>NC_064640.1:3898490-4201520 GCF_023864345.2 Schistocerca serialis cubense
TTCGTACCAGGGGTCTTAGTACCGGTGTTCCTGCCATTCAGCTTGCATATGTAGCGTGGGGGAGGGTGTCTCTTACCGATGTTACGTGGCAGGGGCGCTCTGTACCAATGTTGAATGCCTCAGAATATTTCGTACCAGGGGTCTTAGTACCGGTGTTCCTGCCATTCAGCTTGCATATATAGCGTGGTGGAGGGTGTTTCTTACCAAATTTACGCGGCAAGGTCGCTCTGTACTAATGTTGAATGCCTGCGAATATTTCGTACCAGTGGCCTTAGTACCGGTGTTCCTGCCATTCAGCTTGCATATATAGCGTGGTGGATAGTGTTTCTTACCAATTTTACGTGGCAAGGTCGCTCTGTACCGATTTTTAATGCCGGAAACCATTTCGTACCAGTGTTCTTTCTACTATTGTTCGACCCATTCCCCTTGCATATGTAGTGTGTTGGAGGGTGTTTCATACCGATGTTACGAGGCAGGGGCGCTCTGTACTAATGTTGACTGCCTGAGAATATTTCGTACCACGGGTCTTAGTACCGGTGTTCCTGCCATTCAGCTTGCATATGTAGCGTGGGGGAGGGTGTTTCATACCGATGTTATGTGGCAGGGGCGCTCTGTACCAATGTTGAATGCCTCAGAATATTTCGTACCACGGGACTTAGTACCGGTGTTCCCGCCATTGAGCTTGCATATGTAGCGTTGGGGAGGGTGTTTCATACCGATGTTACGTGGCAGGGGCGCTCTGTACCAATGTTGAATGCCTCAGAATATTTCGTACCAGGGGTCTTAGTACCGGTGTTCCTGCCATTCAGCTTGCACATGTAGCATGGGGTAGGGTGTTTCTTACCGATGTTACGTGGCAGGGGCGCTCTGTACCAATGTTGAATGCCGCGGAATATTTCGTACTAGGGGTCGTAGTACCGGTGTTCCTGCTATTCAGCTTGCATATGTAGCGTGGGGGAGGGTGTTTCTTACCGATTTTACGTGGCAGGGGCGCTCTGTACCAATGTTGAATGCCTCAGAATATTTCGTACCAGGGGTCTTAGTACCGGTGTTCCTGCCATTCAGCTTGTATATGTAGCGTGGGGGAGGGTGTTTCTTACCGATGTTACGTGGCAGGGGCGCTCTGTACCAATTTTGAATGCCTCAGAATATTTGGTACCAGGGGTCTTAATACCGGTGTTCCTGCCATTCAGCTTGCATATGTAACGTGAGGGAGGGTGTGTCTTACCGATGTTACGTGGCAGGGGCGCGCTGTATCAAAGTTGAAGGCCTCAGAATATTTCGTACGAGGGGTCTTAGTACCGGTGTTCCTGCCATTCAGCTTGCATATGTAGCGTGGGGGAGGGTGTTTCTTACCGATGTTACGTGGCAGGGGCAGTCTGTACCAATGTTCAATGCCTGAGAATATTTCGTACCAGGGGTCTTAGTGCCGGTGTTCCTGATATTCAGCTTGCATATATAGCGTGGTGGATAGTGTTTCCTACCAACCTTACGTGGCAAGGTCGCTCTGTACCGATTTTTAATGCCGGAGACCATTTCGTACCAGTGCTCTTTGTACTATTGTTTGACCCATTCAGCTTGCATATGTAGTGTGGTGGAGGGTGTTTCTTACCGATGCTACGTGGCAGGGGCGGTGTGTACCAATGTTGAATGCCTGAGAATACTTCGTTCCACGGTTCTTAGTACGGCTGTTCCTTCCATTCAGCCTGCATACGTAGTGAGGTGGAGGGTGTTTCTTACCGATGTTACGTGGCAGAAACGCTCTGTACCAATGTTGAATGCCTGAGAAAATATCGTACCAGGGGTCGTAGTACCAATGTTCCCGCTATACAGCTTGCATATATAGCGTGGTGGAGGGTGTTTCTTACCAATTTTACGTGGCAAGGTACCTCTGTACCAATGTTGAATGCCGGAGACAATTACGTACCAGTGTTATTTGTATTATTGCTTGACCCATTCAGCTTGCATATGTAGTGTGGTGGAGGGTGTTTCTTACCGATGTTACGTGGCAGGGGCACTCTCTACCAATGTTGAATGCCTGAGAATATTTCGTACCAGGAGTCTTATTGCCTGTGTTCCTGCCATTCAGCTTGCATATATAGCTTGGTAGATAGTGTTTCTTACCAATTTTACGTGGCAAGGTCGCTCTGTACCGATTTTTAATGCCGGAGACCATTTCGTACCAGTGTTCTTTGTACTATTGTTTGACCCATTCAGCTTGCATATGTAGTGTGGTGGAGGGTGTTCCATACCGATGTTACGTGGCAGGGGCGCTCTGTACCAATGTTGAATGCCTGAGAATATTTCGTAAAACGTGTCTTAGTACCGGTGTTCCTGCCATTCAGCTTGCATATGTAGCGTGGGGGAGGGTGTGTCATACCGATGTTACGTGGCAGGGGCGCTCTGTGCCAATGTTGAATGCCTCAGAATATTTCGTACCAGGGGTCTTAGTACCGGTGTTCCTGCCATTCAGCTTGCATATGTAGCGTGGGGGAGGGTGTCTCTTACCGATGTTACGTGGCAGGGGCGCTCTGTACCAATGTTGAATGCCTCAGAATATTTCGTACCAGGGGTCTTAGTACCGGTGTTCCTGCCATTCAGCTTGCATATATAGCGTGGTGGAGGGTGTTTCTTACCAAATTTACGTGGCAAGGTCGCTCTGTACTAATGTTGAATGCCTGCGAATATTTCGTACCAGGGGTCTTAGTACCGGTGTTCCTGCCATTCAGCTTGTATATGTAGCGTGGGGGAGGGTGTTTCTTACCGATGTTACGTGGCAGGGGCGCTCTGTACCAATGTTGAATGCCTGAGAATATTTCGTACCACGGGTCTTAGTACCGGTGTTCCTGCCATTCAGCCTGCATATGTAGCGTGGGGGAGGGTGTTTCTTACCAATGTTACGTGGCAGGGGTGCTCTGTACCAATGTTGAATGCCTCAGAATTTTTCGTACCAGGGGTCTTAGTACCGGTGTTCCTGCCATTCAGCTTGCAAATGTAGTGTGGGGGAGGGTGTTTCTTACCGATGTTACGTGGCAGGGGCGCTCTGTACCAATGTTGAATGCCTCAGAATATTTCGTACCAGGGGTCTTAGTACCGGTGTTCCTGCCATTCAGCTTGCATATGTAGCGTGGGGGAGGGTGTTTCTTACCGAAGTTACGTGCCAGGGGCGCTCTGTACCAATGTTGAATCCCTCAGAATATTTCGTTCCAGGGGTCTTAGTACCGGTGTTCCTGCCATTCAGCTTGCATATGTAGCGTGGGGGAGGGTGTTTCTCACCGATGTTACGTGGCAGGGGCGCTCTGTACCAATGTTGAATGCCTGAGACTATTTCGTAAAACGTGTCTTAGTACCGGTGTTCCTGCCATTCAGCTTGCATATGTAGCGTGGGGGAGGGTGTCTCTTACCGATGTTACGTGGCAGGGGCGCTCTGTACCAATGTTGAATGCCTCAGAATATTTCGTACCAGGGGTCTTAGTACCGGTGTTCCTGCCATTCAGCTTGCATATATAGCGTGGTGGAGGGTGTTTCTTACCAATTTTACGTGGCAAGGTCGCTCTGTACTAATGTTGAATGCCTGCGAATATTTCGTACCAGTGGTCTTAGTACCGGTGGTCCTGCCATTCAGCTTGCATATATAGCGTGGTGGATAGTGTTTCTCACCAATTTTACGTGGCAATATCGCTCTGTACCGATTTTTAATGCCGGAAACCATTTCGTACCAGTGTTCTTTGTACTATTGTTCGACCCATTCATCTTGCATATGTAGTGTGTTGGAGGGTGTTTCATACCGATGTTACGAGGCAGGGGCGCTCTGTACTAATGTTGACTGCCTGAGAATATTTCGTACCACGGGTCTTAGTACCGCTGTTCCTGCCGTTCAGCTTGCATATGTAGCGTTGGGGAGGGTGTTTCATACCGATGTTACGTGGCAGGGGCGCTCTGTACCAGTGTTGAATGCCTCAGAATATTTCGTACCAGGGGTCTTAGTACCGGTGTTCCTGCCATTCAGCTTGCATATGTAGTGTGGGGGAGGGTGTTTCTTACCGATGTTACGTGGCAGGGGCGCTCTGTACCAATGTTGAATGCCTCAGAATATTTCGTACCAGGGGTCTTAGTACCGGTGTTCCTGCCAGTCAGCTTGCATATGTAGCGTGGGGGAGGGTGTTTCTTACCGAAGTTACGTGCCAGGGGCGCTCTGTACCAATGTTGAATCCCTCAGAATATTTCGTACCAGGGGTCTTAGTACCGGTGTTCCTGCCATTCAGATTGCATATGTAGCGTGGGGGAGGGTGTTTCATACCGATGTTACGTGGCAGGGGCGCTCTGTACCAATGTTGAATGCCTCAGAATATTTCGTACCAGGGGTCTTAGTACCGGTGTTAATGCCATTCAGCTTGCATATGTAGCGTGGGGGAGGGTGTTTCTTACCGATGTTACGTGGCAGGGGCACTCTGTACCAATGTTCAATGCCTGAGAATATTTCGTACCAGGGATCTTAGTGCCGGTGTTCCTGCCATTCAGCTTGCATATATAGCATGGTGGATAGTGTTTCTTACCAATTTTACGTGGCAAGGTCGCTCTGTACCGATTTTTAATGCCGGAGACCATTTCGTACCAGTGCTCTTTGTACTATTGTTTGACCCATTCAGCTTGCATATGTAGTGTGGTGGAGGGTGTTTCTTACCGATGCTTCGTGGCAGGGGCGGTGTGTACCAATGTTGAATGCCTGAGAATATTTCGTTCCACGGTTCTTAGTACGGCTGTTCCTTCCATTCAGCCTGCATACGTAGTGAGGTGGAGGGTGTTTCTTACCGATGTTACGTGGCAAGGGCGCTCTGTACCAATGTTGAATGCCTGAGAAAATTTCGTACCAGGGGTCGTAGTAAAATTGTTCCCGCTATACAGCTTGCATATATAGCGTGGTGGAGGGTGTTTCTTACCAATTTTACGTGGCAAGGTCGCTCTGTAAAAATGTTGAATGCCGGAGACAATTACGTACCAATGTTATTTGTATTATTGTTTGACCCATTCAGCTTGCATATGTAGTGTGGTGGAGGGTGTTTCTTACCGATGTTACGTGGCAGGGGCACTCTGTACCAATGTTGAATCCCTGAGAATATTTCGTACCAGGAGTCTTATTGCCTGTGTTCCTGCCATTCGGCTTGCATATATAGCTTGGTAGATATTGTTTCTTACCAATTTTACGTGGCAAGGTCGCTCTGTACCGATTTTTAATGACGGAGACCATTTCGTACCAGTGTTCTTTGTACTATTGTTTGACTGATTCAGCTTGCATATGTAGTGTGGTCTAGGGTGTTTCATACCGACGTTACGTGGCAGGGGCGCTCTGTACCAATGTTGATTGCCTGAGAATATTTCGTAAAACGGGTCTTAGTACCGGTGTTCCTGCCATTCAGCTTGCATATGTAGCGTGGGGGAGGGTGTTTCTTACCGATGTTACGTGGCAGGGGCGCTCTGTACCAATGTTGAATGCCTCAGAATATTTCGTACCAGGGGTCTTAGTACCGGTGTTCCTGCCATTCAGCTTGCATATATAGCGTGGTGGAGGGTGTTTCTTACCAATTTTACGTGGCAAGGTCGCTCTGTACTAATGTTGAATGCCTGCGAATATTTCGTACCAGTGGTCTTAGTAACGGTGTTCCTGCCATTCAGCTTGCATATATAGCGTGGTGGATGGTGTTTCTTACCAATTTTTACGTGGCAAGGTCGCTCTGTACCGATTTTTAATGCCGGAGACCATTTCGTACCAGTGTTCTTTGTACTATTGTTTGACCCATTCAGCTTGCATATGTAGTGTGGTGGAGGGTGTTTCATACCGATGTTACATGGCAGGGGCGCTCTGTACTAATGATGAATGCCTGAGAATATTTCGTACCACAGGTCTTTATACCGGTGTTCCTGCCATTCAGCTTGCATATGTAGCGTGGGGGAGGGTGTTCCTTACCGATGTTTCGTGGCAGGGGCGCTCTGTACCAATGTTGAATGCCTCAGAATATTTCGTACCAGGGGTCTTAGTACCGGTGTTCCTGCCATTCAGCTTTCATATATAGCGTGGTGGAGGGTGTTTCATACCAATTTTACGTGGCAAGGTCGCTCTGTACTACTGTTGAATGCCTGCGAATATTTCGTACCAGTGGTCTTAGTACCGGTGTTCCTGCCATTCAGCTTGCATATATACTGTGGTGGATGGTGTTTCTTACCAATTTTACGTGGCAAGGTCGCTCTGTACCAATGTTGAATGCCTGAGAATATTTCGTACCACGGGTCTTAGTGAGGGTGTTCCTGCCATTCTGCTTGCATATATAGCGTGGTGGAGGGTGTTTCTTACCATTTTTACTTGGCAAGGTCGCTCTGTACCAATGTTGAATGCCGGAGACAATTCCGTACCAGTGTTATTTGTATTATTGTTTGACCCATTCAGCTTGCATATGTAGTGAGGTGGAGGGTGTTTCTTACCGATGTTACGTGGCAGGGGCACTCTGTACCAATGTTGAATGCCTGAGAATATTTCTTATCAGGGGTCTTAGTGCCGGTGTTCCTGCCATACAGCTTGCATATATAGCTTGGTAGATAGTGTTTCTTACCAATTTTGCGTGGCAAGGTCGCTCTGTACCGATTTGTAATGCCGGAGACCATCTCGTACCAGTGTTCTTTGTACTATTGTTTGACCCATTCAGCTTGCATATGTAGTGTGGTGGAGGGTGTTTCATACCGATGTTACGTGGCAGGGGCGCTCTGTACCAATGTTGAATGCCTGAGAATACTTCGTACCACGGGTCTTAGTACCGGTGTTCCTGCGATTCAGCTTGCATATGTAGCGTGGGGGAGGGTGTTTCTTAGCGATGTTACATGGCAGGGGCGCTCTGTACCAATGTTGAATGCCTCAGAATATTTCGTACCAGGGGTCTTAGTACCAGTGTTCCTGCCATTCAGCTTGCAAATGTAGCGTGGGGGAGGGTGTTTCTTACCGATGTTATGTGGCAGGGGCGCTCTGTACCAATGTTGAATGCCTCAGAATATTTCGTACCACGGGTCTTAGTACCGGTGTTCCTACCATTCAGCTTGCATATGTAGCGTGGGGGAGGGTGTTTCTTACCGATGTTACGTGGCAGGGGCGCTCTGTACCAAAGTTGAAGGCCTCAGAATATTTCGTACCAGGGGTCTTAGTACCGGTGTTAATGCCATTCAGCTAGCATATGTAGCGTGGGGGAGGGTGTTTCTTACCGATGTTACGTGGCAGGGGCACTCTGTACCAATGTTCAATGCCTGAGAATATTTCGTACCAGGGATCTTAGTGCCGGTGTTCCTGCCATTCAGCTTGCATATATAGCGTGGTGGATAGTGTTTCTTACCAATTTTATTTGGCAAGGTCGCTCTGTACCGATTTTTAATGCCGGAGACCATTTCGTACCAGTGCTCTTTGTACTATTGTTTGACCCATTCAGCTTGCATATGTAGTGTGGTGGAGGGTGTTTCTTACCGATGCTACGTGGCAGGGACGGTGTGTACCAATGTAGAATGCCTGAGAATATTTCGTTCCACAGTTTTTAGTACGGCTGTTCCTTCCATTCAGCCTGCATACGTAGTGAGGTGGAGGGTGTTTCTTACCGATGTTACGTGGCAGGGGCGCTCTGTACCAAAGTAGAATGCCTGAGAAAATTTCGTACCAGGGGTCGTAGTACCATTGTTCCCGCTATACAGCTTGCATATATAGCGTGGTGGAGGGTGTTTCTTACCAATTTTACGTGGCAAGGTCGCTCTGTACCAATGTTGAATGCCTGAGAATATTTCGTACCACGGGTCTTAGTGCCGGTGTTCCTGCCATTCTGCTTGCATATATAGCGTGGTGGAGGGTGTTTCTTACCATTTTTACGTGGCAAGGTCGCTCTGTACCGATTTTTAACGCCGGAGACAATTCCGTACCAGTGTTATTTGTATTATTGTTTGACCCATTCAGCTTGCATATGTAGTGTGGTGGAGGGTGCTTCTTACCGATGTTACGTGGCAGGGGCACTCTGTACCAATGTTTAATGCCTGAGAATATTTTGTATCAGGGGTCTTAGTGCCGGTGTTCCTGCCATTCAGCTTGCATATATAGCTTGGTAGATAGTGTTTCTTACCAATTTTACGTGGCAAGGTCGCTCTGTACCGATTTGTAATGCCGGAGACCATTTCGTACCAGTGTTCTTTGTACTATTGTTTGACCCATTCAGCTTGCATATGTAGTGTGGTGGAGGGTGTTTCATACCGATGTTACGTGGCAGGGGCGCTCTGTACCAATGTTGAATGCCTGAGAATGTTTCGTACCACGGGTCTTAGTACCGGTGTTCCTGCCATTCAGCTTGCAAATGTAGCGTGGGGGAGGGTGTTTCATACTGATGTTACGTGGCAGGGGCGCTCTGTACCACTGTTGAATGCCTCAGAAGATTTCGTAACTGGGGTCTTAGTACCGGTGTTCCTGCCATTCAGCTTGCATATGTAGCGTGGGGGAGGGTGTTTCATACTGATGTTACGTGGCAGGGGCGCTCTGTACCACTGTTGAATGCCTCAGAAGATTTCGTAACAGGGGTTTTAGTACCGGTGTTCCTGCCATTCAGCTTGCATATGTAGCGTGGGGGAGGGTGTTTCTTACCGATGTTACGTGGCAGGGGCGCTCTGTACCAATGTTGAATGCCACAGAATACATCGTACCAGGGGTCTTAGTGCCGGTGTTCCTGCCATTCAGCTTGCATATATAGCGTGGTGGAGGGTGCTTCTTACCAATTTTACGTGGCAAGGTCGCTCTGTACTAATGTTGAATGCCTGCGAATATTTCGTACCAGTGGTCTTAGTACCGGTGTTCCTGCCATTCAGCTTGCATATATAGCGTGGTGGAGGGTGTTTCTTACCAATTTTACGTGGCAAGGTCGCTCTGTACTACTGTTGAATGCCTGCGAATATTTCGTACCAGTAGTCTTAGTACCGGTGTTCCTGCCATTCAGCTTGCATATATAGCGTGGCGGAGGGTGTTCCTTACCAATTTTACGTGGCAAGGTCGCTCTGTACCAATGTTGAATGCCTGAGAATATTTCGTACCACGGGTCTTAGTGCAGGTGTTCCTGCCATTCCGCTTGCATATATAGCGTGGTGGAGGGTGTTTCTTACCATTTTTACGTGGCAAGGTCGCTCTGTACCAATTTTGAATGCCGGAGACAATTCCGTACCAGTGTTATTTGTATTATTGTTTGACCCATTCAGCTTGCATATGTAGTATGGTGGAGGGTGTTTCTTACCGATGTTACGTGGCAGGGGCACTCTGTACCAATGTTGAATGCGTGAGAATATTTCGTATCAGGGGTCTTAGTGCCGGTGTTCCTGCCATTCGGCTTGCATATATAGCTTGGTAGATAGCGTTTCTTACCAATTATACGTGGCAAGGTCGCTCTGTACCGATTTGTAATGCCGGAGACCATTTCGTACCAGTGTTCTTTGTACTATTGTTTGATCCATTCAGCTTTCATATGTAGTGTGGTGGAGGGTGTTTCATACCGATGTTATGTGGCAGGAGCGCTCTGTCCCAATGTTGAATGCCTAAGAATATTTCGTTCAATGGGTCTTAGTACCGGTGTTCCTGCCATTCAGCTTGCATATATAGCTTGGTAGATAGTGTTTCTTACCAATTTTACGTGGCAAGGTCGCTCTGTACCGATTTTTAATGCCGGAGACCATTTCGTACCAGTGTTCCTTGTACTATTGTTTGACCCATTCAGCTTGCATATGTAGTGTGGTGGAGGGTGTTTCATACCGACGTTACGTGGCAGGGGCGCTATGTACCAATGTTGAATGCCTGAGAATATTCCGTAAAACGGGTCTTAGTACCGGTGTTCCTGACATTCAGCTTGCATATGTAGCGTGGGGGAGGGTGTTTCATACCGATGTTACGTGGCAGGGGCGCTCTGTACCGATGTTGAATGCCTCAGAAGATTTCGTAACAGGGGTCTTAGTACCGGTGTTCCTGCCATTCAGCTTGCATATGTAGCATGGGGGAGGGTGTTCCTTACCGATGTTACGTGGCAGGGGCGCTCTGTACCAATGTTGAATGCCTCAGGATATTTCGTACCAGGGGTCTTAGTACCGGTGTTCCTGCCATTCAGCTTGCATATATAGCGTGGTGGAGGGTGTTTCTTACCAATTTTACGTGGCAAGGTCGCTCTGTACTAATGTTGAATGCCTGCGAATATTTCGTACCAGTGGGCTTAGTACCGGTGTTCCTGCCATTCAGCTTGCATATATAGCGTGGTGGATAGTGTTTCTTACCAATTTTACGTGGCAAGGTCGCTCTGTACCGATTTTTAATGCCGGAGTCCATTTCGTACCAGTGTTCTTTTTACTATTGTTTGACCCATTGAGCTTGCACATGTAGTGTGGTGGAGGGTGTTTCATACCGATGTTACATGGCAGGGGCGCTCTGTACTAATGTTGAATGCCTGAGAATATTTCGTACCACAGGTCTTAGTACCGGTGTTCCTGCCATTCAGCTTGCATATGTAGCGTGGGGGAGGGTGTTCCTTACCGATGTTACGTGGCAGGGGCGCTCTGTACCAATGTTGAATGCCTCAGAATATTTCGTACCAGGGGTCTTAGTACCGGTGTTCCTGCCATTCAGCTTGCATATATAGCGTGGTGGAGGGTGTTTCTTACCAATTTTACGTGGCAAGGTCGCTCTGTACCCATTTTTAATGCCGGAGACCATTTCGTACCAGTGTTCTTTGTACTATTGTTTGACCCATTCAGCTTGCATATGTAGTGTGTTGGAGGGTGTTTCATACCGATGTTACGAGGCAGGGGCGCTCTGTACTAATGTTGAATGCCTGAGAATATTTCGTACCACGGGTCTTAGTAACGGTGTTCCTGCCATTCAGCTTGCATATGTAACGTGGGGGAGGGTGTTTCATACCGATGTTACGTGGCAGGGGTGCTCTGTACCAATGTTGAATGCCTCAGAATATTTCGTACCACGGGTCTTAGTACCGGTGTTCCTGCCATTCAGCTTGCATATCTAGCGTTGGGGAGGGTGTTTCATACCGGTGTAACCTGGCAGGGGCGCTCTGTACCAATGTTGAATGCCTCAGAATATTTCGTACCAAGGGTCTTAGTACCGGTGTTCCTGCCATTCAGCTTGCATATGTAGCATGGGGGAGGGTGTTTCTTACTGATGTTACGTGGCAGGGGCGCTCTGTACCAATGTTGAATGCCTCAGAATATTTCGTACCAGGGGTCTTAGTACCGGTGTTCCTGCCATTCAGCTGGCATATGTAGCGTGGGGGAGGGTGTTTCTTACCGATGTTACGTGGCAGGGGCGCTCTGTACCAATGTTGAATGCCTCAGAATATTTCGTACCAGGGGTCTTAGTACCGGTGTTACTGCCATTCAGCTTGCATATGTAGCGTGGGGGAGGGTGTTCCTTACCGATGTTACGTGGCAGGGGCGCTCTGTACCAATTTTGAAAGCCTCAGAATATTTCGTACCAGGGGTCTTAGTACCGGTGTTCCTGCCATTCAGCTTGCATATGTAGTGTGGGGGAGGGTGTTTCTTACCGATATTACGTGGCAGGGGCGCTTTGTACCAATGTTGAATGCCTCAGATAATTTCGTACCAGGGGTCTTAGTACCAGTGTTCCTGCCATTCAGCTAGCATATGTAGCGTGGGGGAGGGTGTTTCTTACCGATGTTACGTAGCAGGGGCGCTCTGTACCAATGTTGAATGCCACAGAATACATCGTACCAGGGGTCTTAGTAACGGTGTTCCTGCCATTCAGCTTGCATATATAGCGTGGTGGAGGGTGCTTCTTACCAATTTTACGTGGCAAGGTCGCTCTGTACTAACGTTGAATGCCTGCGAATATATCGTACCAGTGGTCTTAGTACCGGTGTTCCTGCCATTCAGCTTGCATATATAGCGTGGTGGATAGTGTTTCTTACCAATTTTACGTGGCAAGGTCGCTCTGTACCGATTTTTAATGCCGGAGACCATTTCGTACCAGTGTTCTTTGTACTATTGTTTGACCCATTCAGCTTGCATATGTAGTGTGGTGGATTTTTTTTCCAACCGATGTTACATGGCAGGGGCGCTCTGTACTAATGTTGAATGTCTGAGAATATTTCGTACCAGTGGTCTTAGTACCGGTGTTCCTGCCATTCAGCTTGCATATATAGCGTGGCGGAGGGTGTTTCTTACCAATTTCACGTGGCAAGGTCGCTCTGTACCAATGTTGAATGCCTGAGAATATTTCGTACCACGGGTCTTAGTGCCGGTGTTCCTGCCATTCCGCTTGCATATATAGCGTGGTGGAGGGTGTTTCTTACCATTTTTACGTGGCAAGGTCGCTCTGTACCAATGTTGAATGCCGGAGACAATTCCGTACCAGTGTTATTTGTATTATTGTTTGACCCATTCAGCTTGCATATGTAGTGTGGTGGAGGGTGTTTCTTACCGATGTTACGTGGCAGGGGCACTCTGTACCAATGTTGAATGCGTGAGAATATTTCGTATCAGGGGTCTTAGTGCCGGTGTTCCTGCCATTCAGCTTGCATATGTAGTGTGGTGGAGGGTGTTTCATACCGATGTTATGTGGCAGGAGCGCTCTGTACCAATGTTGAATGCCTGAGAATATTTCGTACCACGGGTCTTAGTACCGGTGTTCCTGCCATTCAGCTTGCATATGTAGCGTGGGGGAGGATGTTTCTTACCGATGTTACGTGGCAGGGGCGCTCTGTACCAATGTTGAATGCCTCAGAAGATTTCGTAACAGGGGTCTTAGTACCGGTGTTTCTGCCATTCAGCTTGCATATATAGCGTGGTGGAGGGTGTTTCTTACCAATTTTACGTGGCAAGGTCGCTCTGTACTAATGTTGAATGCCTGCGAATATTTCGTACCAATGGTCTTAGTACCGGTGTTCCTGCCATTCAGCTTGCATATATAGCGTGGTGGATAGTGTTTCTTACCAATTTTACGTGGCAAGGTCGCTCTGTACCGATTTTTAATGCCGGAGTCCATTTCGTACCAGTGTTCTTTGTACTATTGTTTGACTCATTGAGCTTGCATATGTAGTGTGGCGGAGGGTGTTTCATACCGATGTTACATGGCAGGGGCGCTCTGTACTAATGTTGAATGCCTGAGAATATTTCGTACCACAGGTCTTAGTACCGGTGTTCCTGCCATTCAGCTTGCATATATAGCGTGGGGGAGGGCGTTTCTTAGCGATGTTACGTGGCAGGGGCGCTCTGTACCAATGTAGAATGCCTCAGAATATTTCGTACCAGGGGCCTTAGTACCGGTGTTCCTGCGATTCAGCTTGCATATATAGCGTGGTGGAGGGTGTTTCTTACCAATTTTACGTGGCAAGGTCGCTCTGTACTAATGTTGAATGCCTGCGAATATTTCGTACCAGTGGTCTTAGTACCGGTGTTCCTGCCATTCAGCTTGCATAAATAGCGTGGTGCATAGTGTTTCTTACCAATTTTACGTGGCAAGGTCGCTCTGTACCCATTTTTAATGCCGGAGACCATTTCGTACCAGTGTTCTTTGTACTATTGTTTGACCCATTCAGCTTGCATATGTAGTGTGTTGGAGGGTGTTTCATACCGATGTTACGAGGCAGGGGCGCTCTGTACTAATGTTGAATGCCTGAGAATATTTCGTACCACGGGTCTTAGTACCGGTGTTCCTGCCATTCAGCTTGCATATGTAACGTGGGGGAGGGTGTTTCATACCGATGTTACGTGGCAGGGGTGCTCTGTACCAATGTTGAATGCCTCAGAATATTTCATACCACGGGTCTTAGTACCGGTGTTCCTGCCATTCAGCTTGCATATCTAGCGTTGGGGAGGGTGTTTCATACCGATGTAACCTGGCAGGGGCGCTCTGTACCAATGTTGAATGCCTCAGAATATTTCGTACCAAGGGTCTTAGTACCGGTGTTCCTGCCATTCAGCTTGCATATGTAGCATGGGGGAGGGTGTTTCTTACCGATGTTACGTGGCAGGGGCGCTCTGTACCATTGTTGAATGCCTCAGAATATTTCGTACCAGGGGTCTTAGTACCGGTGTTCCTGCCATTCAGCTTGCATATGTAGCGTGGGGGAGGGTGTTTCATACCGATGTTACGTGGCAGGGGCGCTCTGTACCAATGTTGAATGCCTCAGAATATGTCGTACCAGGGGTCTTAGTACCGGTGTTACTGCCATTCAGCTTGCATATGTAGCGTGGGGGAGGGTGTTTCTTACCGATGTTACGTGGCAGGGCGCTCTGTACCAATGTTGAATGCCTCAGAATATTTCGTACCAAGGGTCTTAGTACCGGTGTTCCTGCCATTCAGCTTGCATATGTAGTGTGGGGGAGGGTGTTTCTTACCGATGTTACGTGGCAGGGGCGTTTTGTACCAATGTTGAATGCCTCAGATAATTTCGTAACAGGGGTCTTAGTACCGGTGTTCCTGCCATTCAGCTTGCATATGTAGCGTGGGGGAGGGTGTTTCTTACCGATGTTACGTGGAAGGGGCGCTCTGTACCAATGTTGAATCCCTCAGAATATTTCGTACCAGGGATCTTAGTACCGGTGTTCCTGCCATTCAGCTTGCATATGTAGCGTGGGGGAGGGTGTTTCTTACCGATGTTACGTGGCAGGGGCGCTCTGTACCAATGTTGAATGCCTCAGAATATTTCGTACCAGGGGTCTTAGTACCGGTGTTCCTGCCATTCAGCTTGCATATGTAGCGTGGGGGAGGGTGTTTCTTACCGATGTTATGTGGCAGGGGCGCTCTGTACCAAAGTTGAAGGCCTCAGAATATTTCGTACCAGGGGTCTTAGTACCGGTGTTTTTGCCATTCAGCTTGCATATGTAGCGTGGGGGAGGGTGTTTCTTACCGATGTTACGTGGCAGGGGCACTCTGTACCAATGTTCAATGCCTGAGAATATTTCGTACCAGGGGTCCTAGTGCCGGTGTACCTGCCATTCAGCTTGCATATATAGCGTGGTGGATAGTGTTTCTTACCAATTTTACATGGCAAGGTCGCTCTGTACCGATTTTTAATGCCGGAGACCATTTCGTACCAGTGCTCTTTGTACTATTGTTTGACCCATTCAGCTTGCATATGTAGTGTTGTGGAGGGTGTTTCTTACCGATGTTACGTGGCAGGGGCGCTCTGTACCAATGTTGAATGCCTCAGAATATTTCGTACCAGGGGTCTTAGTACCGGTGTTCCTGCCATTCAGCTTGCATATATAGCGTGATGGATAGTGTTTCTTACCAATTTTACGTGGCAAGGTCGCTCTGTACCGATTTTTAATGCCGGAGACCATTTCGTACCAGTGCTCTTTGTACTATTGTTTGACCCATTCAGCTTGCATATGTAGTGTAGTGGAGGGTGTTTCTTACCGATGCTACGTGGCAGGGGCGATGTGTACCAATGTTGAATGCCTTAGAATATTTCGTACCAGGGGTCTTAGTACGGCTGTTCCTTCCATTCAGCCTGCATACATAGTGAGGTGGAGGGTGTTTCTTACCGATGTTACGTGGCAGGGGCGCTCTGTACCAATGTTGAATGCCGGAGAAAATATCGTACCAGGGGTCGTGGTACCATTGTTCTCGCTATACAGCTTGCATACATAGCGTGGTGGAGGGTGTTTCTTACCAATTTTACGTGGCAAGGTCGCTCTGTACCAATGTTGAATGCCGGAGACAATTACGTACCACTGTTATTTGTATGATTGTTTGACCCATTCAGCTTGCATATGTAGTGTGGTGGAGGGTGTTTCTTACCGATGTTACGTGGCAGGGGCGGTCTGTACCAATGTTGAATGCCGCAGAATATTTCGTACCAGGGGTCGTAGTACCGGTGTTCCTGCCATTCAGCTTGCATATGTAGTGCGGGGGAGGGTGTTTCTTACCGATATTACGTGGCAGGGGCGCTCTGTACCAATGTTGAATGCCTCAGAATATTTCGTACCAGGGGTCTTAGAACCGGTGTTCCTGCCATTCAGCTTGCATATGTAGCGTGGGGGAGGGTGTTTCTTACCGATGTTACGTGGCAAAGGCGGTCTGTACCAATGTTGAATGCCGCAGAATATTTCGTACCAGGGGTCGTAGTACCGGTGTTCCTGACATTCAGCTTGCATATGTAGCGTGGGGGAGGGTGTTTCTTACCGATGTTACGTGGCAGGGGCGCTCTGTACCAATGTTGAATGCCTCAGAATATTTCGTACCAGGGGTCTTAGTACGGCTGTTCCTTCCATTCAGCCTGCATACGTAGTGAGGTGGAGGGTGTTTCTTACCGATGTTACGTGGCAGGGGCTCTCTGTACCAATGTTGAATGCCTGAGAAAATTTCGTACCAGGGGTCGTAGTACCATTGTTCCCGCTATACAGCTTGCATATATAGCGTGGTGGAGGGTGTTTCTTACCAATTTTACGTGGCAAGGTCGCTCTGTACCAATGTTGAATGCCGGAGACAATTACGTACCAGTGTTAATTGTATTATTGTTTGACCCATTCAGCTTGCATATGTAGTGTGGTGGAGGGTGTTTCTTACCGATGTTACGTGGCAGGGGCGCTCTGTACCAATGTTGAATGCCTCAGAATATTTCGTACCAGGGGTCTTATTGCCTGTGTTCCTGCCATTCAGCTTGCATATATAGCTTGGTAGATAGTGTTTCTTACCAATTTTACGTGGCAAGGTCGCTCTGTACCGATATTTAATGCCGGAGACCATTTCGTACCAGTGTTCTTTGTACTATTGTATGACCCATTCAGCTTGCATATGTAGTGTGGTGGAGGGTGTTTCATACCGACGTTACGTGGCAGGGGCGCTCTGTACCAATGTTGAATGCCTGAGAATATTTCGTAAAACGGGTCTTAGTACCGGTGTTCCTGCCATTCAGCTTGCATATGTAGCGTGGGGGAGGGTGTTTCTTACCGATGTTACGTGGCAGGGGTGCTCTGTACCAATGTTGAATGCCTCAGAATATTTCGTACCAGGGGTCTTAGTACCGGTGTTCCTGCCATTCAGCTTGCATATGTAGCGTGGGGGAGGGTGTTTCATACCGATGTTACGTGGTAGGGGCGCTGTGTACCAACAATGAATGCCGCAGAAGATTTCGTACCAGGGGTCTTAGTACCGGTGTTCCAACCATTCAGCTTGCATATGTAGCGTGGGGGAGGGTGTTTCTTACCGATGTTACGTGGCAGGGGCGCTCTGTACCAATGTTGAATGCCTCAGAATATTTCGTACCAGGGGTCTTAGTACCGGTGTTCCTGCCATTCAGCTTGCATATATAGCGTGGTGGAGGGTGTTTCTTACCAATTTTACGTGGCAAGGTCGCTCTGTACCGATTTTTAATGCCGGAGACCATTTCGTACCAGTGTTCTTTGTACTATTGTTTGCCCATTCGGCTTGCATATGTAGTGTGGTGGAGAGTGTTTCATACCGATGTTACGTGGCAGGGGCGCTCTGTACTAATGTTGAATGCCTGAGAATACTTCGTACCACAGGTCTTAGTACCGGAGTTCCTGCCATTCAGCTTGCATATGTAGCGTGGGGGAGGGTGTTCCTTACCGATGTTACGTGGCAGGGGCGCTCTGTACCAATGTTGAATGATTCAGAATATTTCGTACCAGGGGTCTTATTACCGGTGTTCCTGCCATTCAGCCTGCATATGTAGCGTGGGGGTGGGTGTTTCTTACCGATGTTACGTGGCAGGGGCGCTCTGTACCAATGTTGAATGCCTCAGAATATTTCGTACCAGGGGTCTTAGTACCGTTGTTCCTGCCATTCAGCTTGCATATGTAGTGTGGGGGAGGGTGTTTCTTACCGATGTTACGTGGCAGGGGCGCTCTGTACCCATGTTGAATGCCTCAGAATATTTCGTACCAGGGGTCTTAGTACCGGTGTTCCTGCCATTCATCTTGCATATGTAGCGTGGGGGATGGTGTTTCTTACCGAAGTTACGTAGCAGGGGCGCTCTGTACCAATGTTGAATCCCTCAGAATATTTCGTACCAGGGGTCTTAGTACTGGTGTTCCTGCCATTCAGCAGACATATGTAGCGTGGGGGAGGATGTTTCTCACCGATGTTACGTGGCAGGGGCGCTCTGTACCAATGTTGAATGCCTCAGAATATTTCGTACCACGGGTCTTAGTACCGGTGTTCCTGCCATTCAGCTTGCATATGTAGCGTGGGGGAGGGTGTTTCTTACCGATGTTACGTGGCAGGGTCGCTCTGTACCAAAGTTGAAGGCCTCAGAATATTTAGTACGAGGGGTCTTAGTACCGGTGTTAATGCCATTCAGCTTGCATATGTAGTGTGGTGGAGGGTGTTTCTTACCGATGGTACGTGGCAGGGGCGGTGTGTACCAATGTTGAATGCTTGAGAATATTTCGTTCCACGGTTCTTAGTACGGCTGTTCCTTCCATTCAGCCTGCATACGTAGTGAGGTGGAGGGTGTTTCTTACCAATGTTACGTGGCAGGGGCTCTCTGTACCAATGTTGAATGCCTGAGAAAATTTCGTACCAGGGGTCGTAGTACCATTGTTCCCGCTATACAGCTTGCATATATAGCGTGGTGGAGGGTGTTTCTTACCAATTTTACGTGGCAAGGTCGCTCTGTACCAATGTTGAATGCCGGAGACAATTACGTACCAGTGTTAATTGTATTATTGTTTGACCCATTCAGCTTGCATGTGTAGTGTGGTGGAGGGTGTTTCTTACCGATGTAACGTGGCAGGGGCACTCTGTACCAATGTTGAATGCCTGAGGATATTTCGTACCAGGAGTCTTATTGCCTGTGTTCCTGCCATTCAGCTTGCATATATAGCTTGGTAGATAGTGTTTCTTACCAATTTTACGTGGCAAGGTCGCTCTGTACCGATATTTAATGCCGGAGACCATTTCGTACCAGTGTTCTTTGTACTATTGTATGACCCATTCAGCTTGCATATGTAGTGTGGTGGAGGGTGTTTCATACCGACGTTACGTGGCAGGGGCGCTCTGTACCAATGTTGAATGCCTGAGAATATTTCGTAAAACGGGTCTTAATACCGGTGTTCCTGCCATTCAGCTTGCATATGTAGCGTGGGGGAGGGTGTTTCTTACCGATGTTACGTGGCAGGGGCGCTCTGTACCAACGTCGAATGCCTCAGAATATTTCGTACCAGGGGTCTTAGTACCGGTGTTCCTGCCGTTCAGCTTGCATATGTAGCGTGGGGGAGGGTGTTTCATACCGATGTTACGTGGTAGGGGCGCTGTGTACCAATGTTGAATGCCTCAGAAGATTTCGTACCAGGGGTCTTAGTACCGGTGTTCCTGCCATTCAGCTTGTATATGTAGCGTGGGGGAGGGTGTTTCTTACCGATGTTACGTGGCAGGGGCGCTCTGTACCAATGTTGAATGCCTCAAAATATTTCGTACCAGGGGTCTTAGTACCGGTGTTCCTGCCATTCAGCTTGCATATATAGCGTGGTGGAGGGTGTTTCTTACCACTTTTACGTGGCAAGGTCGCTCTGTACCGATTTTTAATGCCGGAGACCATTTCGTACCAGTGTTCTTTGTACTATTGTTTGCCCATTCAGCTTGCATATGTAGTGTGGTGGAGAGTGTTTCATACCGATGTTACGTGGCAGGGGCGCTCTGTACTAATGTTGAATGCCTGAGAATACTTCGTACCACAGGTCTTACTACCGGTGTTCCTGCCATTCAGCTTGCATATGTAGCGTGGGGGAGGGTGTTCCTTACCGATGTTACGTGGCAGGGGCGCTCTGTACCAATGTTGAATGCCTCAGAATATTTCGTACCAGGGGTCTTAGTACCGGTGTTCCTGCCATTCAGCTTGCATATATAGCGTGGTGGAGGGTGTTTTTTACCAATTTTACGTGGCAAGGTCGCTCTGTACCAATGTTGAATGCCTGTGAATATTTCGTACCACGGGTCTTAGTGCCGGTGTTCCTGCCATTCTGCTTGCATATATAGCGTGGTGGAGGGTGTTTCTTTCCATTTTTACGTGGCAAGGTAGCTCTGTACCAATGTTGAATGCCGGAGACAATTCCGTACCAGTGTTATTTGTATTATTGTTTGACCCATTCAGCTTGCATATGTAGTGTGGTGGAGGGTGTTTCTTACCGATGTTACGTGGCAGGGGCACTCTGTACCAATGTTTAATGCCTGGGAATATTTCGTATCAGGGGTCTTAGTGCCGGTGTTCCTGCCATTCAGCTTGCATATATAGCTTGGTAGATAGTGTTTCTTACCAATTTTACGTGGCAAGGTCGCAGTGTACCGATTTGTAATGACGGAGACCATTTCGTACCAGTGTTCTTTGTACTATTGTTTGACCCATTCAGCTTGCATATGTAGTGTGGTGGAGGGTGTTTCATACCGATGTTACGTGGCAGGGGCGCTCTGTACCAATGTTGAATGCCTCAGAATATTTCGTACCACGGGTCTTAGTACCGCTGTTCCTGCCATTCGGCTTGCATATGTAGCGTGGGGGAGGGTGTTTCTTACCAATGTTACGTTGCAGGTGCGCTCTGTACCAATGTTGAATGCCTCAGAATATTTCGTACCAGGGGTCTTAGTACCGGTGTTCCTGCCATTCAGCTTGCATATATGGCGTGGTGGAGGGTGTTTCTAACCAATTTTACGTGGCAAGGTCGCTCTGTACCAATGTTGAATGCCTGAGAATATTTCATACCACGGGTCTTAGTGCCGGTGTTCCTGCCATTCCGCTTGCATATATAGCGTGGTGGAGGGTGTTTCTTACCATTCTTACGTGGCAAGATCGCTCTGTACCAATGTTGAATGCCGGAGACAATTCCGTGCCAGTGTTATTTGTATTATTGTTTGACCCATTCAGCTTGCATATGTAGTGTGGTGGAGGGTGTTTCTTACCGATGTTACGTGGCAGGGGCACTCTGTACCAATGTTGAATGCCTGAGAATTTTTCGTACCAGGAGTCTTATTGCCTGTGTTCCTGCCATTCAGCTTGCATATATAGCTTGGTAGATAGTGTTTCTTACCAATTTTACGTGGCAAGGTCGCTCTGTACCGATATTTAATGCCGGAGACCATTTCGTACCAGTGTTCTTTGTACTATTGTTTGACCCATTCAGCTTGCATATGTAGTGTGGTGGAGGGTGTTTCATACCGACGTTACGTGGCAGGGGCGCTCGGTACCAATGTTGAATGCCTGAGAATATTTCGTAAAACGGGTCTTAGTACCGGTGCTCCTGGCATTCATCTTGCATATGTAGCGTGGGGGAGGGTGTTTCATACCGATGTTACGTGGCAGGGGCGCTCTGTACCAACGTTGAATGCCTCATTAGATTTCGTACCAGGGGTCTTAGTACCGGTGTTCCTGCCACTCAGCTTGCATATGTAGCGTGGGGGAGGGTGTCCCAGACCGATGTTACGTGGCAGGGGCGCTCTGTACCAATGTTGAATGCCTCAGAATATTTCGTACCAGGGGTCTTAGTACCGGTGTTCCTGCCATTCAGCTTGCATATATAGCGTGGTGGAGGGTGTCTCTTACCAATTTTACGTGGCAAGGTCGCTCTGTACTAATGTTGAGTGCCTGCGAATATTTCGTACCAGTGGTCTTAGTACCGGTGTTCCTGCCATTCAGCTTGCATATATAGCGTGGTGGATAGTGTTTCTTACCAATTTTACGTGGCAAGGTCGCTCTGTACCGATTTTTAATGCCGGAGACCATTTCGTACCAGTGTTCTTTGTACTATTGTTTGACCCATTCAGCTTGCATATGTAGTGTGGTGGAGGGTGCTTCATACCGATGTCACATGGCAGGGGCGCTCTGTACTAATGTAGAATGCCTGAGAATATTTCGTACCACAAGTCATAGTACTGGTGTTCCTGCCATTCAGCTTGCATATGTTGCGTGGGGGAGGGTGTACCTTACCGATGTTACGTGGCAGAGGCGCTCTGTACCAATGTTGAATGCCTCAGAATATTTCGTACCAGGGGTCTTAGTACCGGTGTTCCTGCCATTCAGCTTGCATATATAGTGTGGTGGAGGATGTTTCTTACCGATGCTACGTGGCAGGGGCGGTGTTTACCAATGTTGAATGCTTGAGAATATTTCGTTCCACGGTTCTTAGTACGGCTGTTCCTTCCATTCAGCCTGCATACGTAGTGAGGTGGAGGGTGTTTCTTACCGATGTTACGTGGCAGGGGCGCTCTGTACCAATGTTGAATGCCTCAGAATATTTCGTACCAGGGGTCATAGTACCGGTGTTCCTACCATTCAGCTTGCATATATAGCGTGGTGGAGGGTGTTTCTTACCAATTTTACGTGGCAAGGTCGCTCTGTACCAATGTTGAATGCCTGAGAACATTTCGTACCACGGGTCTTAGTGCCGGTGTTCCTGCCATTCCGCTTGCATATATAGTGTGGTGGAGGTTGTTTCTTACCATTTTTACGTGGCAAGGTCGCTCTGTACCAATGTTGAATGCCGGAGACAATTCCGTGCCAGTGTTATTTGTATTATTGTTTGACCCATTCAGCTTGCATATGTAGTGTGGTGGAGGGTGTTTCCTACCGATGTTACGTGGCAGGGGCACTCTGTACCAATGTTGAATGCCTGAGAATATTTCATATCAGGGGTCTTAGTGCCGGTGTTCCTGCCATTCAGCTTGCATATATAGCTTGGTAGATAGTGTTTCTTACCAATTTTACGTGGCAAGGTCGCTCTGTACCGATATGTAATGCCGGAGACCATTTCGTACTAGTGTTCTTTGTACTATTGTTTGACCCATTCAGCTTGCATATGTAGTGTGGTGGAGGGTGTTTCAAACCGATGTTACGTGGCAGGGGCGCTCTGTACCAATGTTGAATGCCTGAGAATATTTCGTACCACGGGTCTTAGTACCGGTGTTCCTGCCATTCAGCTTGCATATATAGCTTGGTAGATGGTGTTTCTTACCAATTTTACGTGGCAAGGTCGCTCTGTACCGATTTTTAATGCTGGAGACCATCTCGTACCAGTGTTCTTTGTACTATTGTTTGACCCATTCAGCTTGCATATGTAGTGTGGTGGAGGGTGTTTCAAACCGATGTTACGTGGCAGGGGCGCTCTGTACCAATGTTGAATGCCTAAGAATATTTCGTACCACAGGTCATAGTACTGGTGTTCCTGCCATTCAGCTTGCATATGTAGCGTGGGGGAGGGTTGCCTTACCGATGTTACGTGGCAGGGGCGCTCTGTACTAATGTTGAATGCCTGAGAATACTTCGTACCACAGGTCTTAGTACCGGTGTTCCTGCCATTCAGCTTGCATATGTAGCGTGGGGGAGGGTGTTCCTTACCGATGTTACGTGGCAGGGGCGCTCTGTACCAATGTTGAATGCCTCAGAATATTTCGTACTAGGGGTCTTAGTACCGGTGTTCCTGCCATTCAGCTTGCATATATAGCGTCGTGGAGGGTGTTTCTTACCAATTTTACGTGGCAAGGTCGCTCTGTACTACTGTTGAATGCCTGCGAATATTTCGTACCAGTGGTCTTAGTACCAGTGTTCCTGCCATTCAGCTTGCATATATAGCGTGGTGGAGGGTGTTTCTTACCAATTTTACGTGGCAAGGTCGCTCTGTACCAATGTTGAATGCCTGTGAATATTTCGTACCACGGGTCTTAGTGCCGGTGTTCCTGCCATTCTGCTTGCATATATAGCGTGGTGGAGGGTGTTTCTTTCCATTTTTACGTGGCAAGGTAGCTCTGTACCAATGTTGAATGCCGGAGACAATTCCGTACCAGTGTTATATGTATTATTGTTTGACCCATTCAGCTTGCATATGTAGTGTGGTGGAGGGTGTTTCTTACCGATGTTACGTGGCAGGGGCACTCTGTACCAATGTTTAATGCCTGAGAATATTTCGTATCAGGGGTCTTAGTGCCGGTGTTCCTGCCATTCAGCTTGCATATATAGCTTGGTAGATAGTGTTTCTTACCAATTTTACGTGGCAAGGTCGCTGTGTACCGATTTGTAATGCCGGAGACCATTTCGTACCAGTGTTCTTTGTACTATTGTTTGACCCATTCAGTTTGCATATGTAGTGTGGTGGAGGGTGTTTCATACCGATGTTACGTGGCAGGGGCGCTCTGTACCAATGTTGAATGCCTGAGAATATTTCGTACCACGGGTCTTAGTACCGCTGTTCCTGCCATTCAGCTTGCATATGTAGCGTGGGGGAGGGTGTTTCTTACCAATGTTACGTGGCAGGGGCGCTCTGTACCAATGTTGAATGCCTCACAATATTTCGTACCAGGGGTCTTAGTACCGGTGTTCCTGCCATTCAGCTTGCATATGTAGCGTGGGGGAGGGTGTTTCATACCGATGTTACGTGGTAGGGGCGCTCTGTACCAATGTTGAATGCCTCAGAAGATTTCGTACCAGGGGTCTTAGTACCAGTGTTCCTGCCATTCAGCTTGCATATGTAGCGTGGGGGAGGGTGTTTCTTACCGATGTTACGTGGCAGGGGCGCTCTGTACCAATGTTGAATGCCTCAGAATATTTCGTACCAGAGGTCTTAGTACCGGTGTTCCAGCCATTCAGCTTGAATATATAGCGTGGTGGAGGGTGTCTCTTACCAATTTTACGTGGCAAGGTCGCTCTGTACTAATGTCGAATGCCTGCGAATATTTCGTACCAGTGGTCTTAGTACCGGTGTTCCTGCCATTCAGCTTGCATATATAGCGTGGTGGATTGTGTTTCTTACCAATTTTACGTGGCAAGGTCGCTCTGTACTGATTTTTAATGCCGGAGACCATTTCGTACCAGTGTTCTTTGTACTATTGTTTGACCCATACAGCTTGCATATGTAGTGTGGTGGAAGGTGCTTCATACCGATGTTATATGGCAGGGGCGCTCTGTACTAATGTTGAATGCCTGAGAATATTTCGTACCACAGGTCATAGTACCGGTGTTCCTGCCATTCAGCTTGCATATGTAGCGTGGGGGAGGGTGTTCCTTACCGATGTTACGTGGCAGGGTCGCTCTGTACCAATGTTGAATGCCTCAGAATATTTCGTACCAGGGGTCTTAGTACCGGTGTTCCTGCCATTCAGCTTGCATATATAGCGTGGTGGAGGGTGTTTCTTACCAATTTTACGTGGCAAGGTCGCTCTGTACTACTGTTGAATGCCTGCGAATATTTCGTACCAGTGGTCTTAGTACCGGTGTTCCTGCCATTCAGCTTGCATATGTAGCGTGGGGGAGGGTGTTTCATACCGATGTTACGTGGCAGGGGCGCTCTGTACCAACGTTGAATGCCTCAGAAGATTTCGTACCAGGGTTCTTAGTACCGGTGTTCCTGCCATTCAGCTTGCATATGTAGCGTGGGGGAGGGTGTTCCAGACCGATGTTACGTGGCAGGGGCGCTCTGTACCAATGTTGAATGCCTCAGAATATTTCGTACCAGGGGTCTTAGTACCGGTGTTCCGGCCATTCAGCTTGCATATGTAGCGTGGGGGAGGGTGTTTCTTACCGATGTTACGTGGCAGGGTCGCTCTGTACCAATGTTGAATGCCTCAGAATATTTCGTACCAGGGGTCTTAGTACCGGTGTTCCTGCCATTCAGCTTGCATATATAGCGTGGTGGAGGGTGTTTCTTACCAATTTTACGTGGCAAGGTCGCTCTGTACTAATGTTGAATGCCTGCGAATATTTCGTACTAGTGGTCTTAGTACCGGTGTTCCTGCCATTCAGCTTGCATAAATAGCGTGGTGGATAGTGTTTCTTACCAATTTTACGTGGCAAGGTCGCTCTGTACCCATTTTTAATGCCGGAGACCATTTCGTACCAGTGTTCTTTGTACTATTGTTTGACCCATTCAGCTTGCATATGTAGTGTGTTGGAGGGTGTTTCATACCGATGTTACGAGGCAGGGGCGCTCTGTACCAAAAGTAGAATGCGTCCCAATATTTCGTACCAGGGGTCTTAGTACCGGTGTTCCTGCCATTCAGCTTGCATATGTAGTGTGGGGGAGGGTGTTTCTTACCGATGTTACGTGGCAAGGGCGCTTTGTACCAATGTTGAATGCCTCAGAATATTTCGTACCAGGGGTCTTAGTACCGGTGTTCCCGCCATTCAGCTTGCATATGAAGCGTGGGGGAGGGTGCTTCTTACAGATGTTACGTGGCAGGGGCGCTCTGTACCAATGTTGAATCCCTCAGAATATTTCGTACCAGGGATCTTAGTACCGGTGTTCCTGCCATTCAGCTTGCCAATGTAGCATAGGGGAGGGTGTTTCTTACCGATGTTACGTGGCAGGGGCGCTCTGTACCAATGTTGAATGCCTCAGAATATTTCGTACCAGGGGTCTTAGTACCGGTGTTCCTGCCATTCAGCTTGCATATATAGTGTGGTGGAGGGTGTTTCTTACCGATGCTACGTGGCAGGGGCGGTGTTTACCAATGTTGAATGCTTGAGAATATTTCGTTCCACGGTTCTTAGTACGGCTGTTCCTTCCATTCAGCCTGCATACGTAGTGAGGTGGAGGGTGTTTCTTACCGATGTTACGTGGCAGGGGCGCTCTGTACCAATGTTGAATGCCTCAGAATATTTCGTACCAGGGGTCTTAGTACCGGTGTTCCTACCATTCAGCTTGCATATATAGCGTGGTGGAGGGTGTTTCTTACCAATTTTACGTGGCAAGGTCGCTCTGTACCAATGTTGAATGCCTGAGAATATTTCGTACCACGGGTCTTAGTGCCAGTGTTCCTGCCATTCAGCTTGCATATATAGCGTGGTGGATAGTATTTCTTACCAATTTTACGTGGCAAGGTCGCTCTGTACCGATTTTTAATGCCGGAGACCATTTCGTACCAGTGCTCTTTGTACTATTGTTTGACCCATTCTGCTTGCATATGTAGTGTGGTGGAGGGTGTTTCTTACCGATGCTACGTGGCAAGGGCGGTGTGTACCAATGTTGAATGCCAGAGAATATTTCGTTCCACAGTTCTTAGTACGGCTGTTTCTTCCATTCAGCCTGCATACGTAGTGAGGTGGAGGGTGTTTCTTACCGATGTTACGTGGCAGGGGCGCCCTGTACCAATGTTGAATGCCTCAGAATATTTCGTACCAGGGGTCTTAGTACCGGTGTTCCTGCCATTCAGCTTGCATATATAGCGTGGTGGAGGGTGTCTCTTACCAATTTTACGTGGCAAGGTCGCTCTGTACTAATGTTGAATGCCTGCGAATATTTCGTACCAGTGGTCTTAGTACCGGTGTTCCTGCCATTCAGCTTGCATATATAGCGTGGTGGATAGTGTTTCTTACCAATTTTACGTGGCAAGGTCGCTCTGTACCGATTTTTAACGCCGGAGACCATTTCGTACCAGTGTTCTTTGTACTATTGTTTGACCCATTCAGCTTGCATATGTAGAGTGGTGGAGGGTGCTTCATACCGATGTTACATGGCAGGGGCGCTCTGTACTAATGTTGAATGCCTGAGAATATTTCGTACCACAGGTCATAGTACTGGTGTTCCTGCCATTCAGCTTGCATATGTAGCGTGGGGGAGGGTGTTCCTTACCGATGTTACGTGGCAGAGGCGCTCTGTACCAATGTTGAATGCCTCAGAATATTTCGTACCAGGGGTCTTAGTACCGGTGTTCCTGCCATTCAGCTTGCATATATAGTGTGGTGGAGGGTGTTTCTTACCGATGCTACGTGGCAGGGGCGGTGTTTACCAATGTTGAATGCTTGAGAATATTTCGTTCCACGGTTCTTAGTACGGCTGTTCCTTCCATTCAGCCTGCATACGTAGTGAGGTGGAGGGTGTTTCTTACCGATGTTACGTGGCAGGGGCGCTCTGTACCAATGTTGAATGCCTCAGAATATTTCGTACCAGGGGTCTTAGTACCGGTGTTCCTACCATTCAGCTTGCATATATAGCGTGGTGGAGGGTGTTTCTTACCAATTTTACGTGGCAAGGTCGCTCTGTACCAATGTTGAATGCCTGAGAATATTTCGTACCACGGGTCTTAGTGCCGGTGTTCCTGCCATTCCGCTTGCATATATAGCGTGGTGGAGGTTGTTTCTTACCATTTTTACGTGGCAAGGTCGCTCTGTACCAATGTTGAATGCCGGAGACAATTCCGTGCCAGTGTTATTTGTATTATTGTTTGACCCATTCAGCTTGCATATGTAGTGTGGTGGAGGGTGTTTCCTACCGATGTTACGTGGCAGCGGCACTCTGTACCAATGTTGAATGCCTGAGAATATTTCGTATCAGGGGTCTTAGTTCCGGTGTTCATGCCATTCAGCTTGCATATATAGCTTGGTAAATAGTGTTTCTTACCAATTTTACGAGGCAAGGTCGCTCTGTACCGATTTGTAATGCCGGAGACCATTTCGTACCAGTGTTCTTTGTACTATTGTTTGACCCATTCAGCTTGCATATGTAGTGTGGTGGAGGGTGTTTCAAACCGATGTTACGTGGCAGGGGCGCTCTGTACCAATGTTGAATGCCTGAGAATATTTCGTACCACGGGTCTTAGTACCGGTGTTCCTGCCATTCAGCTTGCATATATAGCTTGGTAGATTGTGTTTCTTACCAATTTTACGTGGCAAGATCGCTCTGTACCGATTTTTAATGCTGGAGACCATTTCGTACCAGTGTTCTTTGTACTATTGTTTGACCCATTCAGCTTGCATATGTAGTGTGGTGGAGGGTGTTTCATACCGACGTTACGTGGCAGGGGCGCTCGGTACCAATGTTGAATGCCTGAGAATATTTCGTAAAACGGGTCTTAGTACCGGTGTTCCTGCCATTCAGCTTGCATATGTAGCGTGGGGGAGGGTGTTTCATACCGATGTTACGTGGCAGGGGCGCTCTGTACCAATGTTGAATCCCTCAGAATATTTCGTACCAGGGATGTTAGTACCGGTGTTCCTGCCATTCAGCTTGCATATGTAGCGTGGGGGAGGGTGTTTCTTACCGATGTTACGTTGCAGGGGCACTCTGTACCAATGTTCAATGCCTGAGAATATTTCGTACCAGGGGTCTTAGTGCCGGTGTTCCTGCCATTCAGGGTGCATATATAGCGTGGGGGATAGTGTTTCTTACCAATTTTACGTGGCAAGGTCGCTCTGTACCGATTTTTAATGCCGGAGACCATTTCGTACCAGTGCTCTTTGATCTATTGTTTGACCCATTCAGCTTGCATATGTAGTGTGGTGGAGGGTGTTTCTTACTGATGTTACGTGGCAGGGGCACTCTGTACCAATGTTCAATGCCTGAGAATATTTCGTACCAGGGGTCTTAGTGCCAGTGTTCCTGCCATTCAGCTTCCATATATACCGTGGTGGATAGCGTTTCTTACCAATTTTACGTGGCAAGGTCGCTCTGTAACGATTTTTAATGCTGGAGACCATTTCGTACCAGTGCTCTTTGATCTACTGTTTGACCCATTCAGCTTGCATATGTAGTGTGGTGGAGGGTGTTTCTTACCGATGTTACGTGGCAGGGGCACTCTGTACCAATGTTGAATGCCTGAGAATATTTCGTACCAGGAGTCTTATTGCCTGTGTTCCTGCCATTCAGCTTGCATATATAGCTTGGTAGATAGTGTTTCTTACCAATTTTACGTGGCAAGGTCGCTCTGTACCGATTTTTAATGCCGGAGACCATTTCGTACCAGTGTTCTTTGTACTATTGTTTGACCCATTCAGCTTGCATATGTAGTGTGGTGGAGGGTGTTTCATACCGACGTTACGTGGCAGGGGCGCTCTGTACCAATGTTGAATGCCTGAGAATATTTCGTAAAACGGGTCTTTGTACCGGTGTTCCTGAAATTCAGCTTGCATATGTAGCGTGGGGGAGGATGTTTCTTACCGATGTTACGTGACAGGGGCGCTCTGTACCAATGTTGAATGCCTCAGAATATTTCGTACCAGGGGTCTTAGTACCGGTGTTCCTGCCATTCAGCTTGCATATGTAGCGTGTGGGAGGGTGTTTCTTACCGATGTTACGTGGCAGGGGCGCTCTGTACCAATGTTGAATGCCTCAGAATATTTCGTACCAGGGGTCTTAGTACCGGTGTTCCTGTCATTCAGCTTGCATATATAGCGTGGTGGAGGGTGTTTCTTACCAATTTTACGTGGCAAGGTCGCTCTGTACTAATGTTGAATGCCTGCAAATATTTCGTACCAGAGGTCTTAGTACCGGTGTTCCTGCCGTTCAGCTTACATATATAGCGTGGTGGATAGTGTTTCTTACCAATTTTACGTGGCAAGGTCGCTCTGTACCGATTTTTAATGCCGGAGACCATTTCGTACCAGTGTTCTTTGTACTATTGTTTGACCCATTCAGCTTGCGTATGTAGTGTGGTGGAGGGTGTTTCATACCGATGTTACATGGCAGGGGCGCTCTGTACTAATGTTGAATGCCTGAGAATATTTCGTACCATGGGTCTTAGTACCGGTGTCCCTGCCATTCAGCTTGCATATATAGCGTGGTGGAGGGTGTTTCTTACCAATTTTAGGTGGCAAGGTCGCTCTGTACTATTGTTGAATGCCTGCGAATATTTCGTACCAGTGGTCTAAGTACCGGTGTTCCTGCCATTCAGCTTGCATATATAGCGTGGTGGAGGGTGTTTCTTACCAATTTTACGTGACAAGGTCGCTCTGTACCAGTGTTGAATTCCTGAGAATATTTCGTACCACGGGTCTTAGTGCCGGTGTTCCTGCCATTCTGCTTGCATATATAGCGTGGTGGAGGGTGTTTCTTACCATTTTTACGTGGCTAGGTCGCTCTGTACCAATGTTGAATGCCGGAGACAATTCCGTACCAGTGTTATTTGTATTATTGTTTGACCCATTCAGCTTGCATATGTAGTGTGGTGGAGGGTGTTTCTTACCGATGTTACGTGGCAGGGGCACTCTGTACCAATGTTGAATGCCTGAGAATATTTCGTATCAGGGGTCTTAGTGCCGGTGTTCCTGCCATTCAGCTTGCATATATAGCTTGGTAGATAGTGTTTCTTACCAATTTTTCGTGGCAAGGTCGCTCTGTACCGATTTGTAATGCCGGAGACCATTTCGTACCAGTGTTCTTTATACTATTGTTTGACCCATTCAGCTTGCATATGTAGTGTGGTGGAGGGTGTTTCATACCGATGTTACGTGGCAGGGGCGCTCTGTACCAATGTTGAATGCCTGAGAATATTTCGTACCACGGGTCTTAGAACCGGTGTTCCTGCCATTCAGCTTGCATATGTAGCGTGGGGGAGGGTGTTTCTTAGCGATGTTACGTGGCAGGGGCGCTCTGTACCAATGTTGAATGCCTCAGAATATTTCGTACCAGGAGTCTTAGTGCCGGTGTTCCTGCCATTCAGCTTGCATATGTAGCGTGGGGGTGGGTGTTCCAGACCGATGTTATGTGGCAGGGGCGCTCTGTACCAATGTTGAATGCCTCAGAATATTTCGTACCAGGGGCCTTAGTACCGGTGTTCCTGCCATTCAGCTTGCATATGTAGCGTGGGGGAGGGTGTTTCCTACCGATGTTACGTGGCAGGGGCGCTCTGTACCAATGTTGAATGCCTCAGAATATTTCGTACCAGGGGTCTTAGTACCGGTGTTCCTGCAATTCAGCTTGCATATATAGCGTGGTGGAGGGTGTTTCTTACCAATTTTACGTGGCAATTTCGCTCTGTACTAATGTTGAATGCCTGCGAATATTTCGTACCGGTGGTCTTAGTACCGGTGTGCCTGCCATTCAGGTTGCATAAATAGCGTGGTGGATAGTGTTTCTTACCAATTTTACGTGGCAAGGTCGCTCTGTACCCATTTTTAGTGGCGGAGACCATTTCGTACCAGTGTTCTTTGTACTATTGTTTGACCCATTCAGCTTGCATATGTAGTGTGTTGGAGGGTGTTTCATACCGATGTTACGAGGCAGGGGCGCTCTGTACTAATGTTGAATGCCTGAGAATATTTCGTACCACGGGTCTTAGTACCGGTGTTCTTGCCATTCAGCTTGCATATGTAACGTGGGGGAGGGTGTTTCATACCGATGTTACGTGGCAGGGGCGCTCTGTACCAATGTTGAATGCCGCAGAATATTTCGTACCAGGGGTCTTAGTACCGGTGTTCCTGCCATTCAGCTTGCATATGTAGCGTGGGGGAGGGTGTTTCTTACCGATGTTACGTGGCAGGGGCGCTCTGTACCAATGTTGGATGCCTCAGAATATTTCGTACCAGGGGTCTTAGTACCGGTGTTCCTGCCATTCAGCTTGCATATGTAGCGTGGGGGAGGGTGTTTCTTACCGATGTTACGTGGCAGGGGCGCTCTGTACCAATGTTGAATGCCTGAGAATATTTCGTACCACGGGTCTTAGTACCGGTGTTTCTGCCATTCAGCTTGCATATGTAGCGTGGGGGAGGGTGTTTCTTACCGATGTTACGTGGCAGGGGCGCTCTGTACCAATGTTGAATGCCTGAGAATATTTCGTACCACGGGTCTTAGTACCGGTGTTCCTGCCATTCAGCTTGCATATGTAGCGTGGGGGAGGGTGTTTCATACCGATGTTACGTGGCAGGGGCGCTCTGTACCAATGTTGAATGCCTGAGAATATTTCGTACCACGGGTCTTAGTACCGGTGTTTCTGCCATTCAGCTTGCATATGTAGCGTGGGGGAGGGTGTTTCTTACCGATGTTACGTGGCAGGGGCGCTCTGTACCAATGTTGAATGCCTCAGAATATTTCGTACCAGGGGTCTTAGTACCGGTGTTCCTACCATTCAGCTTGCATATATAGCGTGGTGGAGGGTGTTTCTTACCAATTTTACGTGGCAAGGTCGCTCTGTACCAATGTTGAATGCCTGAGAATATTTCGTACCACGGGTCTTAGTGCCGGTGTTCCTGCCATTCCGCTTGCATATATAGCGTGGTGGAGGTTGTTTCTTACCATTTTTACGTGGCAAGGTCGCTCTGTACCAATGTTGAATGCCGGAGACAATTCCGTGCCAGTGTTATTTGTATTATTGTTTGACCCATTCAGCTTGCATATGTAGTGTGGTGGAGGGTGTTTCCTACCGATGTTACGTGGCAGGGGCACTCTGTACCAATGTTGAATGCCTGAGAATATTTCGTATCAGGGGTCTTAGTGCCGGTGTTCCTGCCATTCAGCTTGCATATATAGCTTGGTAAATAGTGTTTCTTACCAATTTTACGAGGCAAGGTCGCTCTGTACCGATTTGTAATGCCGGAGACCATTTCGTACCAGTGTTCTTTGTACTATTGTTTGACCCATTCAGCTTGCATATGTAGTGTGGTGGAGGGTGTTTCAAACCGATGTTACGTGGCAGGGGCGCTCTGTACCAATGTTGAATGCCTGAGAATATTTCGTACCACGGGTCTTAGTACCGGTGTTCCTGCCATTCAGCTTGCATATATAGCTTGGTAGATTGTGTTTCTTACCAATTTTACGTGGCAAGATCGCTCTGTACCGATTTTTAATGCTGGAGACCATTTCGTACCAGTGTTCTTTGTACTATTGTTTGACCCATTCAGCTTGCATATGTAGTGTGGTGGAGGGTGTTTCATACCGACGTTACGTGGCAGGGGCGCTCGGTACCAATGTTGAATGCCTGAGAATATTTCGTAAAACGGGTCTTAGTACCGGTGTTCCTGCCATTCAGCTTGGATATGTAGCGTGGGGGAGGGTGTTTCATACCGATGTTACGTGGCAGGGGCGCTCTGTACCAATGTTGAATGCCTCTGAAGATTTCGTACCAGGGGTCTTAGTACCGGTGTTCCTGCCATTCAGCTTACATATGTAGCGTGGGGGAGGGTGTTCCAGACCGATGTTACGTTTCAGGGGCGCTCTGTAACAATGTTGAATGCCTCAGAATATTTCGTACCAGGGGTCTTAGTACCGGAGTTCCTGCCATTCAGCTTGCATATGTAGCGTGGGGGAGGGTGTTTCTTACCGATGTTACGTGGCAGGTGCGCTCTGTACCAATGTTGAATGCCTCAGAGTATTTCGTACCAGGGGTCTTAGTACCGGTGTTCCTGCCATTCAGCTTGCAAATATAGCGTGGTGGAGGGTGTTTCTTACCAATTTTACGTGGCAAGGTCGCCCTGTACTAATGTTGAATGCCTGCGAATATTTCGTACCAGTGGTCTTAGTACCGGTGTTCCTGCCATTCAGCATGCATAAATAGCGTGGTGGATAGTGTTTCTTACCAATTTTAAGTGGCAAAGTCGCTCTGTACCCATTTTCAATGCCGGAGACCATTTCGTACCAGTGTTCTTTGTACTATTGTTTGACCCATTCAGCTTGCATATGTAGTGTGTTGGAGGGTGTTTCATACCGATGTTACGAGGCAGGGGCGCTCTGTACCAAAAGTAGAATGTGTCCCAATATTTCGTACCAGGGGTCTTAGTACCGGTGTTCCTGCCATTCAGCTTGCATATGTAGTGTGGAGGAGGGTGTTTCTTACCGATGTTATGTGGCAAGGGCGCTTTGTACCAATGTTGAATGCCACAGAATATGTCGTACCAGGGGTCTTAGTACCGGTGTTCCCGCCATTCAGCTTGCATATGAAGCGTGGGGGAGGGTGTTTCTTACCGATGTTAAGTGGCAGGGGCGCTCTGTACCAATGTTGAATCCCTCAGAATATTTCGTACCAGGGATGTTAGTACCGGTGTTCCTGCCATTCAGCTTGCATATGTAGCGTGGGGGAGGGTGTTTCTTACCGATGTTACGTGGCAGGGGCGCTCTGTACCAATGTTGAATTCCTCAGAATATTTCGTTCCAGGGGTCTTAGTACCGGTGTTCCTGCCATTCAGCTTGCATATGTAGCGTGGGGGAGGGTGTTTCTTACCGATGTTACGTGGCAGGGGCGCTCTGTACCAAAGTTGAAGGCCTCAGAATATTTCGTACCAGGGGTCTTAGTACCGGTGTTCCTGCCATTCAGCTTGCATATGTAGCGTGGGGGAGGGTGTTTCTTACCGATGTTACGTTGCAGGGGCACTCTGTACCAATGTTCAATGCCTGAGAATATTTCGTACCAGGGGTCTTAGTGCCGGTGTTCCTGCTATTCAGGGTGCATATATAGCGTGGGGGATAGTGTTTCTTACCAATTTTACGTGGCAAGGTCGCTCTGTACCGATTTTTAATGCCGGAGACCATTTCGTACCAGTGCTCTTTGATCTATTGTTTGACACATTCAGCTTGCATATGTAGTGTGGTGGAGGGTGTTTCTTACTGATGTTACGTGGCAGGGGCACTCTGTACCAATGTTCAATGCCTGAGAATATTTCGTACCAGGGGTCTTAGTGCCAGTGTTCCTGCCATTCAGCTTCCATATATACCGTGGTGGATAGCGTTTCTTACCAATTTTACGTGGCAAGGTCGCTCTGTACCGATTTTTAATGCCGGAGACCATTTCGTACCAGTGTTCTTTGTACTATTGTTTGACCCATTCAGCTTGCGTATGTAGTGTGGTGGAGGGTGTTTCATACCGAAGTTACATGGCAGGGGCGCTCTGTACTAATGTTGAATGCCTGAGAATATTTCGTACCATGGGTCTTAGTACCGGTGTCCCTGCCATTCAGCTTGCATATGTAGCGTGGGGGAGGGTGTTTCTTACCGATGTTATGTGGCAGGGGCGCTCTGTACCAATGTTGAATGCCTCAGAATATTTCGTACCAGGGGTCTTAGTACCGGTGTTCCTACCATTCAGCTTGCATATATAGCGTGGTGGAGGGTGTTTCTTACCAATTTTAGGTGGCAAGGTCGCTCTGTACTATTGTTGAATGCCTGCGAATATTTCGTACCAGTGGTCTAAGTACCGGTGTTCCTGCCATTCAGCTTGCATATATAGCGTGGTGGAGGGTGTTTCTTACCAATTTTACGTGACAAGGTCGCTCTGTACCAGTGTTGAATTCCTGAGAATATTTCGTACCACGGGTCTTAGTGCCGGTGTTCCTGCCATTCTGCTTGCATATATAGCGTGGTGGAGGGTGTTTCTTACCATTTTTACGTGGCTAGGTCGCTCTGTACCAATGTTGAATGCCGGAGACAATTCCGTACCAGTGTTATTTGTAATATTGTTTGACCCATTCAGCTTGCATATGTAGTGTGGTGGAGGGTGTTTCTTACCGATGTTACGTGGCAGGGGCACTCTGTACCAATGTTGAATGCCTGAGAATATTTCGTATCAGGGGTCTTAGTGCCGGTGTTCCTGCCATTCAGCTTGCATATATAGCTTGGTAGATAGTGTTTCTTACCAATTTTTCGTGGCAAGGTCGCTCTGTACCGATTTGTAATGCCGGAGACCATTTCGTACCAGTGTTCTTTATACTATTGTTTGACCCATTCAGCTTGCATATGTAGTGTGGTGGAGGGTGTTTCATACCGATGTTACGTGGCAGGGGCGCTCTGTACCAATGTTGAATGCCTGAGAATATTTCGTACCACGGGTCTTAGTACCGGTGTTCCTGCCATTCAGCTTGCATATGTAGCGTGGGGGAGGGTGTTTCTTAGCGATGTTACGTGGCAGGGGCGCTCTGTACCAATGTTGAATGCCTCAGAATATTTCGTACCAGGAGTCTTAGTGCCGGTGTTCCTGCCATTCAGCTTGCATATGTAGCGTGGGGGTGGGTGTTCCAGACCGATGTTATGTGGCAGGGGCGCTCTGTACCAATGTTGAATGCCTCAGAATATTTCGTACCAGGGGCCTTAGTACCGGTGTTCCTGCCATTCAGCTTGCATATGTAGCGTGGGGGAGGGTGTTTCCTACCGATGTTACGTGGCAGGGGCGCTCTGTACCAATGTTGAATGCCTCAGAATATTTCGTACCAGGGGTCTTAGTACCGTGTTCCTGCAATTCAGCTTGCATATATAGCGTGGTGGAGGGTGTTTCTTACCAATTTTACGTGGCAATTTCGCTCTGTACTAATGTTGAATGCCTGCGAATATTTCGTACCGGTGGTCTTAGTACCGGTGTGCCTGCCATTCAGGTTGCATAAATAGCGTGGTGGATAGTGTTTCTTACCAATTTTACGTGGCAAGGTCGCTCTGTACCCATTTTTAGTGGCGGAGACCATTTCGTACCAGTGTTCTTTGTACTATTGTTTGACCCATTCAGCTTGCATATGTAGTGTGTTGGAGGGTGTTTCATACCGATGTTACGAGGCAGGGGCGCTCTGTACTAATGTTGAATGCCTGAGAATATTTCGTACCACGGGTCTTAGTACCGGTGTTCTTGCCATTCAGCTTGCATATGTAACGTGGGGGAGGGTGTTTCATACCGATGTTACGTGGCAGGGGCGCTCTGTACCAATGTTGAATGCCGCAGAATATTTGGTACCAGGGGTCTTAGTACCGGTGTTCCTGCCATTCAGCTTGCATATGTAGCGTGGGGGAGGGTGTTTCTTACCGATGTTACGTGGCAGGGGCGCTCTGTACCAATGTTGGATGCCTCAGAATATTTCGTACCAGGGGTCTTAGTACCGGTGTTCCTGCCATTCAGCTTGCATATGTAGCGTGGGGGAGGGTGTTTCTTACCGATGTTACGTGGCAGGTGCGCTCTGTACCAATGTTGAATGCCTGAGAATATTTCGTACCACGGGTCTTAGTACCGGTGTTTCTGCCATTCAGCTTGCATATGTAGCGTGGGGGAGGGTGTTTCTTACCGATGTTACGTGGCAGGGGCGCTCTGTACCAATGTTGAATGCCTGAGAATATTTCGTACCACGGGTCTTAGTACCGGTGTTCCTGCCATTCAGCTTGCATATGTAGCGTGGGGGAGGGTGTTTCATACCGATGTTACGTGGCAGGGGCGCTCTGTACCAATGTTGAATGCCTGAGAATATTTCGTACCACGGGTCTTAGTACCGGTGTTTCTGCCATTCAGCTTGCATATGTAGCGTGGGGGAGGGTGTTTCTTACCGATGTTACGTGGCAGGGGCGCTCTGTACCAATGTTGAATGCCTCAGAATATTTCGTACCAGGGGTCTTAGTACCGGAGTTCCTGCCATTCAGCTTGCATATGTAGCGTGGGGGAGGGTGTTTCTTACCGATGTTACGTGGCAGGGGCGCTCTGTACCAATGTTGAATGCCTTAGAGTATTTCGTACCAGGGGTCTTAGTACCGGTGTTCCTGCCATTCAGCTTGCATATATAGCGTGGTGGAGCGTGTTTCTTACCAATTTTACGTGGCAAGGTCGCCCTGTACTAATGTTGAATGCCTGCGAATATTTCGTACCAGTGGTCTTAGTACCGGTGTTCCTGCCATTCAGCATGCATAAATAGCGTGGTGGATTGTGTTTCTTACCAATTTTACGTGGCAAGGTCGCTCTGTACCCATTTTCAATGCCGGAGACCATTTCGTACCAGTGTTCTTTGTACTATTGTTTGACCCATTCAGCTTGCATATGTAGTGTGTTGGAGGGTGTTTCATACCGATGTTACAAGGCAGGGGCGCTCTGTACCAAAAGTAGAATGTGTCCCAATATTTCGTACCAGGGGTCTTAGTACCGGTGTTCCTGCCATTCAGCTTGCATATGTAGTGTGGAGGAGGGTGTTTCTTACCGATGTTACGTGGCAAGGGCGCTTTGTACCAATGTTGAATGCCACAGAATATTTCGTACCAGGGGTCTTAGTACCGGTGTTCCCGCCATTCAGCTTGCATATGAAGCGTAGGGGAGGGTGTTTCTTACCGATGTTACGTGGCAGGGGCGCTCTGTACCAATGTTGAATCCCTCAGAATATTTCGTACCAGGGATGTTAGTACCGGTGTTCCTGCCATTCAGCTTGCATATGTAGCGTGGGGGAGGGTGTTTCTTACCGATGTTACGTGGCAGGGGCGCTCTGTACCAATGTTGAATTCCTCAGAATATTTCGTACCAGGGGTCTTAGTACCGGTGTTCCTGCCATTCAGCTTGCATATGTAGCGTGGGGGAGGGTGTTTCTTACCGATGTTACGTGGCAGGGGCGCTCTGTACCAAAGTTGAAGGCCTCAGAATATTTCGTACCAGGGGTCTTAGTACCGGTGTTCCTGCCATTCAGCTTGCATATGTAGCGTGGGGGAGGGTGTTTCTTACCGATGTTACGTTGCAGGGGCACTCTGTACCAATGTTCAATGCCTGAGAATATTTCGTACCAGGGGTCTTAGTGCCGGTGTTCCTGCCATTCAGCTTGCATATATAGCGTGGGGGATAGTGTTTCTTACCAATTTTACGTGGCAAGGTCGCTCTGTACCGATTTGTAATGTCGGAGACCATTTCGTACCAGTGCTCTTTGATCTATTGTTTGACCCATTCAGCTTGCATATGTAGTGTGGTGGAGGGTGTTTCTTACTGATGTTACGTGGCAGGGGCACTCTGTACCAATGTTCAATGCCTGAGAATATTTCGTACCAGGGGTCTTAGTGCCAGTGTTCCTGCCATTCAGCTTCCATATATACCGTGGTGGATAGCGTTTCTTACCAATTTTACGTGGCAAGGTCGCTCTGTAACGATTTTTAATGCCGGAGACCATTTCGTACCAGTGCTCTTTGATCTATTGTTTGACCCATTCAGCTTGCGTATGTAGTGTGGTGGAGGGTGTTTCTTACCGATGTTACGTGGCAGGGGCACTCTGTACCAATGTTGAATGCCTGAGAATATTTCGTACCAGGAGTCTTATTGCCTGTGTTCCTGCCATTCAGCTTGCATATATAGCTTGGTAGATAGTGTTTCTTACCAATTTTACGTGGCAAGGTCGCTCTGTACCGATTTTTAATGCCGGAGACCATTTCGTACCAGTGTTCTTTGTACTATTGTTTGACCCATTCAGCTTGCATATGTAGTGTGGTGGAGGGTGTTTCATACCGACGTTACGTGGCAGGGGCGCTCTGTACCAATGTTGAATGCCTGAGAATATTTCGTAAAACGGGTCTTTGTACCGGTGTTCCTGAAATTCAGCTTGCATATGTAGCGTGGGGGAGGGTGTTTCTTACCGATGTTACGTGGCAGGGGCGCTCTGTACCAATGTTGAATGCCTCAGAATATTTCGTACCAGGGGTCTTAGTACCGGTGTTCCTGCCATTCAGCTTGCATATGTAGCGTGCGGGAGGGTGTTTCATACCGATGTTACGTGGCAGGGGCGCTCTGTACCAATGTTGAATGCCTCAGAATATTTCGTACCAGGGGTCTTAGTACCGGTGTTCCTGCCATTCAGCTTGCATATGTAGCGTGGGGGAGGGTGTTTCTTACCGATGTTACGTGGCAGGGGCGCTCTGTACCAATGTTGAATGCCTCAGAATATTTCGTACCAGGGGTCTTAGTACCGGTGTTCCTGTCATTCAGCTTGCATATATAGCGTGGTGGAGGGTGTTTCTTACCAATTTTACGTGGCAAGGTCGCTCTGTACTAATGTTGAATGCCTGCAAATATTTCGTACCAGAGGTCTTAGTAACGGTGTTCCTGCCGTTCAGCTTACATATATAGCGTGGTGGATAGTGTTTCTTACCAATTTTACGTGGCAAGGTCGCTCTGTACCGATTTTTAATGCCGGAGACCATTTCGTACCAGTGTTCTTTGTACTATTGTTTGACTCATTCAGCTTGCGTATGTAGTGTGGTGGAGGGCGTTTCATACCGATGTTACATGGCAGGGGCGCTCTGTACTAATGTTGAATGCCTGAGAATATTTCGTACCATGGGTCTTAGTACCGGTGTTCCTGCCATTCAGCTTGCATATGTAGCGTGGGGGAGGGTGTTTCTTACCGATGTTATGTGGCAGGGGCGCTCTGTACCAATGTTGAATGCCTCAGAATATTTCGTACCAGGGGTCTTAGTACCGGTGTTCCTACCATTCAGCTTGCATATATAGCGTGGTGGAGGGTGTTTCTTACCAATTTTAGGTGGCAAGGTCGCTCTGTACTATTGTTGAATGCCTGCGAATATTTCGTACCAGTGGTCTAAGTACCGGTGTTCCTGCCATTCAGCTTGCATATATAGCGTGGTGGAGGGTGTTTCTTACCAATTTAACGTGGCAAGGTCACTCTGTACCAATGTTGAATGCCTGAGAATATTTCGTACCACGGGTCTTAGTGCCGGCGTTCCTGCCATTCTGCTTGCATATATAGCGTGGTGGAGGGTGTTTCTTACCATTTTTACGTGGCTAGGTCGCTCTGTACCAATGTTGAATGCCGGAGACAATTCCGTACCAGTGTTATTTGTATTATTGTTTGACCCATTCAGCTTGCATATGTAGTGTGGTGGAGGGTGTTTCTTACCGATGTTATGTGGCTGGGGCACTCTGTACCAATGTTGAATGCCTGAGAATATTTCGTATCAGGGGTCTTAGTGCCGGTGTTCCTGCCATTCAGCTTGCATACATAGCTTGGTAGATAGTGTTTCTTACCAATTTTTCGTGGCAAGGTCGCTCTGTACCGATTTGTAATGCCGGAGACAATTTCGTACCAGTGTTCTTTATACTATTGTTTGACCCATTCAGCTTGCATATGTAAAGTGGTGGAGGGTGTTTCATACCGATGTTACGTGGCAGGGGCGCTCTGTACCAATGTTGAATGCCTGAGAATATTTTGTACCACGGGTCTTAGTACCGGTGTTCCTGCCATTCAGCTTGCATATGTAGCGTGGGGGAGGGTGTTTCTTAGCGATGTTACGTGGCAGGGGCGCTCTGTACCAATGTTGAATGCCTCAGAATATTTCGTACCAGGAGTCTTAGTGCCGGTGTTCCTGCCATTCAGCTTGCATATGTAGCGTGGGGGAGGGTGTTCCAGACCGATGTTATGTGGCAGGGGCGCTCTGTACCAATGTTGAATGCCTCAGAATATTTCGTACCAGGGGCCTTAGTACCGGTGTTCCTGCCATTCAGCTTGCATATGTAGCGTGGGGGAGGGTGTTTCCTACCGATGTTACGTGGCAGGGGCGCTCTGTACCAATGTTGAATGCCTCAGAATATTTCGTACCAGGGGTCTTAGTACCGGTGTTCCTGCCATTCAGCTTGCATATATAGCGTGGTGGAGGGTGTTTCTTACCAATTTTACGTGGCAATTTCGCTCTGTACTAATGTTGAATGCCTGCGAATATTTCGTACCAGTGGTCTTAGTACCGGTGTGCCTGCCATTCAGGTTGCATAAATAGCGTGGTGGATAGTGTTTCTTACCAATTTTACGTGGCAAGGTCGCTCTGTACCCATTTTTAGTGCCGGAGACCATTTCGTACCAGTGTTCTTTGTACTATTGTTTGACCCATTCAGCTTGCATATGTAGTGTGTTGGAGGGTGTTTCATACCGATGTTACGAGGCAGGGGCGCTCTGTACTAATGTTGAATGCCTGAGAATATTTCGTACCAGGGGTCTTAGTACCGGTGTTCCTGCCATTCAGCTTGCATATGTAACGTGGGGGAGGGTGTTTCATACCGATGTTACGTGGCAGGGGCGCTCTGTACCAATGTTGAATGCCGCAGAATATTTCGTACCAGGGGTCTTAGTAATCGGTGTTCCTGCCATTCAGCTTGCATATGTAGCGTGGGGGAGGGTGTTTCTTACCGATGTTACGTGGCAGGGGCGCTCTGTACCAATGTTGAATGCCTCAGAATATTTCGTACCAGGGGTCTTAGTACCGGTGTTCCTGCCATTCAGCTTGCATATGTAGCGTGGGGGAGGGTGTTTCTTAACGATGTTACGTGGCAGGGGCGCTCTGTACCAATGTTGAATGCCAGAGAATATTTCGTACCACGGGTCTTAGTTCCGGTGTTTCTGCCATTCAGCTTGCATATGTAGCGATGGGGAGGGTGTTTCTTACCGATGTTACGTGGCAGGGGCGCTCTGTACCAATGTTGAATGCCTTAGAATATTTCGTACCAGGGGTCTTAGTACCGGTGTTCCTGCCATTCAGCTTGCATATGTAGCGTGGGGGAGGGTGTTTCTTACCGATGTTACGTGGCAGGGGCGCTCTGTACCAATGTTGAATGCCTCAGAATATTTCGTACCAGGGGTCTTAGTACCGGTGTTTCTGCCATTCAGCTTGCATATGTAGCGATGGGGAGGGTGTTTCTTACCGATGTTACGTGGCAGGGGCGCTCTGTACCAATGTTGAATGCCTGAGAATATTTCGTACCAGGGGTCTTAGTACCGGTGTTCCTGCCATTCAGCTTGCATATGTAGTGTGGGGGAGGGTCTTTCTTACCGATGTTACGTGGCAGGGGCGCTCTGTACCAACGTTGAATGCCTCAGAAGATTTCGTACCAGGGGTCTTAGTACCGGTGTTCCTGCCATTCAGCTTGCATATGTAGCGTGGGGGAGGGTGTTCCAGACCGATGTTACGTGGCAGGGGCGCTCTGTACCAATGTTGAATGCCTCAGAATATTTCGTACCAGGGGTCTTAGTACCGGTGTTCCGGCCATTCAGCTTGCATATGTAGCGTGGGGGCGGGTGTTTCTTACCGATGTTACGTGGCAGGGGCGCTCTGTACCAATGTTGAATGCCTCAGAATATTTCGTACCAGGGGTCTTAGTACCGGTGTTCCTGCCATTCAGCTTGCATATATAGCGTGGTGGATAGTGTTTCTTACCAATTTTACGTGGCAAGGTCGCTCTGTACTAATGTTGAATGCCTGCGAATATTTCGTACCAGTGGTCTTAGTACCGGTGTTCCTGCCATTCAGCTTGCATAAATAGCGTGGTGGATAGTGTTTCTTACCAATTTTACGTGGCAAGGTCGCTCTGTACCCATTTTTAATGCCGGAGACCATTTCGTACCAGTGTTCTTTGTACTATTGTTTGACCCATTCAGCTTGCATATGTAGTGTGTTGGAGGGTGTTTCATACCGATGTTACGAGGCAGGGGCGCTCTGTACCAAAAGTAGAATGCGTCCCAATATTTCGTACCAGGGGTCTTAGTACCGGTGTTCCTGCCATTCAGCTTGCATATGTAGTGTGGGGGAGGGTGTTTCTTACCGATGTTACGTGGCAAGGGCGCTTTGTATCAATGTTGAATGCCTCAGAATATTTCGTACCAGGTGTCTTAGTACCGGTGTTCCCGCCATTCAGCTTGCATATGAAGCGTGGGGGAGGGTGTTTCTTACCGATGTTACGTGGCAGGGGCGCTCTGTACCAGTGTTGAATCCCTCAGAATATTTCGTACCAGGGATCTTAGTACCGGTGTTCCTGCCATTCAGCTTGCATATGTAGCGTGGGGGAGGGTGTTTCTTACCGATGTTACGTGGCTGGGGCGCTCTGTACCAATGTTGAATGCCTCAGAATATTTCGTACCAGGGGTCTTAGTACCGGTGTTCCTGCCATTCAGCTTGCATATATAGCGTGGGGGAGGGTGTTTCTTACTGATGTTACGTGTCAGGGACACTCTGTACCAATGTTCAATGCCTGAGAAGATTTCGTACCAGGGGTCTTAGTGCCAGTGTTCCTGCCATTCAGCTTGCATATATAGCGTGGTGGATAGTGTTTCTTACCAATTTTACGTGGCAAGGTCGCTCTGTACCGATTTTTAATGCTGGAGACCATTTCGTACCAGTGCTCTTTGTACTATTGTTTGACCCATTCTGCTTGCATATGTAGTGTGGTGGAGGGTGTTTCTTACTGATGCTACGTGGCAAGGGCGGTGTGTACCAATGTTGAATGCTTGAGAATATTTCGTTCCACGGTTCTTAGTACGGCTGTTCCTTCCATTCAGCCTGCGTACATAGTGAGGTGGAGGGTGTTTCTTACCGATGTTACGTGGCAGGGGCGCTCTGTACCAATGTTGAATGCCTCAGAATATTTCGTACCAGGGGTCTTAGTACCGGTGTTCCTACCATTCAGCTTGCATATATAGCGTGGTGGAGGGTGTTTCTTACCAATTTTACGTGGCAAGGTCGCTCTGTACCAATGTTGAATGCCTGAGAATATTTCGTACCACGGGTCTTAGTGCCGGTGTTCCTGCCATTCCGCTTGCATATATAGCGTGGTGGAGGGTGTTTCTTACCATTTTTACGTGGCAAGGTCGCTCTGTACCAATGTGGAATGCCGGAGACAATTCCGTGCCAGTGTTATTTGTGTTATTGTTTGACCCATTCAGCTTGCATATGTAGTGTGGTGGAGGGTGTTTCCTACCGATGTTACGTGGCAGGGGCACTCTGTACCAATGTTGAATGCCTGAGAATATTTCGTATCAGGGGTCTTAGTGCCGGTGTTCCTGCCATTCAGCTTGCATATATAGCTTGGTAGATAGTGTTTCTTACCAATTTTACGTGGCAAGGTCGCTCTGTACCGATTTGTAATGCCGGAGACCATTTCGTACCAGTTTTCTTTGTACTATTGTTTGACCCATTCAGCTTGCATATGTAGTGTGGTGGAGGGTGTTTCACACCGATGTTACATGGCAGGGGCGCTCTGTACCAATGTTGAATGCCTGAGAATATTTCGTACCACGGGTCTTAGTACCGGTGTTCCTGCCATTCAGCTTGCATATATAGCTTGGTAGATAGTGTTTCTTACCAATTTTACGTGGCAAGGTCGCTCTGTACCGATTTTTAATGCTGGAGACCATTTCGTACCAGTGTTCTTTGTACTATTGTGTGACCCATTGAGCTTGCATATGTAGTGTGGTGGAGGGTGTTTCATACCGACGTTACGTGGCAGGGGCGCTCGGTACCAATGTTGAATGCCTGAGAATATTTCGTAAAACGGGTCTTAGTACCGGTGTTCCTGCCATTCAGCTTGCATATGTAGCGTGGGGGAGGGTGTTTCATACCGATGTTACGTGGCAGGGGCGCTCTGTACCAATGTTGAATGCCTCAGAAGATTTCGTACCAGGGGTCTTAGTACCGGTGTTCCTGCCATTCAGCTTGCATATGTAGCGTGGGGGAGGGTGTTCCAGACCGATGTTACGTGGCAGGGGCGCTCTGTACCAATGTTGAATGCCTCAGAATATTTCGTACCAGGGGTCTTAGTACCGGTGTTCCTGCCATTCAGCTTGCATATGTAGCGTGGGGGAGGGTGTTTCTTACCGATGTTACGTGGCAGGGGCGCTCTGTACCAATGTTGAATGCCTCAGAATATTTCGTACCAGGGGTCTTAGTACATGTGTTCCTGCCATTCAGCTTGCATATATAGCGTGGTGGAGGGTGTTTCTTACCAATTTTACGTGGCAAGGTCGCTCTGTACTAATGTTGAATGCCTGCGAATATTTCGTACCAGTGGTCTTAGTACCGGTGTTCCTGCCATTCAGCTTGCATAAATAGCGTGGTGGATAGTGTTTCTTACCAATTTTACGTGGCAAGGTCGCTCTGTACCCATTTTTAATGCCGGAGACCATTTCGTACCAGTGTTCTTTGTACTATTGTTTGACCCATTCAGCTTGCATATGTAGTGTGTTGGAGGGTGTTTCATACCGATGTTACGAGGCAGGGGCGCTCTGTACCAAAAGTAGAATGTGTCCCAATATTTCGTACCAGGGGTCTTAGTACCGGTGTTCCTGCCAATCAGCTTGCATATGTAGTGTGGGGGAGGGTGTTTCTTACCGATGTTACGTGGCAAGGGCGCTTTGTACTAATGTTGAATGCCACAGAATATTTCGTACCAGGGGTCTTAGTACCGGTGTTACCGCCATTCAGCTTGCATATGAAGCGTGGGGGAGGGTGTTTCTTACCGATCTTACGTGGCAGGCGCGCTCTGTACCAATGTTGAATTCCTCAGAATATTTCGTACCAGGGGTCTTAGTACCGGTGTTCCTGCCATTCAGCTTGCATATGTAGTGTGGGGGAGGGTGTTTCTTACCGATGTTACGTGGCAAGGGCGCTTTGTACTAATGTTTAATCCCTAAGAATATTTCGTACCAGGGATGTTAGTACCGGTGTTCCTGCCATTCAGCTTGCATATGTAGCGTGGGGGAGGGTGTTTCTTACCGATGTTACGTGGCAGGGGCGCTCTGTACCAATGTTGAATTCCTCAGAATATTTCGTACCAGGGGTCCTAGTACCGGTGTTCCTGCCAATCAGCTTGCATATGTAGCGTGGGGGAGGGTGTTGCTTACCGATGTTACGTGGCAGGGGCGCTCTGTACCAAAGTTGAAGGCCTCAGAATATTTCGTACCAGGGGTCTTAGTACCGGTGTTCCTGCCATTCAGCTTGCATATGTAGCGTGGGGGAGGGTGTTTCTTACCGATGTTACGTGGCAGGGGCGCTCTGTACCAATGTTGAATGCCTCAGAATATTTCGTACCAGGGGTCTTAGTACCGGTGTTCCTGCCATTCAGCTTGCATATATAGCGTGGTGGATAGTGTTTCTTACCAATTTTACGTGGCAAGGTCGCTCTGTACCGATTTTTAATGCCGGAGACCATTTCGTACCAGTGTTCTTTGTACTATTGTTTGACCCATTCAGCTTGCGTATGTAGTGTGGTGGAGGGTGTTTCATACCGATGTTACATGGCAGGGGCGCTCTGTACTAATGTTGAATGCATGAGAATATTTCGTACCATGGGACTTAGTACCGGTGTTCCTGCCATTCAGCTTGCATATGTAGCGTGGGGGAGGGTGTTTCCTACCGATGTTACGTGGCAGGGGCGCTCTGTACCAATGTTGAATGCCTCAGAATATTTCGTACCAGGGTCTTAGTACCGGTGTTCCTGCCATTCAGCTTGCATATATAGCGTGGTGGAGGGTGTTTCTTACCAATTTTACGTGGCAATTTCGCTCTGTACTAATGTTGAATGCCTGCGAATATTTCGTACCACGGGTCTTAGTACCGGTGTTCCTGCCATTCAGCTTGCATATGTAGCGTGGGGGAGGGTGTTTCTTAGCGATGTTACGTGGCAGGGGCGCTCTGTACCAATGTTGAATGCCTCAGAATATTTCGTACCAGGGGTCTTAGTACCGGTGTTCCGGCCATTCAGCTTGCATATGTAGCGTGGGGGAGGGTCTTTCTTACCGATGTTACGTGGCAGGGGCGCTTTGTACCAATGTTGAATGCCTCAGAATATTTCGTACCAGTGGTCTTAGTACCGGTGTTCCTGCCATTCAGCTTGCATATGTAGCGTGGGGGAGGGTGTTTTTTACCGATGTTACGTGGCAGGGGCGCTCTGTACCAATGTTGAATCCCTCAGAATATTTCGTACCAGGGATCTTAGTACCGGTGTTCCTGCCATTCAGCTTGCATATGTAGTGTGGGGGAGGGTGTTTCTTACCGATGTTACGTGGCAGGGGCACTCTGTACCAATGTTGAATGCCTGAGAATATTTCGTATCAGGGGTCTTAGTGCCGGTGTTCCTGCCATTCAGCTTGCATATATAGCTTGGTAGATAGTGTTTCTTACCAATTTTTCGTGGCAAGGTCGCTCTGTACCGATTTGTAATGCCGGAGACCATTTCGTACCAGTGTTCTTTATACTATTGTTTGACCCATTCAGCTTGCATATGTAGTGTGGTGGAGGGTGTTTCATACCGATGTTACGTGGCAGGGGCGCTCTGTACCAATGTTGAATGCCTGAGAATATTTCGTACCACGGGTCTTAGTACCGGTGTTCCTGCCATTCAGCTTGCATATGTAGCGTGGGGGAGGGTGTTTCTTAGCGATGTTACGTGGCAGGGGCGCTCTGTACCAATGTTGAATGCCTCAGAATATTTCGTACCAGGGGTCTTAGTGCTGGTGTTCCTGCCATTCAGCTTGCATATGTAGCGTGGGGGAGGGTGTTCCAGACCGATGTTATGTGGCAGGGGCGCTCTGTAGTAATGTTGAATGCCTCAGAATATTTCGTACCAGGGGTCTTAGTACCGGTGTTCCTGCCATTAAGCTTGCATATGTAGCGTGGGGGAGGGTGTTTTCTACCGATGTTACGTGGCAGGGGCGCTCTGTACAAATGTTGAATGCCTCAGAATATTTCGTACCAGGGGTCTTAGTACCGGTGTTCCTGCCATTCAGCTTGCATATATAGCGTGGTGGAGATTGTTTCTTACCAATTTTACGTGGCAATTTCGCTCTGTACTAATGTTGAATGCCTGCGAATATTTCGTACCACGGGTCTTAGTACCGGTGTTCCTGCCATTCAGCTTGCATATGTAGCGTGGGGGAGGGTGTTTCTTAGCGATGTTACGTGGCAGGGGCGCTCTGTACCAATGTTGAATGCCTCAGAATATTTCGTACCAGGGGTCTTAGTACCGGTGTTCCGGCCATTCAGCTTGCATATGTAGCGTGGGGGAGGGTCTTTCTTACCGATGTTACGTGGCAGGGGCGCTTTGTACCAATGTTGAATGCCTCAGAATATTTCGTACCAGGGGTCTTAGTACCGGTGTTCCTGCCATTCAGCTTGCATATGTAGCGTGGGGGAGGGTGTTTCTTACCGATGTTACGTGGCAGGGGCGCTCTGTACCAATGTTGAATCCCTCAGAATATTTCGTACCAGGGATCTTAGTACCGGTGTTCCTGCCATTCAGCTTGCATATGTAGTGTGGGGGAGGGTGTTTCTTACCGATGTTACGTGGCAGGGGCGCTCTGTACCAATGTTGAATGCCCCAGAATATTTCGTACCAGGGGTCTTAGTAACGGTGTTCCTGCCATTCAGCTTACATATGTAGCGTGGGGGAGGGTGTTTCTTACCGATGTTACGTGGCAGGGGCGCTCTGTACCAAAGTTGAAGGCCTCAGAATATTTCGTACCAGGGGTCTTAGTACCGGTGTTCCTGCCATTCAGCTTGCATATGTAGCGTGGGGGAGGGTGTTTCTTACCGATGTTACGTGGCAGGGGCACTCTGTACCAATGTTCAATGCCTGAGAATATTTCGTACCAGGGGTCTTAGTGCCGGTGTTCCTGCCATTCAGCTTGCATATATAGCGTGGTGGATAGTGTTTCTTACCAATTTTGCGTGGCATGGTCGCTCTGTACCGATTTTTAATGCCGGAGACCATTTCGTACCAGTGCTCTTTGTACTATTGTTTGACCCATTCAGCTTGCATATGTAGTGTGGTGGAGGGTGTTTCTTACTGATGTTACGTGTCAGGGGCACTCTGTACCAATGTTCAATGCGTGAGAATATTTCGTACCAGGGGTCTTAGTGCCAGTGTTCCTGCCATTCAGCTTGCATATATAGCGTGGTGGATAGTGTTTCTTACCAATTTTACGTGGCAAGGTAGTTCTGTACCGATTTTTAATGCCGGAGACCATTTCGTACCAGTGCTCTTTGTACTATTGTTTGACCCATTCTGCTTGCATATGTAGTGTGGTGGAGGGTGTTTCTTACCGATGCTACGTGGCAAGGGCGGTGTGTACCAATGTAGAATGCCAGAGAATATTTCGTTCCACAGTTCTTAGTACGGCTGTTCCTTCCATTCAGGCTGCATACGTAGTGAGGTGGAGGGTGTTTCTTATCGATGTTACGTGGCAGGGGCGCTCTGTACCAATGTTGAATGCCTGAGAAAATATCGTACCACGGGTCGTAGTACCTTTGTTCCCGCTATACAGCTAGCATATATAGCGTGGTGGAGGGTGTTTCTTACCAATTTTACGTGGCAAGGGCGCTCTGTACCAATGTTGAATACCGGAGACAATTACGTACCACTGCTATTTGTATTATTGTTTGACCCATTCAGCTTGCATATGTAGTGTGGTGGAGTTTGTTTCTTACCGATGATACGTGGCAGGGGCACTCTGTACCAATGTTGAATGCCTGAGAAAATTTCGTACCAGGAGTCTTATTGCCTGTGTTCCTGCCATTCAGCTTGCATATATAGCTTGGTAGATAGTGTTTCTTACCAATTTTACGTGGCAAGGTCGCTCTGTACCGATTTTTAATGCCGGAGACCATTTCGTACCAGTGGTCTTTGTACTATTGTTTGACCCATTCAGCTTGCATATGTAGTGTGGTGGAGGGTGTTTCTTACTGATGTTACGTGTCAGGGGCACTCTGTACCAATGTTCAATGCGTGAGAATATTTAGTACCAGGGGTCTTAGTGCCAGTGTTCCTGCCATTCAGCTTGCATATATAGCGTGGTGGATAGTGTTTCTTACCAATTTTACGTGGCAAGGTAGCTCTGTACCGATTTTTAATGCCGGAGACCATTTCGTACCAGTGCTCTTTGTACTATTGTTTGACCCATTCTGCTTGCATATGAAGTGTGGTGGAGGGTGTTTCTTACCGATGCTACGTGGCAAGGGCGGTGTGTACCAATGTAGAATGCCAGAGAATATTTCGTTCCACAGTTCTTAGTACGGCTGTTCCTTCCATTCAGCCTGCATACGTAGTGAGGTGGAGGGTGTTTCTTATCGATGTTACGTGGCAGGGGCGCTCTGTACCAATGTTGAATGCCTGAGAAAATATCGTACCAGGGGTCGTAGTACCTTTGTTCCCGCTATACAGCTAGCATATATAGCGTGGTGGAGGGTGTTTCTTACCAATTTTACGTGGCAAGGGCGCTCTGTACCAATGTTGAATACCGTAGACAATTACGTACCACTGCTATTTGTATTATTGTTTGACCCATTCAGCTTGCATATGTAGTGTGGTGGAGGGTGTTTCTTAGCGATGTTACGTGGCAGGGGCGCTCTGTACCAATGTTGAATGCCTCAGAATATTTCGTACCAGGGGTCTTAGTACCGGTGTTCCTGCCATTCAGCTTGCATATGTAGCGTGGGGGAGGGTGTTTCATACCGATGTTACGGGGCAGGGGCGCTCTGTACCAATGTTGAATGCCTCAGAATATTTCGTACCAGGGGTCTTAGTACCGGTGTTCCTGCCATTCAGCTTGCATATGTAGCGTGGGGGAGGGTGTTTCTTACCGATGTTACGTGGCAGGGGCGCTCTGTATCAATGTTGAATGCCTCAGAATATTTCGTACCAGGGGTCTTAGTGCCGGTGTTCCTGCCATTCAGCTTGCATATGTAGCGTGGGGGAGGGTGTTTCATACCGATGTTACGGGGCAGGGGCGCTCTGTACCAATGTTGAATGCCTCAGAATATTTCGTACCAGGGGTCTTAGTACCGGTGTTCCGGCCATTTAGCTTGCATATGTAGCGTGGGGGAGGGTCTTTCTTACCGATGTTACGTGGCAGGGGCGCTTTGTACCAATGTTGAATGCCTGAGAATATTTCGTAAAACGGGTCTTAGTACCGGTGTTCCTGCCATTCAGCTTGCATATGTAGCGTCTGGGAGGGTGTTTCGTACCGATGTTACCTGGCAGGGGCGCTCTGTACCAATGTTGAATGCCTCAGAATATTTCGTACCAGGGGTCTTAGTACCGGTGTTCCTGCCATTCAGCTTGCATATGTAGCGTGGGGGAGGGTGTTTCATACCGATGTTACGGGGCAGGGGCGCTCTGTACCAATGTTGAATGCCTCAGAATATTTCGTACCAGGGGTCTTAGTACCGGTGTTCCTGCCATTCAGCTTGCATATGTAGCGTGGGGGAGGGTGTTTCTTACCGATGTTACGTGGCAGGGGCGCTCTGTATCAATGTTGAATGCCTCAGAATATTTCGTACCAGGGGTCTTAGTACCGGTGTTCCTGCCATTCAGCTTGCATATATAGCGTGGTGGAGGGTGTTTCTTACCAATTTTACGTGGCAAGGTCGCTCTGTACTAATGTTGAATGCCTGCGAATATTTCGTACCAGTAGTCTTAGTACCGGTGTTCCTGCCATTCAGCTTGCATATATAGCGTGGTGGATAGTGTTTCATACCAATTTTACGTGGCAAGGTCGCTCTGTACCGATTTTTAGTGCCGGAGATCATTTCGTACCAGTGTTCTTTGTACTATTGTTTGACCCATTCAGCTTGCATATGTAGTGTGGTGGAGGGTGTTACATACCGATGTTACATGGCAGGGGCGCTGTGTACTAATGTTGAATGCCTGAGAATATTTCGTACCACGGGTCTTAGTACCGGTGTTCCTGCCAATCAGCTTGCATATGTAGCGTGGGGGAGGGTGTATCTTACCGATGTTACGTGGCAGGGGCGCTCTGTACCAATGCTGAATGCCTCAGAATATTTCGTACCAGGGGTCTTAGTACCGGTGTTCCTACCATTCAGCTTGCATATATAGCGTGGTGGAGGGTGTTTCTTACCAATTTTACGTGGCAAGGTCGCTCTGTACTACTGTTGAATGCCTGCGAATATTTCGTACCAGTGGTCTTAGTACCGGTGTTCCTGCCATTCAGCTTGCACATATAGCGTGGTGGAGGGTGTTTCTTACCAATTTTACGTGGCAAGGTCGCTCTGTACCACTGTTGAATGCCTGAGAATATTTCGTATCAGGGGTCTTAGTGCCGGTGTTCCTGCCATTCAGCTTGCATATATAGCTTGGTAGATAGTGTTTCTTACCAATTTTACGTGGCAAGGTCGCTCTGTACCGATTTGTAATGCCGGAGACCATTTCGTACCAGTTTTCTTTGTACTATTGTTAGACCCATTCAGCTTGCATATGTAGTGTGGTGGAGGGTGTTTCACACCGATGTTACGTGGCAGGGGCGCTCTGTACCAATGTTGAATGCCTGAGAATATTTCGTACCACGGGTCTTAGTACCGGTGTTCCTGCCATTCAGCTTGCATATATAGCTTGGTAGATAGTGTTTCTTACCAATTTTACGTGGCAAGGTCGCTCTGTACCGATTTTTAATGCTGGAGACCATTTCGTACCAGTGTTCTTTGTACTATTGTTTGACCCATTCAGCTTGCATATGTAGTGTGGTGGAGGGTGTTTCATACCGACGTTACGTGGCAGGGGCGCTCGGTACCAATGTTGAATGCCTGAGAATATTTCGTAAAACGGGTCTTAGTACCGGTGTTCCTGCCATTCAGCTTGCATATGTAGCGTGGGGGAGGGTGTTTCATACCGATGTTACGTGGCAGGGGCGCTCTGTACCAATGTTGAATGCCTCAGAAGATTTCGTACCAGGGGTCTTAGTACCGGTGTTCCTGCCATTCAGCTTGCATATGTAGCGTGGGGGAGGGTGTTCCAGACCGATGTTACGTGGCAGGGGCGCTCTGTACCAATGTTGAATTCCTCAGAATATTTCGTACCAGGGGTCTTAGTACCGGTGTTCCTGCCATTCAGCTTGCATATGTAGCGTGGGGGAGGGTGTTTCTTACCGATGTTACGTGGCAGGGGCGCTCTGTACCAAAGTTGAAGGCATCTGAATATTTCGTACCAGGGGTCTTAGTACCGGTGTTCCTGCCATTCAGCTTGCATATGTAGCGTGAGGGAGGGTGTTTCTTACCGATGTTACGTTGCAGGGGCACTCTGTACCAATGTTCAATGCCTGAGAATATTTCGTACCAGGGGTCTTAGTGCCGGTGTTCCTGCCATTCAGCTTGCATATATAGCGTGGGGGATAGTGTTTCTTACCAATTTTACGTGGCAAGGTCGCTCTGTACCAATTTTTAATGCCGGAGACCATTTCGTACCAGTGCTCTTTGATCTATTGTTTGACCCATTCAGCTTGCATATGTAGTGTGGTGGAGGGTGTTTCTTACTGATGTTACGTGGCAGGGGCACTCTGTACCAATGTTCAATGCCTGAGAATATTTCGTACCAGGGGTCTTAGTGCCAGTGTTCCTGCCATTCAGCTTCCATATATACCGTGGTGGATAGTGTTTCTTACCAATTTTACGTGGCAAGGTCGCTCTGTAACGATTTTTAATGCCGGAGACCATTTCGTACCAGTGCTCTTTGTACTATTGTTTGACCCATTCTTCTTGCATATGTAGTGTGGTGGAGGGTGTTTCTTACCGATGCTATGTTGCAGGGGCGGTGTGTACCAATGTTGAATGCCTGAGAATATTTCGTTCCACGGTTCTTAGTACGGCTGTTCCTTCCATTCAGCCTGCATACGTAGTGAGGTGGAGGGACTTCTTACCGATGTTACGTGGCAGGGGCGCTCTGTACCAATGTTGAATGCCTCAGAATATTTCGTACCAGGGGTCTTAGTACCGGTGTTCCTGCCATTCAGCTTGCATATGTAGCGTGGGGGAGGGTGTTTCTTACCGATGTTACGTGGCAGGGGCGCTCTGTACCAATGTTGAATGCCTCAGAATATTTCGTACCAGGGGTCTTAGTACCGGTGTTCCTGCCATTCAGCTTGCATATATAGCGTGGTGGAGGGTGTTTCTTACCAATTTTACGTGGCAAGGTCGCTCTGTACTAATGTTGAATGCCTGCGAATATTTCGTACCAGTGGTCTTAGTACCGGTGTTCCTGCCATTCAGCTTGCATATATAGCGTGGTGGATAGTGTTTCTTACCAATTTTACGTGGCAAGGTCGCTCTGTACCGATTTTTAATGCCGGAGACCATTTCGTACCAGTGTTCTTTGTACTATTGTTTGACCCATTCAGCTTGCGTATGTAGTGTGGTGGAGGGTGTTGCATACCGATGTTACATGGCAGGGGCGATTTGTACTAATGTTGAATGCATGAGAATATTTCGTACCATGGGACTTAGTACCGGTGTTCCTGCCATTCAGCTTGCATATGTAGCGTGGGGGAGGGTGTTTCTTAGCGATGTTACGTGGCAGGGGCGCTCTGTACCAATGTTGAATGCCTCAGAATATTTCGTACCAGGGGTCTTAGTACCGGTGTTCCGGCCATTCAGCTTGCATATGTAGCGTGGGGGAGGGTCTTTCTTACCGATGTTACGTGGCAGGGGCGCTTTGTACCAATGTTGAATGCCTCAGAATATTTCGTACCAGGGGTCTTAGTACCGGTGTTCCTGCCATTCAGCTTGCATATGTAGCGTGGGGGAGGGTGTTTCTTACCGATGTTACGTGGCAGGGGTGCTCTGTACCAATGTTGAATCCCTCAGAATATTTCGTACCAGGGATCTTAGTAACGGTGTTCCTGCCATTCAGCTTGCATATGTAGTGTGGGGGAGGGTGTTTCTTACCGATGTTACGTGGCAGGGGCACTCTGTACCAATGTTGAATGCCTGAGAATATTTCGTATCAGGGGTCTTAGTGCCGGTGTTCCTGCCATTCAGCTTGCATATATAGCTTGGTAGATAGTGTTTCTTACCAATTTTTCGTGGCAAGGTCGCTCTGTACCGATTTGTAATGCCGGAGACCATTTCGTACCAGTGTTCTTTATACTATTGTTTGACCCATTCAGCTTGCATATGTAGTGTGGTGGAGGGTGTTTCATACCGATGTTACGTGGCAGGGGCGCTCTGTACCAATGTTGAATGCCTGAGAATATTTCGTACCACGGGTCTTAGTACCGGTGTTCCTGCCATTCAGCTTGCATATGTAGCGTGGGGGAGGGTGTTTCTTAGCGATGTTACGTGGCAGGGGCGCTCTGTACCAATGTTGAATGCCTCAGAATATTTCGTACCAGGGGTCTTAGTGCTGGTGTTCCTGCCATTCAGCTTGCATATGTAGCGTGGGGGAGGGTGTTCCAGACCGATGTTATGTGGCAGGGGCGCTCTGTAGTAATGTTGAATGCCTCAGAATATTTCGTACCAGGGGTCTTAGTACCGGTGTTCCTGCCATTCAGCTTGCATATGTAGCGTGGGGGAGGGTGTTTCCTACCGATGTTACGTGGCAGGGGCGCTCTGTACCAATGTTGAATGCCTCAGAATATTTCGTACCACGGGTCTTAGTACCGGTGTTCCTGCCATTCAGCTTGCATATATAGCGTGGTGGAGGGTGTTTCTTACCAATTTTACGTGGCAATTTCGCTCTGTAGTAATGTTGAATGCCTGCGAATATTTCGTACCACGGGTCTTAGTACCGGTGTTCCTGCCATTCAGCTTGCATATGTAGCGTGGGGGAGGGTGTTTCTTAGCGATGTTACGTGGCAGGGGCGCTCTGTACCAATGTTGAATGCCTCAGAATATTTCGTACCAGGGGTCTTAGTACCGGTGTTCCTGCCATTCAGCTTACATATGTAGCGTGGGGGAGGGTGTTTCTTACCGATGTTACGTGGCAGGGGCGCTTTGTACCAATGTTGAATGCCTCAGAATATTTCGTACCAGGGGTCTTAGTACCGGTGTTCCTGCCATTCAGCTTACATATGTAGCGTGGGGGAGGGTGTTTCTTACCGATGTTACGTGGCAGGGGCGCTTTGTACCAATGTTGAATGCCTGGGAATATTTCGTACCACGGGTCTTAGTACCGGTGTTCCTGCCATTCAGCTTGCATATGTAGCGTGGGGGAGGGTGTTTCTTACCGATGTTACGTGGCAGGGGCGCTCTGTACCAATGTTGAATGCCTCAGAATATTTCGTACCAGGGGTCTTAGTACCGGTGTTCCGGCCATTCAGCTTGCATATGTAGCGTGGGGGCGGGTCTTTCTTACCGATGTTACGTGGCAGGGGCGCTTTGTACCAATGTTGAATGCCTCAGAATATTTCGTACCAGGGGTCTTAGTACCGGTGTTCCTGCCATTCAGCTTGCATACGTAGCGTGGGGGAGGGTGTTTCTTACCGATGTTACGTGGCAGGGGCGCTCTGTACCAATGTTGAATCCCTCGGAATATTTCGTACCAGGGATCTTAGTACCGGTGTTCCTGCCATTCAGCTTGCATATGTAGTGTGGGGGAGGGTGTTTCTTACCGATGTTACGTGGCAGGGGCGCTCTGTACCAATGTTGAATGCCTCAGAATATTTCGTACCAGGGGTCTTAGTACCGGTGTTCCTGCCATTCAGCTTACATATGTAGCGTGGGGGAGGGTGTTTCTTACCGATGTTACGTGGCAGGGGCGCTTTGTACCAATGTCGAATGCCTCAGAATATTTCGTACCAGGGGTCTTAGTACCGGTGTTCCTGCCATTCAGCTTACATATGTAGCGTGGGGGAGGGTGTTTCTTACCGATGTTACGTGGCAGGGGCGCTTTGTACCAATGTTGAATGCCTGCGAATATTTCGTACCACGGGTCTTAGTACCGGTGTTCCTGCCATTCAGCTTGCATATGTAGCGTGGGGGAGGGTGTTTCTTAGCGATGTTACGTGGCAGGGGCGCTCTGTACCAATGTTGAATGCCTCAGAATATTTCGTACCAGGGGTCTTAGTACCGGTGTTCCTGCCATTCAGCTTACATATGTAGCGTGGGGGAGGGTGTTTCTTACCGATGTTACGTGGCAGGGGCGCTTTGTACCAATGTTGAATGCCTCAGAATATTTCGTACCAGGGGTCTTAGTACCGGTGTTCCTGCCATTCAGCTTACATATGTAGCGTGGGGGAGGGTGTTTCTTACCGATGTTACGTGGCAGGGGCGCTTTGTACCAATGTTGAATGCCTGCGAATATTTCGTACCACGGGTCTTAGTACCGGTGTTCCTGCCATTCAGCTTGCATATGTAGCGTGGGGGAGGGTCTTTCTTACCGATGTTACGTGGCAGGGGCGCTTTGTACCAATGTTGAATGCCTCAGAATATTTCGTACCAGGGGTCTTAGTACCGGTGTTCCTGCCATTCAGCTTGCATACGTAGCGTGGGGGAGGGTGTTTCTTACCGATGTTACGTGGCAGGGGCGCTCTGTACCAATGTTGAATCCCTCAGAATATTTCGTACCAGGGATCTTAGTACCGGTGTTCCTGCCATTCAGCTTGCATATGTAGTGTGGGGGAGGGTGTTTCTTACCGATGTTACGTGGCAGGGGCGCTTTGTACCAATGTTGAATGCCTCAGAATATTTCGTACCAGGGGTCTTAGTACCGGTGTTCCTGCCATTCAGCTTACATATGTAGCGTGGGGGAGGGTGTTTCTTACCGATGTTACGTGGCAGGGGCGCTCTGTACCAAAGTTGAAGGCCTCAGAATATTTCGTACCAGGGGTCTTAGTACCGGTGTTCCTGCCATTCAGCTTGCATATGTAGCGTGGGGGAGGGTGTTTCTTACCGATGTTACGTGGCAGGGGCACTCTGTACCAATGTTCAATGCCTGAGAATATTTCGTACCAGGGGTCTTAGTGCCGGTGTTCCTGCCATTCAGCTTGCATATATAGCGTGGTGGATAGTGTTTCTTACCAATTTTGCGTGGCAAGGTCGCTCTGTACCGATTTTTAATGCCGGAGACCATTTCGTACCAGTGCTCTTTGTACTATTGTTTGACCCATTCAGCTTGCATATGTAGTGTGGTGGAGGGTGTTTCTTACTGATGTTACGTGTCAGGGGCACTCTGTACCAACGTCAATGCGTGAGAATATTTCGTACCAGGGGTCTTAGTGCCAGTGTTCCTGCCATTCTGCTTGCATATATAGCGTGGTGGATAGTGTTTCTTACCAATTTTACGTGGCAAGGTAGCTCTGTACCGATTTTTAATGCCGGAGACCATTTCGTACCAGTGCTCTTTGTACTATTGTTTGACCCATTCTGCTTCCATATGTAGTGTGGTGGAGGGTGTTTCTTACCGATGCTACGTGGCAAGGGCGGTGTGTACCAATGTAGAATGCCAGAGAATATTTCGTTCCACAGTTCTTAGTACGGCTGTTCCTTCCATTCAGCCTGCATACGTAGTGAGGTGGAGGGTGTTTCTTATCGATGTTACGTGGCAGGGGCGCTCTGTACCAATGTTGAATGCCTGAGAAAATATCGTACCACGGGTCGTAGTACCTTTGTTCCCGCTATACAGCTAGCATATATAGCGTGGTGGAGGGTGTTTCTTACCAATTTTACGTGGCAAGGGCGCACTGTACCAATGTTGAATACCGGAGACAATTACGTACCACTGCTATTTGTATTATTGTTTGACCCATTCAGCTTGCATATGTAGTGTGGTGGAGGGTGTTTCTTACCGATGATACGTGGCAGGGGCACTCTGTACCAATGTTGAATGCCTGAGAATATTTCGTACCAGGAGTCTTATTGCCTGTGTTCCTGCCATTCAGCTTGCATATATAGCTTGGTAGATAGTGTTTCTTACCAATTTTACGTGGCAAGGTCGCTCTGTACCGATTTTTAATGCCGGAGACCATTTCGTACCAGTGTTCTTTGTACTATTGTTTGACCCATTCAGCTTGCATATGTAGTGTGGTGGAGGGTGTTTCATACCGACGTTACGTGGCAGGGGCACTTTGTACCAATGTTGAATGCCTGAGAATATTTCGTAAAACGGGTCTTAGTACCGGTGTTCCTGCCATTCAGCTTGCATATGTAGCGTGGGGGAGGGTGTTTCGTACCGATGTTACCTGGCAGGGGCGCTCTGTACCAATGTTGAATGCCTCAGAATATTTCGTACCAGGGGTCTTAGTACCGGTGTTCCGGCCATTCAGCTTGCATATGTAGCGTGGGGGAGGGTGTTTCATACCGATGTTACGGGGCAGGGGCGCTCTGTACCAATGTTGAATGCCTCAGAATATTTCGTACCAGGGGTCTTAGTACCGGTGTTCCTGCCATTCAGCTTGCATATGTAGCGTGGGGGAGGGTGTTTCTTACCGATGTTACGTGGCAGGGGCGCTCTGTACCAATGTTGAATGCCTCAGAATATTTCGTACCAGGGGTCTTAGTACCGGTGTTCCTGCCATTCAGCTTGCATATATAGCGTGGTGGAGGGTGTTTCTTACCAATTTTACGTGGCAAGGTCGCTCTGTACTAATGTTGAATGCCTGCGAATATTTCGTACCAGTGGTCTTAGTACCGGTGTTCCTGCCATTCAGCTTGCATATATAGCGTGGTGGATAGTGTTTCTTACCAATTTTACGTGGCAAGGTCGCTCTGTACCGATTTTTAATGCCGGAGACCATTTCGTACCAGTGTTCTTTGTACTATTGTTTGACCCATTCAGCTTGCGTATGTAGTGTGGTGGAGGGTGTTGCATACCGATGTTACATGGCAGGGGCGCTTTGTACTAATGTTGAATGCATGAGAATATTTCGTACCATGGGACTTAGTACCGGTGTTCCTGCCATTCAGCTTGCATATGTAGCGTGGGGGAGGGTGTTTCCTACCGATGTTACGTGGCAGGGGCGCTCTGTACCAATGTTGAATGCCTCAGAATATTTCGTACCAGGGGTCTTAGTACCGGTGTTCCTGCCATTCAGCTTGCATATATAGCGTGGTGGAGGGTGTTTCTTACCAATTTTACGTGGCAATTTCGCTCTGTACTAATGTTGAATGCCTGCGAATATTTCGTACCACGGGTCTTAGTACCGGTGTTCCTGCCATTCAGCTTGCATATGTAGCGTGGGGGAGGGTGTTTCTTAGCGATGTTACGTGGCAGGGGCGCTCTGTACCAATGTTGAATGCCTCAGAATATTTCGTACCAGGGGTCTTAGTACCGGTGTTCCGGCCATTCAGCTTGCATATGTAGCGTGGGGGAGGGTCTTTCTTACCGATGTTACGTGGCAGGGGCGCTTTGTACCAATGTTGAATGCCTCAGAATATTTCGTACCAGGGGTCTTAGTACCGGTGTTCCTGCCATTCAGCTTGCATATGTAGCGTGGGGGAGGGTGTTTCTTACCGATGTTACGTGGCAGGGGTGCTCTGTACCAATGTTGAATCCCTCAGAATATTTCGTACCAGGGATCTTAGTACCGGTGTTCCTGCCATTCAGCTTGCATATGTAGTGTGGGGGAGGGTGTTTCTTACCGATGTCACGTGGCAGGGGCACTCTGTACCAATGTTGAATGCCTGAGAATATTTCGTATCAGGGGTCTTAGTGCCGGTGTTCCTGCCATTCAGCTTGCATATATAGCTTGGTAGATAGTGTTTCTTACCAATTTTTCGTGGCAAGGTCGCTCTGTACCGATTTGTAATGCCGGAGACCATTTCGTACCAGTGTTCTTTATACTATTGTTTGACCCATTCAGCTTGCATATGTAGTGTGGTGGAGGGTGTTTCATACCGATGTTACGTGGCAGGGGCGCTCTGTACCAATGTTGAATGCGTGAGAATATTTCGTACCACGGGTCTTAGTACCGGTGTTCCCGCCATTCAGCTTGCATATGTAGCGTGGGGGAGGGTGTTTCTTAGCGATGTTACGTGGCAGGGGCGCTCTGTACCAATGTTGAATGCCTCAGAATATTTCGTATCAGGGGTCTTAGTGCTGGTGTTCCTGCCATTCAGCTTGCATATGTAGCGTGGGGGAGGGTGTTCCAGACCGATGTTATGTGGCAGGGGCGCTCTGTAGTAATGTTGAATGCCTCAGAATATTTCGTACCAGGGGTCTTAGTACCGGTGTTCCTGCCATTCAGCTTGCATATGTAGCGTGGGGGAGGGTGTTTCCTACCGATGTTACGTGGCAGGGGCGCTCTGTACCAATGTTGAATGCCTCAGAATATTTCGTACCAGGGGTCTTAGTACCGGTGTTCCTGCCATTCAGCTTGCATATATAGCGTGGTGGAGGGTGTTTCTTACCAATTTTACGTGGCAATTTCGCTCTGTAGTAATGTTGAATGCCTGCGAATATTTCGTACCACGGGTCTTAGTACCGGTGTTCCTGCCATTCAGCTTGCATATGTAGCGTGGGGGAGGGTGTTTCTTAGCGATGTTACGTGGCAGGGGCGCTCTGTACCAATGTTGAATGCCTCAGAATATTTCGTACCAGGGGTCTTAGTACCGGTGTTCCTGCCATTCAGCTTACATATGTAGCGTGGGGGAGGGTGTTTCTTACCGATGTTACGTGGCAGGGGCGCTTTGTACCAATGTTGAATGCCTCAGAATATTTCGTACCAGGGGTCTTAGTACCGGTGTTCCTGCCATTCAGCTTACATATGTAGCGTGGGGGAGGGTGTTTCTTACCGATGTTACGTGGCAGGGGCGCTTTGTACCAATGTTGAATGCCTGGGAATATTTCGTACCACGGGTCTTAGTACCGGTGTTCCTGCCATTCAGCTTGCATATGTAGCGTGGGGGAGGGTGTTTCTTACCGATGTTACGTGGCAGGGGCGCTCTGTACCAATGTTGAATGCCTCAGAATATTTCGTACCAGGGGTCTTAGTACCGGTGTTCCGGCCATTCAGCTTGCATATGTAGCGTGGGGGCGGGTCTTTCTTACCGATGTTACGTGGCAGGGGCGCTTTGTACCAATGTTGAATGCCTCAGAATATTTCGTACCAGGGGTCTTAGTACCGGTGTTCCTGCCATTCAGCTTGCATACGTAGCGTGGGGGAGGGTGTTTCTTACCGATGTTACGTGGCAGGGGCGCTCTGTACCATTGTTGAATCCCTCAGAATATTTCGTACCAGGGATCTTAGTACCGGTGTTCCTGCCATTCAGCTTGCATATGTAGTGTGGGGGAGGGTGTTTCTTACCGATGTTACGTGGCAGGGGCGCTCTGTACCAATGTTGAATGCCTCAGAATATTTCGTACCAGGGGTCTTAGTACCGGTGTTCCTGCCATTCAGCTTACATATGTAGCGTGGGGGAGGGTGTTTCTTACCGATGTTACGTGGCAGGGGCGCTTTGTACCAATGTCGAATGCCTCAGAATATTTCGTACCAGGGGTCTTAGTACCGGTGTTCCTGCCATTCAGCTTACATATGTAGCGTGGGGGAGGGTGTTTCTTACCGATGTTACGTGGCAGGGGCGCTTTGTACCAATGTTGAATGCCTGCGAATATTTCGTACCACGGGTCTTAGTACCGGTGTTCCTGCCATTCAGCTTGCATATGTAGCGTGGGGGAGGGTGTTTCTTAGCGATGTTACGTGGCAGGGGCGCTCTGTACCAATGTTGAATGCCTCAGAATATTTCGTACCAGGGGTCTTAGTACCGGTGTTCCTGCCATTCAGCTTACATATGTAGCGTGGGGGAGGGTGTTTCTTACCGATGTTACGTGGCAGGGGCGCTTTGTACCAATGTTGAATGCCTCAGAATATTTCGTACCAGGGGTCTTAGTACCGGTGTTCCTGCCATTCAGCTTACATATGTAGCGTGGGGGAGGGTGTTTCTTACCGATGTTACGTGGCAGGGGCGCTTTTTACCAATGTTGAATGCCTGCGAATATTTCGTACCACGGGTCTTAGTACCGGTGTTCCTGCCATTCAGCTTGCATATGTAGCGTGGGGGAGGGTGTTTCTTACCGATGTTACGTGGCAGGGGCGCTCTGTACCAATGTTGAATGCCTCAGAATATTTCGTACCAGGGGTCTTAGTACCGGTGTTCCGGCCATTCAGCTTGCATATGTAGCGTGGGGGAGGGTCTTTCTTACCGATGTTACGTGGCAGGGGCGCTTTGTACCAATGTTGAATGCCTCAGAATATTTCGTACCAGGGGTCTTAGTACCGGTGTTCCTGCCATTCAGCTTGCATATGTAGCGTGGGGGAGGGTGTTTCTTACCGATGTTACGTGGCAGGGGCGCTCTGTACCAATGTTGAATCCCTCAGAATATTTCGTACCAGGGATCTTAGTACCGGTGTTCCTGCCATTCAGCTTGCATATGTAGTGTGGGGGAGGGTGTTTCTTACCGATGTTACGTGGCAGGGGCGCTTTGTACCAATGTTGAATGCCTCAGAATATTTCGTACCAGGGGTCTTAGTACCGGTGTTCCTGCCATTCAGCTTACATATGTAGCGTGGGGGAGGGTGTTTCTTACCGATGTTACGTGGCAGGGGCGCTCTGTACCAAAGTTGAAGGCCTCAGAATATTTCGTACCAGGGGTCTTAGTACCGGTGTTCCTGCCATTCAGCTTGCATATGTAGCGTGGGGGAGGGTGTTTCTTACCGATGTTACGTGGCAGGGGCACTCTGTACCAATGTTCAATGCCTGAGAATATTTCGTACCAGGGGTCTTAGTGCCGGTGTTCCTGCCATTCAGCTTGCATATATAGCGTGGTGGATAGTGTTTCTTACCAATTTTGCGTGGCAAGGTCGCTCTGTACCGATTTTTAATGCCGGAGACCATTTCGTACCAGTGCTCTTTGTACTATTGTTTGACCCATTCAGCTTGCATATGTAGTGTGGTGGAGGGTGTTTCTTACTGATGTTACGTGTCAGGGGCACTCTGTACCAATGTCAATGCGTGAGAATATTTCGTACCAGGGGTCTTAGTGCCAGTGTTCCTGCCATTCTGCTTGCATATATAGCGTGGTGGATAGTGTTTCTTACCAATTTTACGTGGCAAGGTAGCTCTGTACCGATTTTTAATGCCGGAGACCATTTCGTACCAGTGCTCTTTGTACTATTGTTTGACCCATTCTGCTTGCATATGTAGTGTGGTGGAGGGTGTTTCTTACCGATGCTACGTGGCAAGGGCGGTGTGTACCAATGTAGAATGCCAGAGAATATTTCGTTCCACAGTTCTTAGTACGGCTGTTCCTTCCATTCAGCCTGCATACGTAGTGAGGTGGAGGGTGTTTCTTATCGATGTTACGTGGCAGGGGCGCTCTGTACCAATGTTGAATGCCTGAGAAAATATCGTACCACGGGTCGTAGTACCTTTGTTCCCGCTATACAGCTAGCATATATAGCGTGGTGGAGGGTGTTTCTTACCAATTTTACGTGGCAAGGGCGCACTGTACCAATGTTGAATACCGGAGACAATTACGTACCACTGCTATTTGTATTATTGTTTGACCCATTCAGCTTGCATATGTAGTGTGGTGGAGGGTGTTTCTTACCGATGATACGTGGCAGGGGCACTCTGTACCAATGTTGAATGCCTGAGAATATTTCGTACCAGGAGTCTTATTGCCTGTGTTCCTGCCATTCAGCTTGCATATATAGCTTGGTAGATAGTGTTTCTTACCAATTTTACGTGGCAAGGTCGCTCTGTACCGATTTTTAATGCCGGAGACCATTTCGTACCAGTGTTCTTTGTACTATTGTTTGACCCATTCAGCTTGCATATGTAGTGTGGTGGAGGGTGTTTCATACCGATGTTACGTGGCAGGGGCACTTTGTACCAATGTTGAATGCCTGAGAATATTTCGTAAAACGGGTCTTAGTACCGGTGTTCCTGCCATTCAGCTTGCATATGTAGCGTGGGGGAGGGTGTTTCGTACCGATGTTACCTGGCAGGGGCGCTCTGTACCAATGTTGAATGCCTCAGAATATTTCGTACCAGGGGTCTTAGTACCGGTGTTCCGGCCATTCAGCTTGCATATGTAGCGTGGGGGAGGGTGTTTCATACCGATGTTACGGGGCAGGGGCGCTCTGTACCAATGTTGAATGCCTCAGAATATTTCGTACCAGGGGTCTTAGTACCGGTGTTCCTGCCATTCAGCTTGCATATGTAGCGTGGGGGAGGGTGTTTCTTACCGATGTTACGTGGCAGGGGCGCTCTGTATCAATGTTGAATGCCTCAGAATATTTCGTACCAGGGGTCTTAGTACCGGTGTTCCTGCCATTCAGCTTGCATATATAGCGTGGTGGAGGGTGTTTCTTACCAATTTTACGTGGCAAGGTCGCTCTGTACTAATGTTGAATGCCTGCGAATATTTCGTACCAGTGGTCTTAGTACCGGTGTTCCTGCCATTCAGCTTGCATATATAGCGTGGTGGATAGTGTTTCATACCAATTTTACGTGGCAAGGTCGCTCTGTACCGATTTTTAATGCCGGAGACCATTTCGTACCAGTGTTCTTTGTACTATTGTTTGACCCATTCAGCTTGCATATGTAGTGTGGTGGAGGGTGTTTCATACCGATGTTACATGGCAGGGGCGCTGTGTAATAATGTTGAATGCCTGAGAATATTTCGTACCACGGGTCTTAGTACCGGTGTTCCTGCCATTCAGCTTGCATATGTAGCGTGGGGGAGGGTGTATCTTACCGATGTTACGTGGCAGGGGCGCTCTGTACCAATGCTGAATGCCTCAGAATATTTCGTACCAGGGGTCTTAGTACCGGTGTTCCTACCATTCAGCTTGCATATATAGCGTGGTGGAGGGAGTTTCTTACCAATTTTACGTGGCAAGGTCGCTCTGTACTACTGTTGAATGCCTGAGAATATTTCGTACCACGGGTCTTAGTGCCGGTGTTCCTGCCACTCTGCTTGCATATATAGCGTGGTGGAGGGTGTTTCTTACCATTTTTACGTGGCAAGGTCGCTCTGTACCAATGTTGAATGCCGGAGACAATTCCGTACCAGTGTTATTTGTATTATTGTTTGACCCATTCAGCTTGTATATGTAGTGTGGTGGAGGGTGTTTCTTACCGATGTTACGTGGCAGGGGCACTCTGTACCAATGTTGAATGCCTGAGAATATTTCGTATCAGGGGTCTTAGTGCCGGTGTTCCTGCCATTCAGCTTGCAAATATAGCTTGGTAGAATATACCGCTAGTGTTTCTTACCAATTTTACGTGGCAAGGTCGCTCTGTACCGATTTGTAATGCCGGAGACCATTTCGTACCAGTGCTCTTTGTACTGTTGTTTGACCCATTCAGCTTGCATATGTAGTGTGGTGGAGGGTGTTTCATACCGATGTTACGTGGCAGGGGCGCTCTGTACCAATGTTGAATGCCTGAGAATATTTCCTACCACGGGTCTTAGCACCGGTGTTCCTGCCATTCAGCTTGCATATGTAGCGTGGGGGAGGGTGTATCTTACCGATGTTACGTGGCAGGGGCACTCTGTACCAATGTTGAAAGCCTCAGAATATTTCGTACCAGGGGTCTTAGTACCGGTGTTCCTGCCATTCGGCTTGCATGTGTAGCGTGGGGGAGGGTGTTCCATACCGATGTTACGTGGCAGGGGCGCTCTGTACCAATGTTGAATGCCTGAGAATATTTCGTACCAGGGGTCTTAGTACCGGTGTTCCTGCCATTCAGCTTGCATATGTTGCGTGGGGGAGGGTGTTTCTTACCGATGTTACGTGGCAGGGGCGCTCTGTACCAATGTTGAATGCCTCAGAATATTTCGTACCAGGGGTTTTAGTACCGGTGTTCCTGCCATACAGCTTGCATATATAGCGTGGTGGAGGGTGTTTCTTACCAATTTTACGTGGCAAGGTCGCTCTGTACTAATGTTGAATGCCAGCGAATATTTCGTACCAGTGGTCCTAGTACCGGTGTTCCTGCCATTCAGCTTGCATTAATAGCGTGGTGGATTGTGTTTCTTATCAATTTTACGTGGCAAGGTCGCTCTGTACCGATTTTTAATGCCGGAGACCATTTCGTACCAGTGTTCTTTGTACTATTGTTTGACCCATTCAGCTTGCATATGTGGTGTGGTGGAGGGTGTTTCATACCGATGTTACGTGGCAGGGGCGCTCTGTGCCAATGTTGAATGCCTGAGAATATTTCGTACCACGGGTCTTAGTACCGGTGTTCCTGCCATTCAGCTTGCATATGTAGCGTGGGGGAGGGGGTTTCTTACCGATGTTACGTGGCAGGGGTGCTCTGTACCAATGTTGAATGCCTCAGAATATTTCGTACCAGGGGTCTTAGTACCGATGTTCCTGCCATTCAGCTTGCATATATAGCGTGGTGGAGGGTGTTTCTTACCAATTTTACGTGGCAAGGTCGCTCTGTACTAATGTAGAATGCCTTCGAATATTTCGTACCAGTGGTCTTAATACCGGTGTTCCTGCCATTCAGCTTGCATATATAGCGTGGGGGAGGGTGTTTCTTACCAATTTTGCGTGGCAACGTCGCTCTGTACCAATGTTGAATGCCGGAGACAATTTCGTACCAGTGTTCTTTGTACTATTGTTTGACCCATTCAGCTTGCATATGTAGTGTGGTGAAGGGTGTTTCTTACCGATGTTACGTGGCAGGGGTGCTCTGTACCAATGTTGAATGCCTGAGAATATTTCGTACCAGGGGTCTTAGTGCCGGTGTTCCTGCCATTCAGCTTGCACATATAGCGTGGTGGATGGTGTTTCTTACCAATTTTACGTGGCAAGGTCGCTCTGAACCAATGTTGAATGCCGGAGACAATTTGGTACCAGTGTTATTTGTACTATTGTTTGACCCATTCAGCTTGCATATGTAGTGTGGTGTAGCGTGTTTCTTACCGATGTTACGTGGCAGGGGCGGTCTGTACCAATGTTGAATGCCTGAGAATATCTCGTACCAGGGGTCTTAGTGCCGGTGTTCCTGCCATTCAGCTTGCATATATAGCGTGGTGGATAGTGTTTCTTACCAATTTTACGTGGCAAGGTCGCTCTGTACCTATGTAGAATGCCGGAGACAATTTCGTACCAGTGTTCTTTGTACTATTGTTTGACCCATTCAGCTTGCATATGTAGTGTGGTGGAAGGTGTTTCTTACCGATGCTACGTGGCAGGGGCGCTCTGTACCAATGTTGAATGCCTGAGAAAATTTCGTAGCAGGGGCCGTAGTACCATTGTTCCTGCTATACAGCTTGCATATATAGCGTGGTGGAGGGTGTTTCTTATCAATTTTACGTGGCAAGGTCGCTCTGTACCAATGTTGAATGCCGGAGACAATTCCGTACCAGTGTTATTTGTACTATTGTTTGACCCATTCAGCTTGCATATATAGTGTGGTGGAGGGTGTTTCTTACCGATGTTACGTGGCAGGGGCACTCTGTACAAATGTTGAATGCCTGAGAATATTTCGTACCAGGGGTCTTAGTGCCGGTGTTCCTGCCATTCAGCTTGCATATATAGTGCGGTGGATAGTGTTTCTTACCAATTTTACGTGGCAAGGTCGCTCTGTACCTATGTAGAATGCCGGAGACAATTTCGTACCAGTGTTCTTTGTACTATTGTTTGACCCATTCAGCTTGCATATGTAGTGTGGTGGAAGGTGTTTCTTACCGATGCTACGTGGCAGGGGCGCTCTGTACCAATGTTGAATGCCTGAGAAAATTTCGTACCAGGGGCCGTAGTACCATTGTTCCTGCTATACAGCTTGCATATATAGCGTGGTGGAGGGTGTTTCTTATCAATTTTACGTGGCAAGGTCGCTCTGTACCAATGTTGAATGCCGGAGACAATTCCGTACCAGTGTTATTTGTACTATTGTTTGACCCATTCAGCTTGCATATATAGTGTGGTGGAGGGTGTTTCTTACCGATGTTACGTGGCAGGGGCACTCTGTACAAATGTTGAATGCCTGAGAATATCTCGTACCAGGGGTCTTAGTTCCGGTGTTCCTGCCATTCAGCTTGCATATATAGCGTGGTGGATAGTGTTTCTTACCAATTTTACGTGGCAAGGTCGCTCTGTACCTATGTAGAATGCCGGAGACAATTTCGTACCAGTGTTCTTTGTACTATTGTTTGACCCATTCAGCTTGCATATGTAGTGTGGTGGAAGGTGTTTCTTACCGATGCTACGTGGCAGGGGCGGTGTGTACCAATGTTGAATGCCTGAGAATATTTCGTTCCACGGTTCTTAGTACGGCTGTTCCTTACATCCAGCTCTCATTCGTAGTGAGGTGGAGGGTGTTTCTTACCGATGTTACGTGGCAGGGGCGCTCTGTACCAATGTTGAATGCCTGAGAAAATTTCGTACCAAGGGCCGTAGTACCATTGGTCCTGCTATACAGCTTGCATATATAGCGTGGTGGAGGGTGTTTTGTTATCAATTTTACGTGGCAAGGTCGCTCTGTACCAATGTTGAATGCCGGAGACAATTCCGTACCAGTGTTATTTGTACTATTGTTTGACCCATTCAGCTTGCATATATAGTGTGGTGGAGGGTGTTTCTTACCGATGTTACGTGGCAGGGGCACTCTGTACAAATGTTGAATGCCTGAGAATATTTCGTACCAGGGGTCTTAGTGCCGGTGTTCCTGCCATTCAGCTTGCATATATAGTGCGGTGGATAGTGTTTCTTACCAATTTTACGTGGCAAGGTCGCTCTGTACCGATTTTTAATGCCGGAGACCATTTCGTACCAGTGTTCTTTGTACTATTGTTTGACCCATTCAGTGTGCATATGTAGTGTGGTGGAGGGTGTTTCTTACCGATGTTACGTGGCAGGGGCGCTCTGTACCAATGTTGAATGCCTGAGAATATTTCGTACCACGGGTCTTAGTACCGGTGTTCCTGCCATTCAGCTTGCAAATGTAGCGTGGGGGAGGGTGTTTCTTACCGATGTTACATGGCAGGGGCGCTCTGTACCAATGTTGAAAGCCTGAGAATATTTCGTACCAGGGGTCGTAGTACCATTGGTCCTGCTATACAGCTTGCATATATAGCGTGGTGGAGGGTGTTTCTTACCAATTTTACGTGGCAAGGTCGCTCTGTACTAATGTTGAATGCCTGCGAATATTTCGTACCAGTGGTCTTAGTACCGGTGTTCCTGCCATTCAGCTTGCATATATAGCGTGGTGGATAGTGTTTCTTACCAATTTTACGTGGCAAGGTCGCTCTGTACCAATGTTGAATGCCGGAGACAATTTGGTACCAGTGTTATTTGTACTATTGTTTGACCCATTCAGCTTGCATATGTAGTGTGGTGTAGCGTGTTTCTTACCGATGTTACGTGGCACGGGCGGTCTGTACCAATGTAGAATGCCTGAGAATATTTCGTACCAGGGGTCTTAGTACCGGTGTTCCTGCCATTCAGCTTGCATATATAGCGTGGTGGAGGGTGTTTTTTACCAATTTTACGTGGCAAGGTCGCTCTGTACCAATGTTGAATGCCGGAGACAATTTGGTACCAGTGTTATTTGTACTATTGTTTGACTCATTCAGCTTGCATATGTAGTGTGGTGTAGCGTGTTTCTTACCGATGTTACGTGGCACGGGCGGTCTGTACCAGTGTTGAATGCCTGAGAATATTTCGTACCAGGGGTCTTAGTACCGGTGTTCCTGCCATTCAGCTTGCATATATAGCGTGGTGGAGGGTGTTTCTTACCAATTTTACGTGGCAATGTCGCTCTGTACCAATGTTGAATGCCGGAGACAATTTCGTACCAGTGTTCTTTGTACTATTGTTTGACCCATTCAGCTTGCATATGTAGTGTGGTGGAGGGTGTTTCTTACCGATGTTACGTGGCACGGGCGGTCTGTACCAATGTTGAATGCCTGAGAATATTTCGTTCCACGGTTGTTAGTACGGATGTTCCTGCCATTCAGCTTGCATACGTAGTGAGGTGGAGGGTGCTTTTACCGATGTTACGTGGCAGGGGCGCTCTGTACCAATGTTGAATGCCTGAGAAAATTTCGTACCAGGGGTCGTAGTACCATTGGTCCTGCTATACAGCTTGCATATATAGCGTGGTGGAGAGTGTTTCTTACCAATTTTACGTGGCAAGGTCGCTCTGTACCAATGTTGAATGCCGGAGACAGTTTCGTAGCAGTGTTCTTTGTACTACTGTTTGACCCATTCAGCTTGCATATGTAGTGTGGTGGAGGGTGTTTCTTACCGATGTTACGTGGCAGGGGCACTCTGTACCAATGTTGAATGCCTGAGTATATTTCGTACCAGGGGTCTTAGTACCGGTGCTCCTGCCATTCAGCTTGCATATGTAGCGTGGTGGATAGTGTTTCTTACCAATTTTACGTGGTAAGGTCGCTCTGTACCAATGTTGAATGCCGGAGACAATTTGGTACCAGTGTTATTTGTACTATTGTTTGACCCATTCAGCTTGCATATGTAGTGTGGTGTAGCGTGTTTCTTACCGATGTTACGTGGCAGGGGCGGTCTGTTCCAATGTTGAATGCCTGAGAATATTTCGTTCCACATTTCTTAGTAGGGATGTTCCTGCCATTCAGCTTGCATACGTAGTGAGGTGGAGGGTGTTTCTTACCGATGTTACGTGGCAGGGGCGCTCTGTACCAATGTTGAATGCCTGAGAATATTTCTTACCAGTGTCCATTGTACCGATTTGGTATGGCAAAGAACGTTTTGTATCAGTGGAAGGTGGCAGCAGGTGCTTCGTAATGACGTTACGGAGCGGAGGGTACTTGATACCAGGGCTGCGTGTTGAAGTGTGCTTCCTATCATTTTTACATGATCGAGGAAACCTAATAATGGTGTGGCGTTGAAGACTGCTCTGTACCACTGCTATGGGTAGTTTGCTCTGAAATTAATGATGGTAGTCCCTAGAAAAAGCTGTAGATTTTTTCCGGACGATTGCATTGCTGGTCCTTGTGTATCCTATTGCCTGCCATTCACCACGCAAATGTTGCGTGGGAGAGTGCGTTTCTTACCGATTTTACGTGGCAGGGGCGCTCTGTGCCAATCTTGAATGCCACGGAATATAACGTAACATGGTTCATTGCACTGATGTTGTATGCAGACGGTATTTTGTACCCGTGGATTCTTGCTGCGGGTGTTCCGTAATGACGTTACGTAGCGGAGGGTACTTGATATCAGTGGTGCGTGTTGAAGTGTGCTTCCTATCAATTTTAAATGACAGAGGGCCCTTAATAATGGTATTTCGTGGCAGGCGGTGCTCTGTACCAATGTTATGTGCAGTTTTCTCTGACAGGAAAGATGGTAGTTCCGCACACAAACTATAGATTTTTTCCCGTTGATGCATTGCAGCTCCTTGTTGATCCTAACGCTTTCCATTCATCATGCAAATATTGCGTGGTGGATGGTGTTTCTTACTGATGTTACGTGCCAGGGGCGCTCTGCACCAATGATGAATGACTGAGAATATTTCTTTCCAGGGTTCTTTCTACTGATGTTGTATGTCAGAGGGCATCTTGTACCAGTGGAGTCTGGCAGCGGGTGATTCGTAATGACGTTACGTAGCGGAGGGTACTTGATATCAGTGCTGTGTGTTGAGGTGTGCTTCCTATCTATTTTAAATGACAGAGAGTACTTAGTAATGGTATTTCGTGGCAGACGGTGCTCTGTACCAATGTTATGTGTCAGAGGGTGGCTAATGCCAGTTTTTCATGGTAGAGGGCGCTTTCTACAACCTTTATAGTTGTCGTGTGCTTCATACCGACTATCCGTCTCACACACTCCTTCACACGCTGCTACTGATTGCTTATCCTGTTATCTAGTATTCACGATATTCGTACACACTGCTGCTATACATTTTCATAGCTGTAGCATATATGAATGAGTGTAAGTCGAAGACAAAAGTCTAGGTGCTATGGATGAGTTGCAACTACTCGTTTACCATTTTTTCTGCGATTCGCGATGCTCGTGTACATTACTGCTACCTATTTCTCCAAAGCCGAAGAAGGCCCTCTCCAAGCTGGCTTCTAATATTTTGTTTATTATTCTGTACATAATTCGTGTCAATGTTTCGGATCAATGAAATATTAAGCTGATGGTTTGGTAAGATACATGTCTGTCAGACTACTATCCACAGAACTCACTAGTGTGGAATGAACCCAGCCATGATAATGAAAGATATTGCCAAAGCACACCGAATATTTGCTAATGAAATTACGCATCTGTGAATTGTCTTTCCCTTTCACAGCAATTTCCTTGGAATTTGCACTGACATGATGCAGTTTAACAGAACCTGCCTGATTAACAATGCAGATACACCTAATTATCAGGAAACGTAGCGTTACTCCGCGGAAATCTACGATGATTAAGGGGCGTGAAAATAACTTTTCATTGATTTGGTCATCATATTTATGTTTATGTTTGTAATTGCGCCACCTTCTTAATCTTCTTCTCCATTCGTCCGTACTTTAACTTATCGATGGCAGCAGCTGTTAAAATAATGGGAGATTGTACCACATGCAGCTTCAGAGTTTGATTGCAATTCCTCTGTGACGTGAATACCCGTTCCGTTTAAGTGCCTCTTTATTTTTACAGGACACCCTGTGTCTCTGGATGCTGTGTGACGTGAAGCTGTGTGGTGATTGGAAATAATTTCCTTGCACTGTTCCTCTAAATATCACCTTAGCACTTGAAAGTAGTAATCGGCGTTAACTGTGGCACCATGTGAAAATTCGTTGTGATATGTTCCCTCCTTTCGTAAAGGGAGAGATAATTGTTTCCTATTAGATGCTTTCCTGTTCCAATGTTCGTTGAAAGAAATGCATCTTCGGTGGTGATTTCATGTGACCTTTTCTCCCTTATTAACCACAATGGAAATGTTGGTTATTGTTGACTGTCCATGGTGCTCTAGTCTTTACATTTGTGTGCACATTGAATAGCATACACTTCTTGTATCGACTAGTGTGTTTTTCAAAGAGACATAATATGATGTGAACTAAGTTTACGAAAATTACGGACACAGGAGGACTTGGCCGCAGTTCATGAACAGCTGAAATTTGTTTTGGCTATAGTCAACCGTCGTGAGGCCTCTGCCTGGATGTGTAGCAGCGGCGGAGCATCTGGCGGACGCGTGGGACACCTGAGGTTTCGTTTGATTTGAACATGGGCTCTGTTGCAGAGGAACATTCCAGTGGACGGCCACGGAGGATATGTCCTACCGCAGGGTGTGGGCAGGCGGCCGCGCCTACAGCAAGGTCTCACCAGGTGCACGGGGTGGTGATGGAGGGGGGGAGGGGGGGAGGAGAAAAAGGGGAAGGGACTTCTGGTTATCAGGAGCTCCAATGTTAGGCTTTTTATAGAGAGAGAGATAAATACGGTTGAGCCCTGCGAAGAAAGCCAATGTGCGTTCGTTAAGTCTACCAGAAGCCTCATCTCGGACGTGGAGGACCCTTTGCTTGGGGCTATGAGGCGAGGAGAGCGCAGTCGTCTGGAAGTTGTGCCTCACGTCGTCACCACTGATTCCTGTTGCTTGGGTTCTGAGGCCATCTTCAGTTCATGTGTGCAGCTGTCGAAAATGATAAAGGTTGCTGGCTTCGCGTGTGTGGGGGCAAGTAGAACTGGCAGTTGTTAGCATTTTCCCAAAGTTGACCGGGGCCCTTAGGTTTGGAGCCGTGTGGAGAGTCTAAAAGGACATCACTCACAGTCATGCCTGAGGCATGATTGGAAACTGTGACCGTAGCAGCAGCGCGGTTCCGCACTCAGGCGTCTAGAACCGCTCGGCCATCGGCATTGATCGTATATCGAAAGGACAGATTCGATACTAAAAGGGGGGGGGGGAGTATTTAATGCAGTCGATAAAAATAATGTCCGAATTAGGTCAATTTTGTGTGTGACTGCAGTTATCTAGACGACTACAGCTGGCCTTGATGATGTGTTAACTTTAGGAAGTTTTTACTGGCCACCGATTCTCCCGTTGTAGTTATAAAATAATCCAAAGAAAGTTTACGCTCAGTGGCGCTGAAATAACCAGATCATGCAATATTACCTGGTCGCAAACTTAAAGTATTGCGTATAGGGTAGGACATCTATGGATTCATTGCAGGCGTACAGGCAGCAGTCTTGCGAAGTGCTTCTGAACACGTTTTCCAAAATCTGTCTTGAGTAGTTAGATCGACAGCCCAATGGAAATATTTTTTACTTTGCCGCTACAAACAGACTGGATTTATCAATGGTGTCAGTATAGAGACAGGGATTATCGATCATGACATCATCACAGCGAAGATTGTTGCTAAAGTTAAGAAATCAGCCAATAATTGTAGAGTATTTATGCCAGAAAGAGCAGATACGCCGTAGCTAGCATTCCACTTAGTTAGTGAATGGTCATTATTTAGTTCCAGTATTATGGAAATAGAGGAATTATGGGCAAAGTTTAATCGGGTTGTTAAGTCCGCTCTGGAGAAGTATCGGCCGATTAACGGGATTAAGGATGGAAAGAACCCACCGCGGATTAGTAAAAAAATTGTGAAAGTGCTAAGTAGGGAAAAATTTTTGCACTCTCCGATCAAAACAGAACATGTAAATGACGTCCATCAAATGTTAGTAGAGCTTACGACGTCTGTAAAATGATGGATGCTCGAAGCACACATTTAACCTTACTATGAAGCGCACAACACAACTATGTAATACCCTCTGTCACGTAAGATTGTACAACGTATTCTCCGGGCATGCGAAAATGGTGCGAAGCATCCTGTGTCATTTCCTTCGCAGCCCGGCTAAACCTAGAGGCTAAATACCTACTCGTTGGGAGCACCGACGTTAGGTGGGTAACGGAGCTCCTCAGGGAAGTAACAGACAGCTCGGGAAAAAATGCCAGTGTACACTCAGTATATTTTCCGGTAGTATTCTTGCCCGAGAAGTGGAGGAGGCTCTGCTGACGTCTATCGAGTGCACTGGGTACAACCGGCTGCGAATCGTGCCTCATGTCGGCATCCGCAGGTGGAGACCTGAAGGGTTCCCCTTAATAGGTCAGGGATTCAACACAAGCTGTAAGTGTTCCCTAGTATAACGGAGTACGTTGGACGTGCACATGGGTGGTGTTTATTTTAGGGGATGCTCCAACTTGGGGACAGAGATGAACTTCCTGCCGAAAACGAAGTTACATCAGCCACATTATCCTCAGAGAATGCTCGTTATTACAGACCGAAAATGGAAAAGAATAGTATGATATTAGTAATTGCAGTATCATCCATGGTAAAGCCCCAGAGTTAATACCGCTTTTTGAAACTCATAATGTCCAGATAGTTTTTAGTAGCATCTAGCAAGGTTATTACGGATTCCAACTTGCAGAATTTCATGAATAAGATTTCTGATCATGCCGTTGTAATAGGGGTGACTTCAGCTTGCCAAGTGTAGATTGGGAGCGTCATGCTATCAAAACTGGTACGAGAGGCAGGGATTCGAGTGACATCGTTCTGAATGTCTTGTCCGAAAATTACCTCGAGCAGATGGAGAACCAAGTAGCTTTTTTTTCGGATCGAAGCATCGCTACTCCTTGTTTATCCTACTGCCAGCCATTCATAACGCTAATGTAGCGTGGTGGCGGGCGCTTTATACCAATGCTACGTGGGAGGGTTGCTCTCATGCAACGTTGAGTGCCTGAGAGTATTTCGTACCGGCATACTTTGTACCGATGTTTTGTGGCATAGGGTGCTTTGTAGCAATGTTGTCTAGTGGAGGATGTTTTGTAACGACGTTAGTAGCAGAGGGTACTTCGTGTTAATGCTGTGTGGTGGAGTGTGCATCATAACAAGTTTACGTGGCAGAGAGTGTTTAATAATGGTGTTTCACGGCAGAGGGGTCTTCATTCCAACACTGTGTGGCAGAGAGTGGTTTGTAAAAATGTTGAGTGGTGGAGAATGCTTCCTGAAACGTTTTGAGGTGGAGTGTGCTTGATACGGACTGTGCGAGGCACAGATTTCATCGTAAAATGCTGCTAATTGTTCATTCTGTTGTCTGCATTCACTAGATTCGTGTAAACTACTGCTATACATTTTCAGGGATATTGCATTCAAAGACAAAAATCTAGTTGCTGTGGTCGCGTTAAAATTACTTTGGGATTCACTATATTCATGAACATTACCGCTACCCATTTTACACATTTTTCCATGAATGAAACCGACCTTTCCAAGTTTGCTTCTACCATTATCTGCTCTTCTTTAAATAATTCGTATCAGTGTATTGCATTAATGACATATTAAACTGATGGTTTGGTAGGATACACTCCTGTCAGACTAGGATGCAAAAAAATCTTTAATATCGAAGACACCCTGCCGTGAAAACTAAAGATATTACCGATGCACGCAGATTATTTGCTCATGAAGTTACGGAACGGGTAGTTGTCTTCCACTTTGATTGAAATTTCCTTGGATTTTGCGCTGTCATCATACGCCTTAGGAGATCCCACCTGATTAGGAAAGGAGACTGTAATCTCCCTCTCCGTCCTAATTCCAGTTATTGTCCACAATAAGCAAAGCATTTTATGAAAAATTAGAAAGGAGCGAGGAGTACAATAAACTATCTAGTTAATTTAGCTCTTCTTGTAGACTTCGCTCCAGTTCTACTTGTCCGCAGCTCGTGGTCTTGCAGTAGCGTTGTCGCTTCCCGCGCACGGGGTCCCGGGTTCGACTCTCGGCGGGGTCAGGGATTTTCCCTGCCTCGAGATGACTGGGTGTTGTTGCGTCGTCTTCATCATCATCATCATCATCATCATTATCATCATTCATCCCCATTACGGTGCTAGGAAGGCAATGGCAAACTACCTCCGCTAGGACCTCCTCTATATAAGACGGATAAAGAGTTGACTCACAAAATTACAGATCAGTAACGTAAACATTGGTTTGCTGCAGAATTATTGAAGATATTCGCAATTCGAGTACAATAAACTTGCTTGAGATGGAAAATCTGCTGTCCACAAATCAGAACAGTCTTAGTAACCATCGTCGGTGGGAAAGTCAGCTTGCCGTTTCTCGCATGATATCCTGAGAACTATAGATACGGGGCAACATGTGGATTCCATATTCCTAGATTTCAGAAAAGCGTTTAACACGGTACCCCACTGCAGACTGTTGACGAAGATACGAGCATATGGAACAGGTTTCCAGATATGTGAATGGCTTGTAGACTTCTTAAGTAATAGGAACCAGTACGTGTTCTCGACGGCGTGGGTTCATCAGAGACAAGGGTAGCCGCAGGAGAGTCCCAGGGAAGCGTGATATAACCGCTGTTATTCTATGTGTACATAAATGACAGTGTGAGCAGCAATCTGCTGCTGTTTGGTGATGATGCTATTGTGTGGGGGAAGGATACAAATGTAGGAGGATACAAAATGAGGTGGGAGGAAGAGGAGTTTAGTGTTTAACGTCTAATCGACAACGAGGTCATTAGAGACGGAGCACAAGCTCGCATTATGGAAAGATGGGAAGGGGAATAGGCCGTGCCCTTTCAAATGAAACATCCAGATATTTGTCTGAAGCGATTTAGGTAAATTACGGAAAACGTAACTCAGGATGGCCGGACGCGAGTTTGAACCGTCGTTCTCCCGAAAGCGAGTCCATTGTGCTAACCACTGCACCACGATACTTGTTTTCTTGTTGCTACTCTTCTTCTTGCATATACTGGTAGGGGTGCTTCCCTATGCATTGCGTCTGTAACCCCTACCGGTCTATGCAACAAGAAGAGTAGCAACAAGCGAACTAGTACTAGCTTGTACCCTAGCCGACCACGTCGGTTGGTGTTGGAGGAGAAGAGTAGTCGGAACTAACATACTTTTAACAGTGAAGTGTATTGCATCATCATGGAGAAGCATCTACACAAAATTAAAGTGAATTCGTAGTTTCAGGCCCTTTTGTAGCTTTAGATGGCTAGGACGATTGGATATAAGTAAGCAAGGGAAACTGATACCCTGAGATCACTCTGTTTGTAATGATCGACTCCAATACGAGGTGGATGCAAAACTATGTTGAATTAATTTCCTGTAGGTGGAAGGTGATAGTGACACATTCAGCCGCTTCTTGTCAGCCGTTTGGGGCTTTGCACATGGGCAAGACATTCCTGTCAAGTGCGAGCTAAGTAAGGGGCTAGTGACATAGACTGATGATGATGATGATGTCACATACTCCGAGGAGCGTAGGGGACGATGCGGGAGACCCGCGCCGCCGACTAGGCAAGGTCCTAGCGGAGGTGGTTTGCCATTGCCTTCCTCCGACCGTAATGGGGATGAATGATGACGATGAAGACGATACAACAACATCCAGTCATCTCGAGGCAGGAAAAATCCCTGACCCCGCTGGGAGTCAAACCCGGGACCCCGTGAGTGGGAAGGGAGGACGCTACCGCAAGACCACAAGCTGCGGACTGACGTAGAGTACTCTTTGTAAAATCAAATTGTAATTCCATCCAGACCTGGCAGCTTATTTGTTTTCAAGTCTTTCACTTGCTTTTCTACGCCACATATACCTGTTGCAATGTCCTACATAAAGGAGTCTGTCCGATGCTAGGACGACGATATGTTCGTACGATTCTCCTGATTGAAGGATTTCTTAAACGTGAAATTTAAAACTTCAGCTTTGCTTTTGCTATCTTCTGTTGTCTAACCAGATTGGTCAACGAGTGACAGGATAGAAGCCTTCGACCAGCTTAGCTATTTTATGTAGGACCAAAGTTTTCACAGGTCCTCTGCTATATCCTTTGCTAAGGTACTTTTCGTATACTTCGAGCATTGATCCTTTTACAGATGCACGAATTTCTATTAACTTCTGCTTCGTGCTATTGGAGCGTTCTCTCGTGATCCGAGAGTGCAACAGTCCTTGTTTCCTCAGAATTTTCAGAACTTTGTTACTATACCACGGTGGGTCTTTTACGTCCTTAATCCACTTACTTGGCATATACTTCTCCAGAGTGTGTTTTAGAATCGGTTTAGACTTTGTCTACACTTCCTGTACTTCTACCACACTGAAACTAAATAATGGCCATTCACTAAGTGGGAGGCCAGCAACGGCTTATCTATTCTTTCTAGTAAAAATACTCTGCTATCCTTCTCAATTGATTTGTTAACTTTGTCGCTATGATGATATCATAATCAATAAGCCCTGTCTCGATACAAACACTATCGACAAATTGTTCAAATGTCTCTAAGCTCTATGGGACTTAACAACTGAAGTCATCGGTCCCCTAGACTTAGAACTACTTAAACCTAACTAACCTAGGGACATCACACACATCCATGCCAGAGGCAGGATTTTAACCTGCGACCGTAGCAGCAGCGCGGTTCCGGACTGAAGCGCCCAGAACCATTGATAAGGTGAAGCCTGTTTGTAGCTACAAAGTCGAAAATATTACCATTCCGTGTGGGTTTGCCGAACTAGCTGCTCAAAATATTTTTCGGAAAACGTATTGAAAAGTACTTCACGAGACTTCCTGTAAAGACTGGAGCACAATGGACAGTCCTGTACGTAAACCCAGCAATTAGTCCATGGACGTCCCAGTCTATACTCGGTAGTTTGTAGTCGCCAACAACTAAAATTGCATGATCTGAGTACTTCCGCACGACTGAGTGAAGACTTTCTTGAATGGTTCTATAGCTATCCAGGTAGAAACATGCAACAGCTAACTTGCTATCACCTAGACTTGTTATACACGTCCTGATAACTTCACAGTCGTCCATAAAATCGACCTCATTCGGTATATTTTTGTCGATTGCAAAGAACACTCCCCCCTCCTATGGCTCTAATCTGTGCTTCCAATTCACTCTCCACGGCTCGCGAAATGTTTCAGAGCTTCTGCATTCCGACTGGCGAGTATTCGTCAGAGTACCTCACACTTGACTCCACAAGTACTCTGTTACCCAAGTACCTGCTTCCTTTGTGTAGTACACCACTGACCTATCAAGAGGAGTCATATAAATCTCCGCCTGATACTGCAGGTCCAGAAATCTGCAGCCAAGATCGTCACAGGGTCGACGAAGGCTTTGGTTGAAATCCTGCATTCGTTTCCGATTAACTCGGGGGACAATGTTGCAAATTGCGAGCTCGGCTTGCCTCCCGCACGCGACACTAGCAGCCTTCATTTCAGTCAGCTGTCGGTATGAATTGAGGATAGCCTCAGAACCCAAGCAGCAGGCGACATTTATGCAGACGTGTGGCAGAACTTGTAGCCTACCCACACTTCACGCTTGACAGCCGCAAGCAAGACCTCCATCACATGTCAGATTGGCTTTCTTTCCAGACCTGAATGTTATCTCCTTAAGAGGCCCTATAACGTTTCACACCCCGGATCTCTTGATAAGCAAGCCTCCCTCTCATGTGTCTGTACAGACCCTTATGAAGTAGCGGCCACCTGTCCAGTGACAGGGTGAATGGTGTCGCGAATGGGTCGCGGATGTGAGTAGAAGTGCATAAGTTTGCATAAGATGAACATGTATGAAAGCAACCTAACGTCAGCCAGGGCGCTGGGAAGCTGGAGAGGTTGCGTGTTTGTGGCAAGGGACGCTGGAGCTACATGACCAGCTACGACAGAATGTTCTGGAAGGACGACAGGACACGGGAGACTCGCTTGATCCCGCGGGATTGCATCAGACGGGACTATATAAGCAGGGCCGCTAGTGCTGCTAGGGATTCCCTTCGACAGTTGCGTCAGACGCAGGACCTGAGTTTCTTTGCCGTCGGGACGGGTCTTAGTTTCTCGCGGCTTTTAGCTGCACAGAGTACATGCAGGATTGCCCAACTTACATTCAATGTATTGGTGTCTCTTAGGGTACGACAGTGGGTTTATCCTACCTCGAGTTTCATCTCTGCTATTTCATCAGAAGCATCCGTCCATTATCCCACTGAGTTCCCTTTTCTGCAAAGAATTTCCAGCTTGTTTTACAGCACCAGAGCTTCGAGTTGGACGATCCACCTCAATACTGTATTTAGCGTCTACCACCTGATCCGCTGGCAGGAAACTACAGACGCGACAATGGGCGACACCAGACTGCCAACTTCCACAATGGGCTCTGTTTCGAGCGACGCGAATGCGACACTAGCCCTCACTCACCCTGCGGTGAGGGCAGATACCTCGCGACGAGTCCACTGGAAGTTACCTCGACAGCATAGCCCGTGGCGGAAACAAGAGAAACCTGAGGTGTCCGACATTACGCTCCAAACGCTCCGCCACCGCTGCACCCCGAGGCAGAAGCCTGAAGAAAGCTGACCGTAGCCAAAACAACCTTCAACTGTTCGTGAACTGCGTCCAGATCTTTCTGCCACCGCAGTGTTGGTAACTCAGTTTACTTAATTTTATGTATCTCTTTAAAAACACATTTGTCAATATGAGAGGTGTATGTTCTTAAATGAGCACCCAGAGGTCAAGAATGGGCAACCATGGATTGTGCAGAACAACGAAACACTTCCATTGTGGCTGATAAGTGAAGAAAGGCCACATAAAATCACTACCAAGGTGCATTTCTTTTAGCACCGTGTCCGACGAACGATTGAACAGGAGACAACCTAAGGGGAAACAGCTTTCACTCCTTTTATGAAATGAGGGAATATATCACCACGAATTTCCACGTGGTACCGCAGTTAAAGCTGATTACAACTTTCAACTGTTAAATTGAAATGTAGAGGAACACCGTGTGGAAATGGTCTCCAATATGGCGATTAACGTCAACAGTTCACGTCACAAGGCATCGAGAGTTACATTGCCCTTTAGAATGAAAAAGGCCTTAACCGGTAAGGGTATTCACGACCCAGAGGAGTTGTAATCGAACACTGAAGCTGTATGTGGCATAAACTCCCAATATCTCACGATTTTAAAGCTGTTTCCTTTAATAAATGAAAATGAGGAAGAGGTAATTAGCAAAAATTTGTAGGTGGTGCCTTTAAATGCATAAAACGTTAAATATAAACAGTTAACTAAATGAACAAGTTACTTGAACGCCACTCTCTCTTCATAAATTTCCATGGAGTAACGATACGTTCCCTGATAATTAGGTGTGTCTTGTAACGGGACATCCTCCTCTAGCATTACTTTTCCTCAACAGCAGTAGTCGATCCCAGTACTATTTTTCGAATTTTGCCCACGTCAGTACTATCTCAGCCGCCTTTTTCAAAACTTTCATATAATTTTCTGCACTGTTGTTGCCGTGGTCTTCAGTCCAGAGACTGGTTTGATGCAGCTCTTCATGCTACTGTATCCTGTGCAAGCTTCTTCATCTCCCAGTACCTACTGCAACCTACATCCTTCTGAATCTCCTTAGTGTATTCATCTCTTGGTCTCCCTCTACAAATTTTACCCTCCACGCTGCCCTCCAATATTAAATTTGTGATCCCTTGATGCCTCAGAATATGCCCTACCAACCGATCCCTTCTTCTAGTCTAGATGCGCCACAAATTTCTCTTCTCTCCGATTCTATTCAATACCTCCTCATTAGTTATGTGATCTACCCATCTAATCTTCAGCATTCTTCTGTAGCACCACATTTCGAAAGCTTTTATTGTCTAAAGTATTGATCGTCCACGTTTCACATCCATACATGGCTACACTCCATACAAATACTTCCAGAAACGACTACCTGACACTTAAATCTGTACTCGAAGTTAACAAATTTCTCTTCTTCAGAAAAGCTTCCCTTGCCATTGCCAGTCTACATTTTATATCCTCGCTACTTCGATCACCATCAGTTATTTTGCTCCCTAAATAGTAAAATTCATTTACTACTGCAAGTGTCTCATTTCCTAATCCAATTCCCGCAGCATCACCCGATTTAATTCGACTACAGTCCATTATCCTCCTTTTGCTGTTGTTGATGTTCATCTTATATCCTCCTTTTAAGACAATGTCCATTCCGTTCAGCTGCTCTTCCAGGTCCTTTGCTGTCTCTGACAGAATTACAATGTCATCCGCGAACCTCAAAGTTTTTATTTCTTCTCCATAGATTTTAATTCCTACTCCTTCTTTTGTGTCCTTTACTTCTTGCTCAATATACAGATTGAATAACATTGGGGATAGGCTACAACACTGTCTAACTCCCTTCCCAACCACTGCTTCCCTTTTATTTCCCTCGACTCTTATAACTGCCATCAGGTTTCTGTACAAATTGTAAATAGCCTTTCGCTCCCTGTATTTTACCCCTGCCACCTTCAGAATTTGAAAGAGAGTATTCCAGTCAACATTGGCAAAAGCTTTCTCTAAGACTACAAATGCGAGAAACGTAGTTTTGTCTTTCCTTAATCTATTTTCTAAGATAAGTCGTAGAGTCAGTATTGCCTCACGTGTTCCAACATACGGACGCACTATATGTTATATTTCAAACTAAAATTTATGAAATGAAATTACTTTATTTTCGATGTTACATTCCGTAACTACTAGCTCTGATGGTACAGTTAAAACAAATTTGAAATTACGAATTATTTGGCACACTTAAAATTTCTATTATTAATCACGCAATCTAGTACTGTTTACTATGTTATTTCTGGATTCATTTATGAAATAATAATCGAAATTAATAGAAATTCATTTGTCAAGAAAAAATTGTAAACCATTTGGAATATGGTTATTACCGTAGAGTGAAGTAGTAGTACGCGCGCCTTTGATGTGATCGGACGTATTTTTGTAATTTGGGCGAATAATGTAATTTTGGCTTTGTTAATGTGAAAGTTCAAAAGACTGTATGATATACTAAAAGAAATAAAATATATTAACGTAACAACAAAAATGCTGCAACAACAATCTTCAAATTTATTTAGATCAATTCAACCATGAGGCCCTAAAATGTGTGAATTTCAGCTTCTAGGATCAGGCCCCTAGACAAGTAGAACTGGATGGAACTCTACACGAAAAACTAAGTAAACTAGAAAATTTATTGTAATCTTCGCTCCTCTCAAATTTTTCGTAAAATACTTTGCTTATTGTGGACAATAACTGGAATTAGGAAGGAGGGGGATCTCCTAAGGCGTATGATGAGAGCGCAAATCGAAGAAAATTTCAGTGAAGGTGGAAGACAACTACCAGATCCGTAACTTCATGAGCAAATAGTCTGCGTGCATTGGTAATATCTTCAGTTTTCATGGCTGGGTGTCTTCAATATTAAAGAATTTTGTGCACGCTAGTCTTACAGGTGTGTATCCTATATATTCAGCCAGGCGGTCACAATGCGGCAGCTGAGACGGCGCCTGCTGGAGAAGCTGCGGTGGCGCCTCCTGCGGCTGCGGCGGGCTTGTCTGGGGCTTCGGCGGCGTTGTCTGCCGCTGCGACGCCGGTTTCTCCTGCCGCTGCGCAGCTCACGGTGGTCATCGCGCGTCGCCAGCTTGTATCGGCCGCTGCGGACTATGAGTGTGCCGTCCTCCACGCCCCTCTTCAACGTTATTTGCAGCAGCCGCTTGTTCATCTACACAAAAGCATCCGCCTTAGCCTCAGAACTGCGCTTTACGCAACGCTGACCGCGACAGAATGACAAACATTTGAGCTAGCGCGCGACTTACCCCTACAGCGGAATCAGTGTTTGACTGCAGCCACGACCTGATTTGAGTCATGGTTGAACCGCGGCCGTCGCGCAGTTCTCTGAGAGCTTGCGAGACGACGTCGATCAGGCGTCGCCCGTCGCCGCTCGCGTTGCCGCCCCGGAGCTTAGGAGACATCTCTAATGGCTGGAGACACACAGCCGCGACCTACTCGAAACGTTCTCGCGCAGAAACTGTTGCCCGGTAACGCACTGCGCTTACTTTTATAGCATAACAACAATGGCGGAGGTCGTTTCCAGGGAAATGACTGCAGACGTCATTGGCTATCCCATTGTTTACCTCCTGCGACACACGTGTACGAAACTGCTAGACGTTTTGTGCGGTTTTCTCAGACAGGAATTAGATTTTTTGTGGATGGATGCATTGCACCTCCTTGTGTATCCTATTGCCTGCCATTCACCATGCAAATGTTGCGTGGTGGAGGGTGTTTCTTACTAATGTCACGTGGCAGGGGCGCTCTGCACGAATCTTGAATGCCATAGAATATTACGTACCATGGCTCATTGCACCGATGTTGTACGCAGACGGCGTTTTGTACCCGTGGAGTATGGCAGCGGGTGTTTCGTAATGACGTTACGTAGCGGAGGGTACTTGATACCAGCCGGCCGGTGTGGCCGTGCGGTTCTAGGCGCTTCAGTCTGGAACCGCGAGAAAGCTACGGTCGCAGGTTCGAATCTTGCCTCGGGCATGGATGTGTGTGATGTCCTAAGGGTTAGTTAGGTTAAAGTAGTTGTAAGTTCATGTGGACTGATGACCACAGGTGTTGAGTCCCATAGTGCTCAGAGCCATTTGAACCATTTTCTTAACTTGATACCAGGGCTGCGTGTTAACGTGTGCTTCCTATCATTTGTAAATGAACGAGGGACTTGATAATTGTGTAGTGTGACAAAGTGTGCCCTCTAGCAATGTTATGGGTAGTTTTGTCAGAAAGGAATGATGGTAGTCCCTAGAAAAAACTGTAGGTTTTTTTCCGGACGATTGCATTGAAGATCCTTGGGCATCCTATTGCCTGCCATTCAGCACCCAAATGTTGCGTGGTAGAAGGCGTTTCTTACCGATTTTTCGGGGCAGAGTAAGTCTGTACCAATCTTGAATCCCATAGAATATTACGTACCATGGCTCATTGCACTGATTTGTAAGCAGACAGCGTATTGAACCCATGGATTCTGGCAGCGGGTGTTTCGTAATGACGTTACGTAGCGGAGGGTACTTGAAACCAGGGCTGCGTTTTGAAGTGTGCTTCCTATCATTTGTAAATGAACGAGGGACTTAATAATGTTGTTGTTGTGGGTTGGCAGGAGATCCAACACCTGGTTACAAGAGGAAGCCGAAAGGCACGCGTTTTAGCTCACGCAGGCTGGCGTGAGGTCTGGAACAGGACAAGGAAATTAGAATTTAGAAAAACGGACGTAGCTGGTGGAATACTTAACTTTAATCCATTAATGGTGAACGTCTGTCTGACGGTACATGAATCACAAGATCAATAGCAGCTGATAATGGCGCATTGCTAAGTAGTAGCAAATGACGTAGCTGAAGGCTATGCTAACTATCGTCTCGGCAAATGAGAGCGTATTTTATCAGTGAACCATCGCTAGCAAAGTCGGTTGTACAACTGGGGCGAGTGCTAGGAAGTCTCTCTAGACCTGCCGTGTGGCGGTGCTCGGTCTGCAATCACTGATAGTGGCGACACGCGGGTCCGACGTATACTAACGGACCGCGGCCGATTTAAAGGCTACCACCTAGCAAGTGTGGTGTCTGACGGTGACACCACATTCCTCCCCCGCAAATCGGCGTACGATTGTGGCATAAGGCTTCCGCCCGCCGTGGGGAGGACATATTAGACGAGGTGGGGAGCCTAACAACAGGCGAGGCTGTGCCACCCGCACCCTGCCATTCGGACCGCAGGGAGCTAGGAAACGCCTGAAAACCTGCTCCAGGGTGCACGCCAACATGCGGTGTATGCGCCCGCGGAGAGACAGGAGGGGCCGTAGGGTCGACCTCCATCGGGTCGGGGCACCTGATGGGCGAAGACGACATTTGGTCCGGAGCGGGCAAGAGTTCCATGTCGGAGGACAACTGGTCACGGGAAGCGATCGGCGGCGCGTGACCCAGGAAGGCGCCCAGCGGTTGCAGCGATGCGTCCACTGTGGGCGTCGCCGGCGGGAGAAGAGGCGGCGGCGGCGGCGCGTCGCCATGGGGCAAAACGGAAGGCAGCGTCGGTAACACCTGGGGCTGAGGCGAGCCAGTAGATCGGTCTCCAGGGCGCTGACCGGACGGCACCGTCGCTGAAAGCAGACGGCGAGCGGCACATCCCATGCGACGACAGAGGCGCAGCTGGTTGAGATGCTGGCGCACCTCACCAGAGGCCCCCAAAACCAGATACATAGCGCGTCCGAGGCAGCGAAGAATGCGCCCTTCGAGCCAACGCCATGAACCTCGGTAGTGACGATAGTAGACAACGTCGCCTGGAGCAAAAGCAGGTGTCTACCGCTGCACAGGAACCCGATGCGGCGGATGTAGCAAAGACATCAAGGTTCGATGAGGGCGACCATGGAGCAACTCAGCCGGCGAGCGACCATCTCGGGGCTGAGAGCGATACGAGGATAAAAAGAGCAATAACGGCTCGGACGTCAGACTTTGAATACCATTGGCCTTGCAGAATGACTGAAATTCTGCGGACATGAATTGAGGGCCATTGTCGGAAACAATAGTCTGTGGAGGACCTTCAATGCAAAAGATAGCAGATAACGCTTGGATGGTGGCAGATGATGTCGTGGAAGACATCTGGACAACAAAAGAAAAAGTACTGAATGAATCTACCACAACCAACCATCGAGCATTCCAGAATGGACCAGCAAAATCGATGCGTAAGCGTTGCCAAGGGGAAGTGGATTTTGGCCATGCAAAGAATTTCCGCAGTGGGGCTGATTGTCGTTCGACACACACCATGCAAGAAGAGCACATATTCGTAATCGCGGCATCGATTCCGAACCAAGTACAGTGCTGACGAGCAAGTTTTTTCGTTCTCACTATACCCCAATGTCCTTGGTGGAGAAGCTGTAAGACAGAGGACTGTAACGAACGTGGTACCACGACCCTGGACTGATCATTATAAGATCGCAACAGCAAAACACCACGTCGAACAAAAAGTCTCTCCTTGTGAACAAAAAATCGGAGAACCAACGGATCCCTGATCCGTGACTTTGACAAGGGTCATTGCGTAGCAACAAAACGCAGAACGATAGCAAAAACAGGGTCAGCAGCTGTGGCTGTAGCTACACGACGAAAATCAATCGGAAAAGATTGGACCACGTCATCGGTTTCCGCATCAATGAACATGCAAGCAAGTTCGGAGGAATCGAATGCTCTATCCTCAGCGACAGGCAAACGGGACAACGTATCGGCGTTTCCATGCTTAGCAGTGGAGCGATACAAGATATCGTAACGATACTGCGAGAGGAAAATAGACCAGCGAATGAATTTCTGCGCTGTACGTGGAGGTATAGGCTTGTTCGGATGAAAAAGCGATGTCAAAGGTTAGTGGTCTGTGATGATGGTAAAGTGACGACCATAAAAGAAATCATGAAACTTTGTAACACCAAATACGAGAGCCAATGCTTCTTTCTCGATCTGTGAATAATTTCTTTGCGCAGACGAGAACAATTTGGACGCAAAGGCAATAGGGCGATATTGCGATCCATCTTTGTGCGCAAGCACAGCACCGATCCTGAAATCCGATGCATCCACCATTAACAAATGGGGCTTCTGGGGATCGAATGGCGTAAGGCAAGTATTGGAAAGCAACGCCGATTTCAACTGGCGAAAGGCGCGTTCGCATTCCGTCGTCCAGACAAACGGAACACCTTTACAGCGTAAGCGATGAAGCGGAGCTGAAATGGAAGACGCATGCGGGATATATTTATGATAATATTTGATTTTTCTCAGCACACTCTGTAGCTGCTTCAAATTCTGCGGCGAAGGCAAGTCTTGTATGTCACGGAGGTGCTCGGGACTGGGATGTATGCCTTGGGCATTGAGTACATGTCCTAGGTAGGGCAAGTCTCGAGCAAAAATCACACATTTGTCCTTCCGCAAGCGAAGACCATTTTGTCGCAAGACCTGAAATAATGTTCTGAGATTGGCTAAATGTTCTTCTTCCGTCTTTCCGGAGATCACAATATCGTCCAGATAGTTTGCTGCAGTAGGGACCGACGCACAAACAGTTTGTAGATATTGCTGAAACAATGCAGGGGCGGATGTACACCCGAATGGCAGTCCTTTGAATCGATACAAACCAAAATGCGTGTTAACCACCAAAACGCGCTGGGATTCTTCGTCCACCGGCATTTGCAAGTACGCATCTGCTAGGTCCAACTTCGAAAAATATTTATCCGGGCACAGTTTGTCAAAAAGATCTTCCAGACGGGGTAAAGGAAAAGTTGCAATCACTAGTTGTGAATTCACTGTTGCCTTGAAGTCCACACAAAGTCTCAATTTTCCGGAAGGTTTTGGCAAAATTACTAAGGGTGATGCCCAGAGAGAAGCCTGCACACGTTCAATTACACCTTGTGATTCCAAATCATGTAATGTTTTTGTGACCTTATCACGCAATGCGTGGGCAACATTGCGCGCTCGGAAAAATTTCAGTTGCGCGTTTACTTTCAGTTCCAAATGTGCTTTATGCTTCTTAGCGCAACCAAGGCCCGGTGCAAAAATGTCTGCAAATTCTTCACATTGACGAGAAACACTGTCTGAAGGCACAGTCTGGTTCACTGATAGGACCTGATTTACGACAGACAAGTTAAACAACTGAAATAAATCGAAACCAAACAAGTTCACTGCAGAAGAAGAACGAAGAACGTAAAATGACACAAGTTTTGTTTGTCCTTTGTATGTTGCAAGAAGGCTGCACTGTCCTAATACAGGGATATCTTGCCCTGAATAGCTTGTTAACTTAACGTTTGCGGCTCGCAACGGAGGTGTGCCCAGCTGTTTGTACGTATCTTGATTGATCAGTGAAACTGCAGCTTCGGTATCGAGCTGGAATGGTATCACTTTGTCGTTAATGTCCAAATCTACAAAAAGTTTATTGTCCTGCTGACGGCAAGAGCGACTGTCTCATGCAACGTGAACTGACACTGGTTCATAATCACTTGTGACTTGACAGGACTTCCGGCGATGTCGACGCATACTATTGGTGGGACGAACACAGTGATTGTTAGAGAGAGTGGCAGTCCATGGGCGAAGTTTCACGAGCCTGAGTATCCTTGGTTCGAATTCGGTGCGAAGCAAAGGGCCTGGAATGGTTGTGAGTTTCCGATCTGAGCTTTTTCTGGCAAACACTCTGAACATGTCCTTTTTTATTACAGAAAACGCAAATAGCCTGGCGTGACGGGCAATTCTCACGCGAATGTCTAGTAGCACTGCATTTGCTTGCCTGCGCGGCACACGTGGCTGAGAGCCTGGCGGCAGCAGCGCAGCCGGGCGCGAGGGCTGTTTACTGCTCCGCGCAGCTCGCCCGGCGGGCCAGTTAACCTGACACACAGGTGGCGAAGTTTCAAACGATTCCTGAGCAAAGTCAAGTGTGTCCTGCTGTTTCAAAATCTGTTCCCTTATACGAACATCAGAAACGTTCTGTGCAATGGCATCACGTACCATAGTATCTGAATGAGGGAGTCCACATTGACACTCAACAGCACAATCCATAGTAAGACCTTGCAAGGTTGCAACCCACTCCCGATTAGTCTGACCTGACGTACGTTTTGTATGAAAGAAGGTATACCTTTTCGCAACCACAATGACGGATTCTTTGAAGTAGGCATCTAATGCAGACAAAATTTCGTCATAGGACAGAGTTGCTACGTCGTGTTGGGGAAATAATTTGACGATCACATGGTATGTTTGGACCCCTACTGAGTACAACAAAAATGGCTGCCGCTCGTTACCTTGAATTCTGTAGGAGGCGAGATGGAATCCAAATTGGCGTGACCACTCCGTCCAGCTTTCCAGTGCAGCATCAAAAGGACGAAAAGTTGGTGCAACTGCATGTTGTGGCTGTGTGTGCGGTGGAGCGGCGGCTGCCGCATCGTTTGGCATTGCCCGTTGACCCTGGACGGGCTGTCCAAGAGCATCCAGTGAGGCCTGCGTCTGCTGATTCTGTAAGGGATAAAATTCGGATGTAGATCTGGAGATTGTGGCGAAGCCGTTACACAAGTAAATCAGGGCAATATCGATAAGAACGCGGATTGGCCTCGTCGCCAAATGTTGTGGGTTGCCAGGAGAGTCAACACCGGGTTACAAGAGGAAGCCGAAAGGCACGCGTTTTAGCTCACGCAGGCTGGCGCGAGGTCTGGAACAGGACAAGGAAATTAGAATTTAGAAAAACGGACGTAGCTGGTGGAATACTTAACTTTAATCCATTAATGGTGAACGTCGGTCTGACGGTACATGAATCACAAGATCAATAGCAGCTGATAATGGCGCCTTGCTAGGTCGTAGCCAATGACGTAGCTGAAGGCTATGCTAACTATCGTCTCGGCAAATGAGAGCGTATTTTATCAGTGAACCATCGCTAGCAAATTCGGTTGTACAACTGGGGCGAGTGCTAGGAAGTCTCTCTAGACCTGCCATGTGGGGGCGCTCGGTCTGCAATCACTGATAGTGGCGACACGCGGGTCCGACGCATACTAACGGACCGCGGCCGATTTAAAGGCTACCACCTAGCAAGTGTGGTGTCTGGCGGTGACACCACAGTTGTAGTGTGGCAGACTGTGCTCTCCACCAATGTTATGGGTACTTTTCTGAGAAAGGAATGATGGTAGTCCCTAGAAAAAACTGTAGATTTCTTTCCGGACTATTGCATTGACTGTCCTTGTGTATCCTATTGCCTACCATTACCCACGCAAATGTTGCGTGGTAGAGGGCGTCTCGTACCGACTTTACGTTGCAGGGTCACTCTGCACCAATCTTGAATGCCATAGAATATTATGTCCCATGGCTCATTGCACCGTTTTGTATGCAGACGGCGGTTTGTACCCATGGAGTCTGGCAGCGGGTGTTTCGTAATGACGTTACGTAGAGGAGGGTACTTGAAACCAGGGCTGCGTGTTGAAGTGTGCTCCCTATCATTTTTAAAATGAACGAGGGTCTTAATAATGTTGTAGTGTGGCAGACTGCGCTCTCTACGAATGTTATGGGTACTTTTCTCAGAAGGGAATGATGGTAGTCCCTAGAAAAAACTGTGGATCTTTTCCTGATAGTTGCATAGTAGGTCCTTGTGTATCCAATTGCCTGCCATTCAGGACGCAAATGTTGCGTGGTAGAGGGCGTTTCTTACCGACTTTACGGGGCAGCGTCGGTCTGCATCAATCTTGAATGCCATAGAATAATACGTAACATGGCTCATTGCACCGATTTGCTTGCAGACAGCGTTTTGTACCCTTGGAGTCTGGCACAGGGTGTTTCGTAATGACGTTACGTAGCGGAGGGTACTTGAAACCAGGGCTGCGTGTTGAAGTGTGCTCCCTATCATTTTTAAATGGACAAGGGACTTAATAATGGTGTAGTGTGGCAGACTGTGCTCCCTACCAGTGATATGGGTAGTTTTCTCAGAAAGGAATGATGGTAGTCGCTAGAAAAAACTATAGATTTTTTCCGGACGATTGCACTGAAAGTCCTTGTATATCCAATTGCCAGCCAATCAGCACGCAAATGTTGCGTGGTTGAGGGCGTTTCTCACCGATTTTACGAGGCAGGGTCGCTCTGTATCAATCGTGAATGCCATGGAATGTTACGTACCATGGCTCATTGCACCGTTTTGTATGCAGACGGCGGTTTGTACCCATGGAGTCTGGCATCGTGTGTTTCGTAATGACGTTACGTAGCGGAGGGAACTTGATACCAGGGCTGCGTGTTGAAGTATGCTCCCTATTATTTTTAAATGAACGTGAAACGTAGTAATTGTGTTGTGTGGCGGACTGTGCTCTCTACCAATGTTATTGGTACTGTTCTCAGAAAGGAATGATGGTAGTCACTAGAAAAAATTGTAGATTTTTTGCGGACGATTGCATTGAAGGTCCTTGTGTATCCTATTGCCTGCCATTCAGCACGCAAATGTTGCGTGGTACAGGGGGTTTCTTACCGATTTTACGGGACACGGTCGCTCTGCACCATTCTTGAATGCCATAGAATAATACGATCCATGGCTCATTGCACCGTTTTGTTTGCAGACAGCGATTTGTACCCATGGAGAATGGCAGCGGGTGTTTCGTAATGACGTCACGTCGCGGAGGGTACTTGATACCAGGGCTGCGTGTTGATGTTTGCTTCCTAACATTTTTAGGTCTAAGTAGTTCTAAGTTCTAGGGGACTGATGACCATAGATGTTAAGTCCCATAGAGCTCAGAGCCCTTCCTAACATTTTTAAATGAACGAAAGACTTAATAATGGTGTAGTGTGGTAGACTGTGCTCTCTACCAATGATATGGGTAGTTTTCTCAGAAAGGAATGATGGTAGTCCCTAGAAAAAATTGTAGATTTTTTCCGGACGATTGCTTTGAAGGTCCTTGTGTATCCTATTGCCTCCCATTCAGCACGCTAATGTGGCGTGGTAGAGAGCGTGTCTTACCGATTTTACGTGGCTGGGTAACTCTGCACCAATCATGAATGCCATAGAACATTACGTACCATGGCTCACTCACCGATATGTATGCAGACGGCGTTTAGTACCCATGGACTCTGGCAGCGGATGTTTCGTAATGACGTTACGTAGCGGAGGGTATTTGAAACCAGGGCTGCATGTTGAAGTGTGCTTTCTATCATTTGTAAATGGACGAGAGACTTCATAATGTTGTGGTGTGGCAGACTGTGCTCTCCACCACTCTTATAGGTAACTTTGTCAGAAAGGAATGATGGTAGTCCCTAGAAAAAACTGTAGATTGTTTTGCAGACGATTGCATTGAAGGTCCTTGTGCATCCTATTCCCTGCCATTCAGCACGCAAATGTTGGGGATGGAGGGCGTTTTTTAATGATTTCACGGGGCAGGGTCGCTCTGTACCAATGTTGAATGCCATAGAATAATACGTACCATGGCTCATTGCACCGATTTGTTTGCAGACAGCGATTTGTACCCTTGGAGTCTGGCAGCGGGTGTCTTGTAATGATGTTACGTAGCTGAGGGTTCTTGAAACCACGGCTGCGTGTTGAAGTATGCTTCCTACCATTTGTAAATGAACGAGGGACTTAATAATGGTGTATTGTGGCAGACTGTGTTCTCTACCAATTTTATGGGTAGTTTTTTCAGATAGGGATGATGCTAGTCCACAGAAAAAAATGTAGAATTTTTTCCAGACGATTGCATTGATGGTCCTTGTGTATCCTATTGCCTGCCACTCCCCACGAAAAAGTTGCGTGGTAGAGGGTGTTTCCTACCGATTTTACGGTGCAGGGTCGCTCTGTATCAATCGTGAATGTCTTAGAATATCACGTATTCTGGCTCATTGCACCGATTTGCATGCAGACAACGTTTTGTACCCATGGAGTCTGGCAGCGGGTTTTTCTTAATGACGTTACGTGGCGGAGGGTACATGATACCAGGGCTACGTGTTGAAGTGTGCTTGCTGTCATTTTTAAATGATCGAGGGACTTAATAGTGGTGTAGTGTGGCAGACTGTGCTCTCTATCAATGTTATGGGTAATTTTCTCAGATAGGGATGATGCTAGTCCCTAGCAAAAACTAGATTTTTTCCTGACGATTGCATTGAAGGTCCTTGTGTATCCTATTGCCTGCCATTCAGCACGCAAATATTGCGTGGTAGAGGGCGTTTCTTACCGATTTTACGTGGCAGGGGAGTTCAGCATCAATCTTGAATGCCATAGAACATTATGTACCATGGCTCAATGTACGGATTTGTATGCTGACAGCTTTTTGTACCCATGGAGTCTGGCAGCGGGTGTTTCGTAATGACGCTACGTAGCGGACGGCACTTGATACCAGGGCTGCATGTAGAAGTGTGGTTCCTATCATTTGTAAATGAGCGAGAGACTTAATAATGGTTTAGTGTGGCAGACTGTGCTCCCTACCAATGTTATGGGTAGTTTTCTCAGAAAAAAATGATCGTTGTCCCTAGAAAATCCTGTAGATTATTCCGGACGTTTGCATTGAATGTGCTTCGGTATCCAATTGCCTGCCATTCAGCACACAAATGTTGCGTGGTAGAGGGCGTATCTTTTCGATTTAACGTGACAGGCGCGCCCTGCACCAATGTTGAATGCCATATAATATTACGTGCGATGGCTCATTGCACCGATTTGTATGCAGACAGCGTCTTGTACCCATCGAGTGTGGCAGCGTGTGTTTCGTAATGACGTTACGTAGCGGAGGGTACTTGATACCACGGCTATGTATTGAAGTGTGCTTCCTATCATTTTTAATTGAACGAGGGACATAATAATGGTGTAGTGTGGCAGACTGTGCTCTCTACCAATGTTATGTGTGAGTTTCTCCGAAAGGAATGATGGTAGACCCTAGAAAAAACTGTAGATTTTTCCCGGACTATTGCATTGAAGGTCCTTGTGTATCCTATTGCCTGCCTTTCAGCACGCAAATGATGTGTGGTAGAGGGCATTACTTACACATTTTACGGGGCAGGGTCACTCTGCACGAATCTTGAGTGCCATAGAATATTAAGTACCATGGCTCATTGCACCGATTTCTTTGCAGACAGCGTTTTGTACCAATGGAGTATGGCAGCGGGTGTTTCGTAATGACGTTACGTAGCGGAGGGTACTTGAAACCAGGGCTGCGTTTTGAAGTGTGCTTCCTATCATTTTTAAATGAACGAGGGACTTCATAATGTTGTAGTGTGGCACCTGTGCCCTCAACGAATGTTGTGGGTACTTCTCTATGAAGGGAATGATGGTAGTCCCTAAAAAAAACTGTGGATTTTTTCCTGACGGTTGCATAGTAGGTCCTTGTGTGTCCTATTGCATGCCTTTCAGCACGTAAATGTTGCGTGGTAGAGGGCGTTTCTTACCGACTTTACGGTGCAGAGTCGCTCAGCACCAATCTTGAATGCCATAGAATGATAAGTACCATGGCTCATTGCACCGATTTGTTTGCAGACGGCGGTTTGTACCCATGGAGTCTGGTAGCGGGTGTTTCATAATGACGTTACGTAGCGGAGGGTACTTGATACCAGGACTGCGTGTTGAAGTGTGCTCCCTATCATTTATAAATGAACGAGGGACTTCATAATGGTATAGTGCGGAAGACTGTGCGTTCTACCAACGTTATGGGTAGTTAATAAGAAAGGAATGATGCTAGTCCCTAGAAAAGACAGTAGACTTTTTCCGGATGATAACATTGAAGGTCCTTCTGTATCCTATTGCCTACCAATCCCCACCAATATGTTGCGTGGTAGAGGGCGTTTCCTACCGATTATAAGTGGCAGCGTCGCTATGAACCAATTTGAATGTTATAGAATATTAAGTACCATGGCTCATTTAACCGATTTGTAGGCAGACGGCGTATTGTACACGTGGAGTCTGGCAGCGTGTGTTTGGTAATGACATTACGTAGCGGAGGGTACTTCATACCAAGGCTGCATGCTGAAGTGTGCTTCCTATCATTTTTAAATGAACGCAGCAGGACTTGGCCGCAGTTCATGAACAGCTGAAATTGGTTTTGACTATAGTCAATCGTCGTGAGGCCTCTGCCTGGACGTGTAGCAGCGGCGGAGCATCTGGCGGACGCATGGGACACCTGAGGTTTCGTTTGATTTGTACACGCTCTCTGTTGCAGAGGAACATTCCAGTGGACGGCCACGGAGGATATGTCCTACCGCCGGGTGCGGGCAGGCGGCCGCTCCTGCAGCAAAGTCTGACCAGGCGCACGGGGTGGTGATGGAGGGGGGGGGGGGGGGGGGGAGGAGAAAAAGGGGAAGGGAATTTCTGGTTATCAGGAGCTCCAATGGTAGGCTTTTTATAGAGAGTGAGATAACTACGGTTGAGCCCTGCGAAGAAAGCCAATGTGCGCTCGTTTAAGTCTACCAGGAGCCTCATCTCGGACAAAAAGAGATGGAGCCCCTCCACGCCCGCACCAACTTGGTGACCAAACCAAAAGCTCTACTGTCACCTCCGTAAACATGTTAGTTATCTAGTAAGTGGATCACAGGATGCTGGGCTGTGATGTTATCCGTGCGTCTGGGTAAGACTACGCGTTAACATGGTCCATCAGGTGATAGATGGCTCGTGCCGTGGCAAAAAATACCTCTGCGACAGTGGGATGGGTAGTAAGAGCAGTAGTGGCTTACTGGCTGCGAAAGTTCATGCAAGGTTGGATTTGCTAGTATGTGTATTATGCATCATTACCGTGGCCAGCGATGGCGATGTATCCCAGTTGCTGCAGCCGCTACATTCCTGGAACAATCAAGATCGTTATACAGTAGTGGGAGATCGGCCATAGTTTATCTCACTGTGTGGGGGGTGTGTGGAGCTTGTCTGCATGCAGTGTACGGTACGGCTTCCCTGCGTGGTGCCAGTTATTCGGCCGTGTATTCCAGCTGGATATCCACTAACGGCGTCTGATTAACAGGGGCTCACCTGTACCGTTATGTTTGCGTATGGTTGGCCATAGATGTTAGGTCCTTACAAGAATGTTTTTTGGTCTTTTATGTTTCCATCTATGGTTGTGGTCGTAGTTCCCTGGGGAACGGGTTCTGCGAATGTCTGCGGTTTCTGTATAGTCTTGTGGTGAGTTTGTTGATTACCTCCGTGAGAGTCTCAAATCGGTATTCCCGGTGAAGGTCCGCGATGCGTGTGTATCGTGGAGCATTGCTTATGATTTTGAGTACTTTGTTTTGTATGAGCTGCAGATGGCGCAGGCGTGTAGGCGCAGCGTATCCCCAGACGGGAGCTGCGTACGTCATCAGGGGTCGGATAAGTGTCATGTACATGGACCTCGACACCCTTCTGTTCAGTGTGCTACGCCTGCTGAGCATAGGGTAGAGCTTTTTGAGCCTCGCGCAAGCTCAGTTGGTCATGTGTTGCATGTGGTCCCCCCAGAGTAATTTCCGGCCCAGCCAGACACCGAGGTATTTGACTTTCTCACGGAAACGTATTGGACGTGCATGTAGAGTTATTGGTCTGCAGTATCGGTTTTTGCGCAGTTGCTTCGGTCTTCTAGTGAACAGAACGGCTTCGCACTTGTCGACGTTTACTCTAACACGCCATTTCTCCAACCAAGGCTCAACCACCCTGAGTGCAGTCTGTAGGCGTGACGTAATGTTTGATGGTTTCCAATCTTGCGCGAGGGTGGCTGTGTCATCCGCGTAGATGGCCATCGTTGTGTTGTGTGTGGTTGGGAGATCGTTTATGTAGAGGTTAAACAGTAGGGGCCCTACGATGCTTCCCTGGGGTACTCCCGCGTGTATACCGTGTCGTGTTGATTGTTTTCCCTGCACGTCAGTGTTGAAACTCCTGTCTGTGAGGTATGAGTGTATTAGACGCACCAGTCCGTCGGGGAGTCCCGCGTCGCTGAGTTTGCGAATGAGGCCGTTGTGCCATAGACGGTCGAAAGCCTTTTCGATGTCCAGGGACACAGCCCCAGTAGCTTTGTTTATGTTGAAGCCATATGTTATATGTTCAACGACCCGTAAGAGTTGTTGTGTTGTGGAGTAGTGATTCCTGAAGCCAAATTGTTCCGGTCGCAGGATGTCATTTGTTATGAGAAACACCTTCTCAACAATCTTACTGAGCGAGCTCAGAAGGCTGATAGGTCGGTAATTTTGTGGGAGGCTGTGGCCTTTCCCCGGCTTCCTGAACATCATGACCTTGGCCGTCTTCCAAAAGGCGAGGAAGTGTTGGTGTTTTAGTATGGCATTCGTTATGTGTGTTATGTACTCAGTGGCTTTGTCCGTGAACTCCTGGAGGACACGGTTTTGAATGTCATCATGACCAGGGGCTTTCCTAGCAGCGGAATGCATTATAGCCCAGGAGACTTCGGCTGTGCTAGCATGTCGAATGTCGTCGCGCGATGGTTGGGCTAGAATGCGTGTAACCTCTTGGTCAGTAGTAAGTGTGGACACTGGATCTGATGGTACCAGGTTTGGTGTGAATGACGCTGCGAGTGTGCGGGCCATTAGTTCTGCTTTCTCTTCCGCTGAGTATGCAAAAGAAATGGCTCTGAGCACTATGGGACTCAACTTCTGAGGCCATTAGTCCCCTAGAAATTAGAACTAGTTACACCTAACTAACATAAGGACATCACAAACATCCATACCCGAGGCATTGTTTGTGCGGCTTAAGCTTAGTCTCGCTCAGTAGCACGACAAGGATTCCCTTGCGCTCCATGAACGCGGCAAATTCTGTCCTTTTGTTGTGGATCGAGTCTGCATTCCAGAACAGGATCCGTGATAGTGTGTGCGGGTTTGCGTTATGGGCCGGGTGTGGTATATTATTCGTGTAAGAGTGTGAAAGAGTGTTGTGATGGCAGTGTGTATGACAGCCCAGTATTGCCCGGGTTCGGCGCTCATGAGCTGGGTGATGAGTGTAGTGACGGCCGTCAGCACCTTGGTAAGGATTTGAACGGTCGTGTGTCGAGGGAATAGTGTTTCCAGTATTCTCCCAGGTGATGTGTTGGTGTTGGGTGTGGCAGCCTGAGGTGCCGTTGTGGAGTTGGCGGCCGCTTGTGCGGGTATTGGTGTGTTGTTAGGAGTGGCATTTGTGTGTATGTTTTGTGGCAGCGGTTGTGGCGCCTGTGTTACTTCTGTGGTGGGGGGGATGGTAGTGTGAGTTACAGTCTCGGTGTCTTATTGACTGTTTTCCTGTGTGTTATTGTTCTGGTGTTGCTGGGTGGCCTGTTGTGGTGATTTCGTGTTCCCCGCCCAGTGTTTACGTGTACGTCTATTCCTCCTCTGGGCTTGGGGTTCTGGGGGTTCTTGTGTGGATGTGTTTTCTTGTATAGCGTGCGTTTCTTCGCAGCACGTGATTTCCGGGAGTGGGGTCGTGTTGTTTGGGGGCATAGGTGTTGGTACTGATGCTTGTTGGTTTTCAGGTGTCGTCTGTGGCTGTTGTGTAGCTGTAGCAGCAGTTGTTTCATCTCGGACGTGGAGGACCCTTTGCTTGGGGCTATGAGACGAGGAGAGCGCAGTCGTCTGGAAGTTGTGCCTCACGTCGTCACCACTGACCCCTGTTGCTTGGGTTCTGAGGCCATCTTCAGTTCATGCGTGCAACTGTCGAAAATGATGGAGGCTGCTGTGTGTGGGGGCAAGTAGAGCTGGCAGTTGTTGGCATTGTTCCCAAAGTTGATCGGGGTCCTCTGGTTTGGAGCCGTGTCGAGAGTCTAAAAGGACATCACTCATAGTCATGCCTGAGGCAGGAGTCGAAACTGTGACCGTAGCAGCAGCGCGGTTCCGCACTCAGGCATCTAGAACCGCTCGGCCATCAGCATTGATCGTATATCGAAATGTGAGGTGGGGGGTATTTACTGCAGTCGATAAAAATAATGTCCGAACTAGGTCGATTTTGTGTGTGACTGCAGTTATCTAGACGACTACAGCTGGCCTTGATGATGTGTTAACTTTAGGAAGTTTTTACTGGCCACCGATTCTCCCGTTGTAGTTATAAAATAATCCAAAGAAAGTTTACGCTCAGTGGCGCTGAAATAACCAGATCATGCAATATTACCTGGTCGCAAACTTAAAGTATTGCGTATAGGGTAGGACATCTATGGATTCATTGCAGGCGTACAGGCAGCAGTCTTGCGAAATGCAGCTGAACACGTTTTCCAAATTCTGTCTTGAGCAGCTAGATCGACAGCCCAATGGAAATATTTTTGACTTTGCCGCTACAAACAGACTGGATTTATCAATGGTGTCAGTATAGAGACAGGGATTATTGATCATGACATCATCACAGCGAGGATTGTTGCTAAAAATAAGAAATCAGCCAATGATTGTAGAGTATTTATGCCAGAAAGAGCAGATACGCCGTAGCTAGCATTCCACTTAGACAGTGAATGGTCATTATTTAGTTCCAGTATTATGGAAATAGAGGAATTATGGGCAAAGTTTAATCGGGTTGTTAAGTCCGCTCTGGAGAAGTATCGGCCGATTAACGGGATTAAGGATGGAAAAAGCCCACCGTGGATTAGTAAAAAAATTGTGAAAGTGCCAAGTAGCGAAAGACTTTTGCACTCTCCGATCAAAACAGAACATGTAAATGACGTCCATCAAATGTTAATAGAACTTACGACGTCTGTAAAATGATGGATGCTCGAAGCACACATTTAACCTTACTATGAAGCGCACAACACAATTATGTAATACCCTCTGTCACGTAAGATTGTACAACGTATTCTCTGGGCATGCGAAAATGGTGCGAAGCATCCTGTGTCATTTCCTTCGCAGCCCGGCTAAACGTAGAGGCTAAGTACCCTACTCGTTGGGAGCTCCGACGTTAGGTGGGTAACGGAGCTCCTCAGGGAAGAAGCAGACGGGTCGGGAAAAAATTCCTGTGTACACTCAGTATATTTTCCGGTAGTATTCTTGCCCGAGAAGTGGAGGAGGCTCTGCTGACGTCTATCGAGTGCACTGGGTACAACCGGCTGCGAATCGTGCCTCATGTCGGCATCCGCAGGTGGAGACCTGAAGGGTTCCCCTTAATAGGTCAGGCATTCAACACAAGCTGTAAGTGTTCCCTAGTATAACGGAGTACGTTGGACGTGCACATGGGTGGTGTTTATTTTAGAGGATCCTCCAGCTTGGGGACAGAGAAGAATAGTACGATATTAGTAACTGCGGTATCATCCATGGTAAAGTCCCAGAGTTAATACCGCTTTTTGAAACTCATAATGTCTAGATAGTTTTTAGTAGTATCTAGCAAGGTTATTACGGATTCCAACTCGCAGAATTTCATGAATAAGTTTTCTGATCATGCCGTTGTAATAGGGGTGACTTCAGCTTCCCAAGTGTAGATTTTCAGATCGAATCATCGCTACTCCTTGTTTATCCTACTGCCAGCCATTCATAACGCTAATGTAGCGTGGTGGCGGGGGTTTCTTACCAATGCTACGTGGCAGGGTTGCTCTGCTCTGCAACTTTGAGTGCCTGAGAGTATGTCGTACCGTCATACTTTGTGCCGATGTTGCGTGACATAGGGTGCTTTGTAGCAGTGTTGTCTAGTGGAGGATGTTTTGTAACGACGTTACGTAGCAGAGGGTACTTCGTGTTAATGCTGTGTGGTGGAGTGTGCTTCCTACAAAATTTACGTGGCAGAGTGGGTTTAATAATGGTGTTTCACGCCAGACGTGTCTTCATTCCAACACCGTGGGGCAGAGAGTGGTTTGTAAAAATGTTGAGTGGTGGAGGATGCTTTCTAAAACGTTTTGAGGTGGAGTGTGCTTGATACGGACTGTGCGAGGCACAGATTTCATCGTAAAATGCTGCTAATTGTTCGTTCTGTTATCTGCATTCACGTTTCGTGGAAACTACTGCTATACATTTTCAGGGATATTGCATTCAAAGACAAAAATCTAGATGCTGTAGTCGCGTTAAAATTACTTTTGGATTCAAGATATTCGTGAACATTACCGCTACCCATTTTACACATTTTCCCATGAATGATACCGTTCTTCTCCAAGTTTGCTTCTACCATTATCCGTTCTTCTTTAAATAATTCGTATCAGTGTATTGCATTAATGACATATTAAACTGATAGTTTGGTAGGATACACACCTGTCAGACTAGGATGCAAAAAATTCTTTAATATCGAAGACACCCAGCCGTGAAAACTAAAGATATTACCGATGCACGCAGATTATTTGCTCATGAAGTTACGGAACGGGTAGTTGTCTTCCACTTTGATTGAAATTTCCTTGGATTTTGCGCTGTCATCATAAGCCTTAGGAGATCCCACCTGATTAGGAAAGGAGACTGTAATCTCCCTCTCCTTCCTAATTCTAGTTATTGTCCACAATAAGCAAAGCTTTTTACGAAAAATTTGAATGGAGCGAAGATTACAATAAACTTTCTAGTTAATTTAGCTTTTCGTGTAGGCTTCGCTCCGGTTCTACTTGTCCGCATCTCGTGATCTTGCAGTAGCGTTGTCGCTTCCCGCACACGGGGTCCGGGGTTTGACTCCTGGCGGGGTCAGGGATTTTCCCTGCCTAAAGACGACTGGGTGTTGTTGTGTCGTCTTCATCACCATTATCATCATCATCATTATCATTCATCCCCATTACGGCGCTGGGAAGGCAATGGCAAACTACCTCCGCTAGGACCTCGCCTAGCCGGCGGTGAGGGTCTCCCGCATCGTCCCCCACGCTCCTCCGAGTATGGGACCTCATCATCATGAGTCTACGTCACTAGCCACGTACTTAGCTCGCACTTGGCAGTAATGTCTTGCCCAGTGCAAAGCCCCAAACGACTGACAAAAAGAGTAGGTGACTCCCCTATATAAGACGGGTAAAGAGCTGACCCACAAAATTACAGATCAGTAACGTTAACATTGGTTTGCTGCAGTATTATTGAAGATATTCGCAATTCGAGTACAGTAAACAAATCAGAACAGTCTTAAATGGTTCAAATGCCTCTGAGCACTATGGGACTCAACATCTGAGGTCATCAGTCCCCTAGAACTTAGAACTACTTAAACCTAACTAACCTAGGGACATCACACACATCCATGCCCGAGGCAGGATTTGAACCTGCGATCGTAGCAGCAGCGCGGTTCCGGACTGAAGCGCCCAGAACCATCGATAAGGTGAAGCCTGTTTTAGCTACAAAGTCGAAAATATTACCATTGCGTGTGGGTTGCTGAACTAGCTGCTCAAAATATTTTTCGGAAAATGTATTGAAAAGTACTTCACGAGACTGCCTGTACGTAAACCCAACAATTAGTCCATGGACGTCCCAGTCTATACTCGGTAGGTTGTAGTCGCCAACAACTAAAATTCCATGATCTGAGTACTTCCGCATGACTTCAAAAATCAAATGTGTGTGAAATCTTATGGGACTTAACTGCTAAGGTCATCAGTCCCTAAGGTTACACACTACTTAACCTAAATTATCCTAAGGACAAACACACACACACACACCCATGCCCGTGGGAGTACTCGAACCTCCGCCGGAACCAGCTGCACAGTCCATGACTGCAGGCAGCGCCTAAGACCGCTCGGCTAATCCCGCGCGGCTCCGCATGACTGAGCGTAGACTTTCTTGAATGGTTCTATAGCTATCCCGGTAGAAACATGCAACAGCTAACTCCCTATCACCTAGACTTGTTATACAGGTCCAGATAACTTCACAGTCGTCCATAAAATTGACCTCATTCGGTATATTTTTGTCGATTGCAAAGAACACTCCCCCCTCCTATGGCTCTAATCTGTGTTTCCAGTACACTTTCCATGCCTCGCGAAATATTTCAGAGCTTCTGCATGTCGACTGGCGATTAGTCATCAGAGTATCTCATACAGTCGCCTAGCCTAAAAACCCCCATTTTGACTCCACAAGTACTCGGCTACCCAAGTACCTGCTTCCCTTGTGTAGTACACCACTGACCTATCAAGAGGAGTCATATAACTCTGCGTCTGATACTGTAGGTCCGGAAATCTGCAGCCAAGATCGTCACAGGGTCGACGAACCCTTTGGTTGAAATCCTCCATTCGTTTCCGATTGACTCGGGAAACAATGTTGCAAATTGCGAGCTCGGCTTGCCTCCCGCACGCGACACTAGCAGCCTTCATTTCAGTCAGCTGTCGGTATGAATTGAGGATAGCCACAGAACCCAAGCAGCAGGCGACATGTATGCCGACGTGAGGCAGAAGTTGCAGCCTACGCACACTGCACGCTTGATAGCCGTAAGCAAGTCCAGCTTCACATGTCAGTTTGGCTTTCTTTCCGGTCCTGAATGTTATCTCCCTAAGAGGCCCTATAACATTCCTATCACCGGAGCTCTTGATTAGAAGCAATCCTCTCATGTGTCTGCACGGACCCTTCTGAAGTAGCGGCCACCTGTCCATTCACAGGGTGAATGGTAACGTGAATGTGTCGCGGATGTGAGTAGAAGTGCATACGATAGCATAAGATGAACATGTATGAAAGTAACCTAACGTCAGCCAGGGAACTTGGAAGCAGGAGAGGTTGCGTTTTTATGGCAAGGGACGCTGGAGCTACAAGACCAGCAACGACAGAATGTTCTGGAAGGTTCTTACGACCGATGTTCCTGCCATTCAGCTTGCATATGTAGCGTGGTGGAGAGTGTTTCTTACCGATGTTACGTGGCAGGGGCGCCCTTTACCAATGTTGAATGCCTGAGAATATTTCGTACCAGGGTTCTTATTACCAATGCTGCTGCCATTCAGCTTGCATACGTAGCGTGCATGAGGTTGTTTCTTACCCATGTTACGTGGCAGAGGCGCTCTGTACCAATGTTGAATGCCTGAGAATATCTCGTACCAGTGTTCTTTGTACCGATGTGGTATGGCAAAGGGCGTTCTGAATCAGTGGAATCTGACAGCGGGTGCTTCGTAATGACGTTACGTAGCGGAGGGTATTTGATACGTGGTCTGCGTGTTGAAGTGTGCTTCCTATCGTATTTAGATTATTGAGGGGACATAATAATGGTGTAGCGTGGCAGAGTGTGCTCTGCACCAATATTATTGGTAGCTTCCTCAGAAAGGAATAATGGTAGTTCCGGGCAAAAACTGTTGTTTCTTTCCAGATGGCTTCGTGGCAGCTCCTGTTTTATCCTATTGCCTGCCATTCACAATGCAAATGTAGCGTGGTGGAGGGTGTTTCTTACCAAGACTGGTTTATGATCATCTAATATTGTAAGGTGTCAGGCAAATCCAACACCTTCCATAAAAACCCTGAAATGATAATCAAATCCAGTAGTATGTCACATAGCTCCGAATAAATCGTGACATTAAATTAACCAAAGTAATACGAGTAACGGGTGAGCAAATGGAATACCACAGACTAACACAAGAATGCCTAAATGCATGTTATACCTTCCCACCGTGAGACAGACGCAGTTCCGAGGGGAGAAACGAGAACAGAAGCCGAGAGCAGAAACGTGTTAAGTTAGAAGGCCCTACGATAAGGGACGGACACCCACGTCGCCAGCTAACCGCTAGGACCACTCCCCAGCCCATGTTAAAGCTAGAGCCCTCCAGAAGAACAGTATAGGTCTTACGATAACACTAAAAGGACCACCCCAGCCGCAAGTTTTAGCGTGAGAGTTTCTCGCGTCTCTGTTACGTCAGGACTACCCCCAAGCCTATCTTAAAAGATAGAGCCCTCCAGAACAACAGTATAGATCTTATGATAACACTAAAAGGGCCACACCAGCTGCAAGTTTTAGCGTGAGACTTTTTCGCAAACTTTAAAAACATTACCCCACCACGAAAAGTATAACGTTTCTCATTGGATAGAGTGAATTTTTGTAGGCGGAGCTTAAGGTTAACATTGAGACCCTGATTGGTCAGATGAAAACACAGGCAGATAGTTTTTTTTAAACCAACTTCGGTAAATTGTAGTAAGGAGAAGTTGGGACAGAGTTGCTTCCGAGGCGGCGAGGTGAGCGGAGCTGTGCTGCCCGCCGCCCCCTGACGAATACCGACAAGGTAATGAACGCACGCCATGCCACATAACAGGGCATAAAGCTTCACTCAGAACTGCGGAAGTCTTATCTGTTACACCCCCTTTTTGCGTAATACTAGTGTCGATCGTCAATTAAAGCTCATGGTGTTCACATTTACCACTTGAAGTAAAAATCTGAATCGCGATGATTTTTCTGTTATATAATTATTGAGAAGCCACATCAGCCACTGTAATTTACGACAAGTTAGATAAGTAATTAAAGATAATTCAGGGTCACTAGACGATTTTGATAGTTTTCTCTTTTGTGAAACTTAATTTAAACATAAATTATAGATGTGATATGGCATAGGTCATCCTTCAATCCATTGTAGAACTTGGAAACCCATTCAGGGAATATTCGTTCACATTTTGTTGAGCGCAGTTGGTTTTTACCATCCTGTGTTAAAACATTTCCTTTTATCAATAGTGCAATTTATAGACAATGTTTTGTGAGTAGAATAAAATTTCCAGTGGTAAACTTAACTGCTTTTTCGATATTATTTTACCAGCTAACTAAAAATAGGAATGCCTTGAACCCCTTCCACTAAATTTAGTTAGTATTAAGATTCTTTTACAGGGAGAGCAGTGGAGCTGACGCTGGAATCATTAAGTATTTGGTTATATCATCGCTAGTCTCACTGAACCCTTCTGAACTCTACATGTCATGTGTGGTCTGACGTCTCCTTACCAGCAACAGGTCCCAGGTTCAATCTAGTCAATTCCCTAAAAAACACGCTCAGAGCGTCGTTGCGCAAAAGTGGTAGGGAGACACGATATGGAACAAACAGACACCACGCAGAATGTTAGAGAATGGCGACCCTGCCAGGTTGGTAAAATACCATGATTGAAGGTCTACCAAATGCCTAACTGGGTCAGAAAAATATCCTGTAAAAAAATTTTCGTAATAAAAAAATTTTTTTTGAAAGGCATAAATAGTTGAAAACAGTAGCTGCAGCGATAGATAGTGAGACATTCTAGCAGAGACAATAGCATAATTAAGTTATGAATTTTAAAAAATTGTTAGAATTAAGTTTTCTCTCCAATGCAAGCGCACAGGTGGCGGATACATCATTGACAAGTTGGTTCTGACCCAACAAGTAACTGAATTGATTGTCAAGTCGTGTGTGCAAAAAGTTTATGAAACGCGTGAGATCGTATGAGCGCATGTTGACGCGAAGTAGGGCGCGTGAATTGCTTTTAAAACAGGAAATAAGGGATTGGGAAGTATTAGCAATGGCAAATCGAGACCGTGACCGAATTGAGGTAGAGAGCCAGCATGAAAATGGACAGAGAATAGAGGACAGTACAACAGACGATGCAGTATCGCGAGAAATAGGACATATAAGGCACCATAACGAGGATAATGTACGTCAAGGCATAGAAAACGTACGTCAGCATACGACAGAGGAGCAGGAAAGTAGAGAGACAGTCGATGAGGATTCTAACTTGCGTCTTGAATACGTAGAACCCATAGTACAAGTAATCAGAGTTCCCTCACCACAGAGTACAAGGAATGCGAGCAGAAACGTGTCACAGCACAGTTCAATGCAATCGGTTACGAACCAACATTTGGGCGAAAACACAGAGCGTAGGACGTCGGAAGAAAACGCAATAGGACCCACCAATCTGGCAGAATTAATACAACAAATTACGGAAACCATGACAAGGCAAAATAAAGACATAGCGAACCAAATTCAAATTCAGAATGCAAAAACCACGAGACAAATGCGTGAGTTTAAAGAACAAAACAACAAAATTCAGTTACACCTAAGTCATATTGAAGACGAGGCAAAAGAATCTCGAGAAGTGATAGGAAACTTAATAATAGGTCACAATCAATTGAGAACAGACATTGACAAGGTACAAGCGGACGTACAAACATTGCGTAACGACACTCAGGACGAGATCAAAACATTACGTTACAACACCCAGGGAGAAGTCAAAAAACTAGAGAAACAGATAAACGTAATTACTAGACAAGCAGCAGGTACAGCGCGTGAAATTGTTGAAAACAGTGTGTTACACAAACGTATCACAAAAGCAGCGCTGAAAAGATATGATAACCGCATAGTCAAAATAGAAGCGCAAACGAAGCGACAATTTCAGAAATTGCGAACAGAGTTGTTGCAAACCATTGAAGAGCGTAGTGAACAGGATCGAACAAGCACTGAGTCTACAACCACAGCCATATCTGTAACAGCACCGGAAAAACAAGCAATTAACGAAGATATTACGCATTTGCGATTCCAGTCACAGGCGGAAAGTGACAAACGTGAAATCAGACAGCCTACACAGCAACAAACACGTTTCGAAATTCTTGATGAACAACCGATAGAATAAAGTTATTGCGTACCACTCCAACGATACTACGCAAGGGTAGGCAAAAGTTACAGTGGACAATATGCAATGTATCTACCACAACCGGAAAGAACGACGGGAGAAATGAACAGAAACAAAAGTGGCGAAGAATCGCGAATTTCATATGGAACTATGACGAAGTACGACAACGATCATTTCCTCACAGTCACAAAATGTCAACACTTTCGAGAAGGAAACTCATTACATCCACGAACTTTTATTGATCAATTCCGAGTAGGATTACCAGAACACTGGACGCTAGCTCACAAATTAGACTTTACATGTGCACACATGTCAGGAACAGTCGCAGAAACCATGCAGAATGTTGCTGCGACATGCCGATCGTACGAAAATTTCAGAGAGAAGTTTCTCTCACGCTATTGGTCCAGCGAAGCACAGAACAGAGTGAAGTAAGAATTATTACAGAACCTATATTTTGAAAATTCAGGAGAGACGAGTCCCGTGAAATTTTTCCAATTAATGGCAAAGAAAAATCAATGCTTAGATGTACCATACAGTGACGGAGAGTTGATTAAATTATGTGCGATGAAGTTACCATTAAAGGTATTTTAAGGGAACCAGAGTTCATATTTTCGTAAGATGACGCAAGAAAAAGACGAAGCGCACGTGAAAACGAAAGCAAAAAGCAGTGGACTCCACAAGACACAGTACGAAGAAACAATAATTACGAACCACGTGATAAATTCGCACCAAGAAACGACAATAGATTTCAACAAATAACCGGTTATGGAGTTGGAAGGGAATATGGCAATAACTATAATTCACCCAGGAACGGCAACAACTATTACAGAGGGAATAACGACAACCGGAACGGGTATTGGAGCGCCAATAGACCGACAAATTATCAACAAAGAAACCAATATCAACAAGCGGAGCAATAAAAGAGAATACAGATAGAAGAGTTGGAGGTAAGACCACCAAACCCCGAAAAACGTTCGAATTGACAGCTAAGCGCCCATGGCAAAGAGAATGACGCACCGACCCAGGACAATTGCAGCACCTTGAACAGAGAAGAAAATATCTTATCACGAGAAGAGAAGAAAGATGAAACAAATCCGCAGGGACCAGATGAAAACGAAGACAAGAAAATAACAATTTCGTGTTGGGACGATATTAATTGGGAGAATACTGATGAGGAAGATGAATTACCAGAGGCATGCACAACGAATGTAGGGGGAAAGGATGAAGTAATGAGTATTGCAGAGCCATTTGAGATGGAAACCAGGAAAAGCGAATTCAATGAGGATAATGCGCAGTCAACAGAAGTTGAAAATAAGTTACTAGTGGGTACACAACCCAACATATATAATGAAGGACGTTATGAATCGACAATTAGAGCATTTAGATGTGATTATGTGGAAGTAGCGACGAAGAAGGAAAAGATAGAGGAGGATGAGGAAAAAGTAGAGGATGTTGAAGAAAGCATAAATGAAGGAAGAAATAGAGAAGAGGAAATAATAGAGAGAGAAGTAGCAGTCGAAGCTTATCCTACAGAAAGTTCGAATTCACAAGGGCAATTCCTGAAAAGACTCATGTATGATTCAGAGGAGGATTCGTTGATACAAGAAGAAGAAGAACAGAACCAACCCTTTCAAATTCAACCAATTGTGAAGGCCATGGTAAAGTATATCCCAGTCAATATTGAAATTGATAGCGGAAGTGAACTGGCCGCGATCTCAGAAAATTTATTCATGCAGTGTAATGCCAATGAGGAATTGCCAGTTATGAAAACACGTAAGATTAAAGTAAGAGGTCCTATTAGAAACAATGCTGCGGAAGTTACGAGACAAACAAGGTTAACTCTTTCGTGCCAAGGTCAAAAAATCGAAGCCAACTTCGTGATTATACCTAAACTAACTGTAGATTTCATTAAAGGTGCAGGTTTTTTAAATGAGAGACGAGCGATAATAGATATGGGGAAAGGTAGCGTAACATTCGGGAATGTCACACTTCTCTTTGAGCAAAAGCGAAAAGTAGAAAAAATACCAGTTACAAACAAACAATTAAGAATGACATGAGATAAAGAGGATGAAGCATTAGAATGGTATGCACAAAAGGGGGAATCGCCTCAACTCATGTTAGAAGTCCATAAAGAAATCGACGAAAAATTGCAAGAAGTTCAAGGTATTTTGGAACACAGTAAAAGAGAATTAGAGGGTATTTTACGAGATAAAGCAGAGGTGTTTTTACCTAAGACTGGCAGTATTAAAAACTTTCAGTACAAGTTCGAAGATTAATTTTATTACTGGTAAATAATCAGCACAATATTTCAAGATTATGTTGCAGATAAGATCGTCAGGAGAAAGAAGAATGAAGAGAGAGGAAGGTGGGAAAAAGAAAGTAATTTCAATAAAAACAATACCAATAGTACCATAGATTAAGGTGAAGGGATAAAATGTAGATAGTCTAACAGCATGAAATACTAAAATGCTATACACCACGACACTACACAAAAAATAAAAAAACGAATTTGAGGATTCTTGTAGAAGTTAAGACTCACAATATCTTAGAATTGTAACATGAAAAGGGCGCCGAAATTTGTAAAGTTTTTTAAGAAGGCGTAAAACAATGTAGGTACTAGACATATGTTAGATGATTATAAGTAAAACTTTTTGTAAGAACCATTGTAAAAACTCCTGCAAAGACCAGATGCAACGACCCACAAGTTGCAATGCGAGAAGTATCAAGAAAGAAAAGGACGTAATTAGCAAGACACGATTCCTACAAGGCAGAAGCGTCGAGAGAAGGGAAAGGACAGCGAGACCAACAGAACGCCCTTGTATCGAGAGTTGGCAGTAAATCTGTCCGCTAAGCGGAACCCTGCTGGGACAGAACATGGAACCACACAGTGGCGGAACCCTGCAGAGACACGACAGGACACCGAACGCCAGAAGGGTCTCGGAACACCCTGACTCAGGGGAGCGAGCAAAAACGGCCCAACGAGAAGACCGCTTGGGCAAGCCACCACTGGCAAAAAAATATGTGTAGAAGTCACACTGCTGCTATTAAAGAGCACGCTGATGCACGAAACTGAAGAAAACTTCCACAAAGTAAAAGTGACACGCCCAAACAATTTATCGAACTGTTACTAAGAGGAGAACTTCAGAGCGACTAGTTATCAATAAATATTTCCATATCCTGCCCAGAGAAGAACCAAGAAGCAAGTAAGAAGCAGAGAAAAAGCAGGAAGAACAGAAGTTGAAGATTCGCAAGATTGCGACCAAGAAAGAAGATGGGTGAAGGATAGATGACATACCTTCCCAAATCCCTATCCTACTGTAAACTAGTCGTCTGTGAAGTATTGCAACGAAAACCGACCGCTTTCAGCGACACATAACGATGACTTTCACACATAGAAAGCCAGTAAACCACTTGATTCTGCACTCACAGCCCCATTCCATTGTGGGACCTCTACAACAGCAACATAGTTACAAAACCAACAAGGAATGACGAACAGATCTGTTCATCAAATACTTGCCCACATCCATCTCGCTCAAGTCCATCACCTTCGTGCAAAAACATTCGCCAACCTCATGCTTAAACATTCATAGGATTGTGTGAATGTGTGAAATCAAATTATGTGATGTAGGAATTGTGCAAAAGAAATGTGTGAAAAACTAAATAAGTTAAGCGCACCAGACAGTTAATAAACTACAAAATAACAGTCATCGACTATGGACTCAATTAAAAAATAGACTGTCGATAAAAATCATAAGTTCTGAAATGGACAGTATATAAAGAACAAAAGTAAGGCATAATAAACACTAAAACTATATGCCACTTATTTTCTCCTCATAAAAATACAAGAATAACTATATTTTACTTATTTTCTCCTTATAAAAACAAAGAATAAAAAATTATCTCGTTGGATGTTTTCCCTTTTTTTTTAACATTTATACCATTTGTTAGGATAATATCTCAATACTTGTGTATGTATATTTCTTTGTCAAAACAGTTCTTGGAAATAATTCTTATTTGTTAGTGTAACAATGTTGAAATGAGTGTCTAGAAACAAAAACATTTTACTTGTACATGATATTTAGAAAATGTGTTAGGAATAGATTTTACTTAATTACTACATTTACAAAAAAATATATATATATATTTCTAAGAAAATCGATGCGAAAGACTACTCACTTTCGATAACAAACTTCTTAAAGAAACAAGCTTCACACTTAAATAAAGAAAGAAAATAATTTAAAAATAATAATTATAATAGAATAAAAACATTCTTATCTTGCCAATATAAACATATTTTTGAGAATAATGTGGAAGAATATAAAATATAAATTAGTAATACAAACTTGCATAGAACCGGAATAACTTGGCTGAACAGTAGGCAACAAAATTTAGATAAAGGAATAATTTCTGACTGGCTTGGAAAACGATTCAATCATTGCCTAACGTCAGTGCAAAAATTAAGTTCGAAGGGTAGTGATATGTAAGGTGTCAGGCAAATCCAACACCTTCCATGAAAACCCCGACATGATAAGCAAATCCAGTAGTATGTCACATAGCTCCGAATAAATCGTGACATTAAATGGAATACCACAGACTAACACAAGAATGCCTAAATGCATGTCATACCTTCCCACTGTGAGACAGACGCAGTTCCGAGGGGAGAAACGAGAAAAGAAGACGAGAGGAGAACCGTGTTAAGCTAGAAGGCCATACGATAAGGGATGGACACCCATGTCGCCAGCTAACCTCCAGGACCAGCCCCCAGCCCATGTTAAAAGCTAGAGCCCTCCAGAAGAACAGTATTTACCTTACGATAACACTAAAAGGGCCACACCAGCTGCAAGTTTTAGCGTGAGACTTTTCCGCGTCTGTGTTACGTTGCAAACTTTAAAAACATTGCCCCACCACAAAAAGTATAACGTTTCTCATTGGATAGAGTGAACTTTTGTAGGCGGAGCTTAAGGTTAACGTTGAGACCCTGATTGGTCAGATTAAAACATAGCCAGATAGTTTTTTTTAAACCAACTTCGGTAAATTGTAGTAAGGAGAAGTTAGGAAAGAGTTGCTTCGAAGACGGCGAGCTGGATGGAGCTGCGCCGGCCGCCGCCCCCTGACGAACAAAGACAAGGTAATGAATGCACGCGATGCCGCATTTTTGGGCGCATAAGGCTTCACTGAGAACTGCGGAAGTCTCATCCGTTACATCCCCTTTTTACGTAATACTAGTGTCGATCGTCAATTAAATCTCATGGTATTCACATTTGCTACGTAAGTTAAAATCTGAAACGCGATGACTTCTCTGTTATACACTCCTGGAAGTGGAAAAAAGAACATATTGACACCGGTGTGTCAGACCCACCATACTTGCTCCGGACACTGCGAGAGGGCTGTACAAGCAATGATCACACGCACGACACAGCGGACACACCAGGAACCGCGGTGTTGGCCGTCGAATGGCGCTAGCTGCGCAGCATTTGTGCACCGCCGCCGTCAGTGTCAGCCAGTTTGCCGTGGCATACGGAGCTCCATCGCAGTCTTTAACACTGGTAGCATGCCGCGACAGCGTGGACGTGAACCGTATGTGCAGTTGACGGACTTTGAGCGAGGGCGTATAGTGGGCATGCGGGAGGCCGGGTGGACGTACCGCCGAATTGCTCAACACGTGGGGCGTGAGGTCTCCACAGTACATCGATGTTGTCGCCAGTGGTCGGCGGAAGGTGCACGTGCCCGTCGACCTGGGACCGAACCGCAGCGACGCACGGATGCACGCCAAGACCGTAGGATCCTTCGCAGTGCCGTAGGGGACCGCACCGCCACTTCCCAGCAAATTAGGGACACTGTTGCTCCTGGGGTATCGGCGAGGACCATTCGCAACCGTCTCCATGAAGCTGGGCTACGGTCCCGCACACCGTTAGGCCGTCTTCCGCTCACGCCCCAACATCGTGCAGCCCGCCTCCAGTGGTGTCGCGACAGGCGTGAATGGGGGGACGAATGGAGACGTGTCGTCTTCAGCGATGAGAGTCGCTTCTGCCTTGGTGCCAATGATGGTCGTATGCGTGTTTGGCGCCGTGCAGGTGAGCGCCACAATCAGGACTGCATACGACCGAGGCACACAGGGCCAACACCCGGCATCATGGTGTGGGGAGCGATCTCCTACACTGGCCGTACACGACTGGTGATCGTCGAGGGGACACAGAATAGTGCACGGTACATCCAAGCCGTCATCGAACCCATCGTTCTACCAATCCTAGACCGGCAAGGGAACTTGCTGTTCCAACAGGACAATGCACGTCCGCATGTATCCCGTGCCACCCAACGTGCTCTAGGAGGTGTAAGTCAACTACCCTGGCCAGCAAGATCTCCGGATCTGTCCCCCATTGAGCATGTTGGGGACTGGATGAAGCGTCGTCTCACGCGGTCTGCACGTCCAGCACGAACGCTGGTCCAACTGAGGCGCCAGGTGAAAATGGCATGGCAAGCCGTTCCACAGGACTACATCCAGCATCTCTACGATCGTCTCCATGGGAGAATAGCAGCCTGCATTGCTGCGAAAGGTGGATATACACTGTACTAGTGCCGACACTGTGCATGCTCTGTTGCCTGTGTCTATGTGCCTGTGGTTCTGTCAGTGTGATCATGTGATGTATCTGACCCCAGGAATGTGTCAATAAAGTTTCCCCTTCCTGGGACAATGAATTCACGGTGTTCTTATTTCAATTTCCAGGAGTGTATAATTATTGAGAAGCCACATCAGCCACTGTTATTTACGACAAGTTAGATAAGTAATTAATGATAATTAAGGGTCACTAGACGATTTTGATAGTTTTCTCTTTTGTGAAACTTAATTTAAACATAAATTATAGATGTGATATGGCATAGGTCATCCTTCGATCCATTGTAGAACTTGGAAACCCATTCAGGGAATATTCGTTCACATTTTTGTTGAACGCAGTTGGTTTTTACCATCCTGTGTTAAAACATTTCCTTTTATCAATAGTGCAATTTATAGACAATGTTTTGTGAGTAGAATAAAATTTCCAATGGTAAACTTAACTGCTTTTTCGACGTTATTTTACCAGCTAATAAAAAATAGGAAAGCGTTGAACCCCTTCCACTAAATTTAGTTAGTATTAAGATTCTTTTACAGGGAGAGCAGTGGAGCTGACGCTGAAATCATTAAGTATTTGGTTATATCATCGCTAGTCTCACTGAACCCTTCTGAACTCTACATGTCATGTGTGGTCTGACGTCTCCTTACCAGCAACAGGTCCCAGGTTCAAATTAGTCAATTCCCTAAAAAACACGCTCAGAACGTCGTTGCGTAAAAGTGGTAGAGAGACACGACTTAGAACAACAGACACCTCGCAGAATGTTAGACTGTACTTAGTAGTTGCAAATTACTCGTTCCACATCATTACGATTTATCGTGGAAATGATCCATGGAACAGGAAACTAACTAACTAACTAGAAGAAAGCAGTATCCAACTCGTCGACAACAATGTACAGAAGAAAGGCACGAAACTACCGTCCAATATATTTCACATGCACTTGTTGTAGGATGTTCTTTTGATGGCCAATTGCAACTCCACCTCTTTCCACGGAAACTGGACTGTCTGTGCGGGGTACGATATGGAATATATATATATATATATATATATATATATATATATATATATATATATATATATATTTAGTGTGGTACGTTTAGAGGGGCGTATCGTTCTAAAGGAAGGCATGGAATTTATATTGGAACAGGTTCTTGGACATATTCTGAGTTAGAATATAATAAATTTCCTTGAGAGCCGAAAGTTTATGTCCACGAATGAGCACGGTTCTAGAAAGCATCGCTGGTGTGAAACTCAGCTTGCCCTTTACTCACATCTCATACTGCAAACTACGGATGGCAGATTCCGTATTTCCAGATTTCCGAAAAGCATTTCACACGATACCCCACTGCAGACTGTTAACAAAGGTACGAGCATGTGGTATAGGTTGCCATAATAGTGAATCACTCGAAGTCATCTTGAGTAATGGAAGCCAGCACGTTGTACTCGACGGCGAGTGTTCATCAGAGACACGCGTATCGCCAGGAGTACCCCCCGGTACTGTGATAGGACCGCTATTAGCTTCTGTACACAATGAAACGTCTCGAGAAGATCACCCCTTTAATTCGACTCCCTCTCTAACCGATCATATTTTTAAGGGACGGAAATAAATTCCCATAAGACCAATGCAACTTTATCCCCTTTTCCCGACCAGTTACCACTCTTTAAATAACGATGTCCTCCCGTTAAGACGTCCACAAACAAACTATCATAGAAGCGGGAATTACAGTACTGTATTACTGTAAGGATTCTCGTCGACAATGTGACGCAACAGTCTCTAAAATTTCTTTCTCATTCGTGCTTCTAATAGAAAAAATTTCTGATTTTTCCGCTTTAGTGAGCAGTCATGGCTATTTCAAGTAAAAGAAAACTTGTTATTCTTTCAATAGAACAGCGAATTTCTGTTATTAGAGTAAGTGAGAAAAGAAAAAGTTAGAGAGTGAGTTTAAATGTGGAAAATGTCAAATACAGGTTACAATTGCAAATCGCGGCAGGTACGTTAAGGGATGAGAAGAAAACACAAAAAAAAAAAGAAATTCAAAGGAAAGGTAGAGGCAACCATCTGAAGACTTTAATAATGCTGTTTTAGAATGGTTTAATAGAGACCTTGTCAAAGGATTACCTATTAGTGGACCGATGCTACAAGAGAAAGCTCTTAAATTTGCTTCCGATCTTCAAATTCGTAATTCCAAAGCAAGCAACGGCAGGTTAGACCGATTTCGAGTTTGACACTGTATCGCTTTCCTAACAGTCTGTGGAGAAAGTGCAGAAGATAATCAAGATGTATCCGACTGAAAGTCGATACTTAGTGTAATTACAAGTGTCTACTGTGATAGTGGCATTTAGGACATAGATGAGTCTGGTCAGTGCAAAGGCGGAAAAACGGCGAAACAAGGATTCTCGATCGGTTTTTATCCTAACCTTTGTGGGGAAAAAGAAGAACCACTATTGATACGCACAGAAAACTGTCCACGGTGATTCACAAACAAGGAAATTCCCTTGCTTGGTGTCTGTTGGCATGCAAATAAAAATGTATAGACGACATGTGACCCTTTTCGTTCTCGACTGAATAACTGAAATTCCAAAATGAGCACCTGCAAACATAAAATCCAACTTTTTGTAGATAGTGCACCATGTCATTGCAGCGAAAAGTTATCAAATGTGGTAGTAAATGTTTTTCCTCCTAACACAAAATCGTGTGTTCAGCCTCTTGACCGAGGAGTGATCTGACCTTTTAAATTAAATTACCGACAGAAGCTTCTGAATACCTGAGTTGCAAAAATGGGCAAAATCACATCCGTGTATGACCAGCTAAGTCTGTGACGGTAGATGGTGCTGTCAGCTGGGTTAAAAGTGTGTGGAATGAAGTGAAAAACAAAATAATTGAAAAATGCTTCATTAATTTTGGTTTTCAGTCTTGACAAAATGTGGACGCAGGAGAAGAGGGTGTCGATGAATCAATAAAGATCCTCAGACACCTGTGGTATGCTGCAGATATTGAACTGAACATTTATACAGTGAACGAAGAAATTAAATGCTTCAGTCGTGGTGTTAACTGGGAAGACTTCGTTGCGAAAATGAACCCAGATCCTCAGTGTAGTGGCATCCAAAACAGTGACAGTGAAGAGAACGCAATTCCTGTAGAGGCAATCCCATTAGGCGATGCCTTACATAGTATTGTAACACACAAGTCCTTTGCCTCTGAGCTTTCCAACCAGAAATGACATAGTTACGGTCTGAGGTGGAAAAGAAATATAAAAATTTGATTGTAAACAAATGTATGAGAAAGTGTGTGCAGATGCCAGTTTCGTGTATTTTACTATTTAACCGAAGTGGTCGGCTTAAAGAGGTCACACTGTACATAAATGATCTGGCGAAGAGAGAAGGCAGCAATCTGCGGTTGCTTGCTCATAATGCTGTGATGAATGGGAGGCGTCGTCGCTGTGGCTGCATGCATGCAAGATGACTTAGACAAAATTTCTGCTTTGTATGATGATTTGCAGCTAGTTCTAAATGTATAAAAGTGTAAATTAATGCAGATGGGTCGGAAAAACAAAGCCATAATGTTCGAACACAGCATTAGTAGTAGTGTGCTGCTTGACACAGAAACATCGTTTAAATATCTGGGCGTAACGTTCGAAAGCGATATGGCATGGAACGGGCATGTAAGGATTGTGGTAGGAAAGGCGAATAGTTTCACTTTGTCTTGCCACATTACTTCTTTTAGATATAACGCTCTGGCATGCAACACTGGACAGCATAAGTATTCCATAGAATCGTGTTCGCTTCCTGCTGCCTTGGATGTTGGACATTACATGAATACAGCTGAGACGTCCATTCCTTCTGCATCAACAACTGTACTCTGTCAGTCACTATGAAGAGCGTGGCAGACGGAACCTATTAATCATTTTTTCCTGTTACATATCACATAGAGTGTGGAAAGAATGATTCCTTGCGAGAACTTTGGCATGCCTAATTTCGTCTCTATGACTTACACTGAGTAGATACATAGGCAGTTGAAGAAGATTCCTAGTTATTGAGTTGAAAATTGGTTGTAACTTCTTAAACAAATTCTCTCAGAATGTAAAGCGTCTTTCCCGCAGTGTCTGATAGTTAAGGTTTTTCAACTTCGCTGATTTACTCTCGCCGCTAAAACACCGCCCTTCGCAAAGCTCGGTATCTCCTGTCAGTTCCACGTGATATGATATCATGCACTTCAAAAGTATGCAAATAATAGCCTCCCAGTTGATCTGTATGCAATGCCTTCTACAGATAAACTACAGTTTAGTAATAGCTTACTAAAAAATCGTGGCCTGACATTTTCTTAGCTTCCAACTGAGTGTATGTAGTCACTTCTTCGTGCCAGTTCATATCTCTTCACATTGTTTATTTTGAATAACACATTGTTTAGTTTGAATAACACGACTACTAAACTGTTAAGGACACCGGTAGATCGAATATTTGCCACAGTAATTCCGAACATTAAGGAAGCGTCCCTGTGAGGGATTCAGTACTTCAGGAAGATGGAAGCTTTACACTATCGAAACATTTTTTCGTGAACATGGTGAAACCCGATGCTGTGTTCAGATTCCTTGACCACCGGAAGTGATCGGTAGAGAAGAACAGAGAGTGTAAAACTCATAAACAATGCACCGAAGTGTACTCTTTCGGTGCGAACGTAGCATCCGCCCGAGGAACCATTTCGCTGGATTTGGACAGCAGGAATTAGTGTACGCGACGAAATTGATATTTAACGTAATGGACGTTGCAATGTGTTTACTGGCGCACTCGTGTACGAGTGCTTTTGAGCTTGAACATCGGTATATCACGGCGCATATTTTGATTTAATTGCGAGATGTCCTAAACGTTAAATTGGTTTCCGTTGGCAAAGGTCGGTGCTTTACAGCCAACTAGTACCAATTTGTGCTCAAGCAGACTATTTCCGCTTGGCTTCGGTGTCGTAATCAGATGGAATTGCTCGCAGCATACCGAAGTTATTTCACAAGTTGCCTAATGCGGATCATACACACAAATTGTACAGTACAACAGGTGAATTAACAGTTTCCAATTCCTTATTGATATTTACAGGGTGATTCAAACAGAAAAATAGGTGTTTCAGTTGTTTATTTCAGAGGAACTACGGAAGACATAAAGACAATGCGCATGTAAGGAAGGTTCAGTTTTATGTTCGCAAAGACACTCTACTGTGCACTCCTCATGAGCACCATGCGTTGTTGGAGAAACATTAAAACCGTAGTCCATTTCATTCCACATACCAATCAACAGGTTCCTGTTTATTGAATTACAGCTTCATCATTCCAGATCTCGACTCTTGAACAAAGACTCTGTCTTTCCTGTACAAACCCCCCCCTCCCACCCATCCACCCACCCACCCACCCACACATCCACACCCACACACACACACACACACACACACACACACACACAGAAAAAAAGCAACGTGTGAAAGAAAAGGTATGGTGACTTGAAAGCCAAAAGCAGTGAACAAGATCTTTTTGTGGTGTTGGTAAGATAACGCCACACCCCAAGGTGAAAGTAAGGCTGAGCGCCGTCATGCATCAAAATGAAATCATTGAAATCTCCGTGAAGATGTAGAAACAACCAGTTTTGCAGCATGGCCAGGTATGACACTCCTGGCACATATTCCTGTGCAAAAAAGAAAGGCCAATAAACTTTGTGAACAGAAACCACACAAAACACACTGCTTCGCTGAGACTTTTTTATGTTCAGCGACGACGGTTTCTTTATCATAGAGATAGAACGTTGATTCGTCCGAAAAGATAAGTCGTTCGGAAGAAGCGTCCTCTGCCATATCGTGGAGAACCGAAATGCAAAATTCATACCCACTGTTACGGTCGCCGGGACGCAGTTGCTGAAGTAACTACAACTTTCAGGGCTTTATATGCAGGAGTCGTTTCAGAACACGCCACACCGTTGTTCGTGTGAAAGGGTCTCGGACATGCTCGACCTTTTTATCAAATGTGAGTGGGTGACAAGTGCTCTTTCCTTCGCACATGCAACCAACTTCCAAGAATTTTGTATACCAGTCGTAAATCTACTTGTAGAGACACGGCTTCTTGCTGAATCGACGGCTGAGTGCTCGCTGCACTCGAACAATGGACTGAGTTCTCGCAAATTACAACACACAGAATAATTCCTCCTGTGGTGTTGTCACTATGTTCTTACAAAGGAGGAAAAGCGCAGCTGTGTCAAAACCTTGAACCTTCCTCCATCCAGTGGAATGCTAAATGTGTTTCTATCTTTTATACTTCGTCTGTAAAAAACAGTTGATATCTGTTATTTCTTTTTGAATCACCCCCTAGTTTGGGCTGGAAATGGGGTTAGTCGATGTCAGGAAATGAAGATGAAAGGAAACATCCTTGAAGAAGAAATTCGATCTGGCGAGTCTTCAGTAAATTAGTCACCTTAATTCGTCGTCGAATTTAGACCAATGTTCTGTCAAAAAATGCCTTCTTCATATTTCCGTATGTTTCCCATTAAGTGTTCTGTAGGTAGCGTTATCTTCCTTATTTCTTCCACCGCGTTCTTTTTTTTTCTGTTGCCGCAGCATTGAGGATAAAATCGTCCGTACGTAAAGTCTGCAAATACACCAACTGCATTGTTAAGCGAGTACTTCGAGGAAGCGTGAGTTCCTGTTGTCGGACCGAGTGCAAGAATTTTATCATCAACATCATTTTATCGTCATCACTATAAACCTTCTATTTTAATACGACACTCTGCAAACTATCGTCATTTTCTCCTCCGTCGCTGTCGTCAGATTCAGATCGCTGCATATAGGAAGCGATGCTTCTTGCTCATAGGCGTCAATAACTTCTCCTTCATCTTTAGTATACTCCCAAAGCTACTTCCTAACACAACTGTCATTCATACCACTGAACTTCATGGGGAGGACACTGTCACTTGCCTTCGTTTATGTACATAGCCTACTATTATGCGGAGCATTCAACTTGCGCTATCTGATTATCACAGTCGGATATCGAGGAAATATTTACAGAACTTTTACAAATGTCAGTCTATAGCGCAATGTTTCAAATGCTGTGCAAGTAGTTAGTACGCAGTCGAGAGAGCACTCATGCTGTATTCAGTGTGCCGCCCATTTATGGGTCACTCAGACCTCAGCATTCTGCAATGGTGCTCGTCGAATAAAAGTCTATATCTCTGTGATACGTTCCAGATTTAATGTATCGTTGACCGGGAAGCACGTTAAACAATGTTCTGTTTACAATAAATTTAATTTACATTTTGAAATCATCAGTTTCCACGGTTTCAAGGGTCATATTCAGATCTAAAAAAATATTAAAATTTATCTGTATATATATGATTTGACATATGACATATAAAATGCGGAGCGATTATAATTGAAGCTCTAATTTTAAAAGGCTGTAAAAAAAGAACCACTGCTCAGAATTACGTCATATTTGAACGGAATATTATCGAAGTAGAGAAAAACACCATGAAAAAAATATTAACGACAATTTTACCATTATATGACGCTGTAAGCGGAAGCATATGCAAAATAAAGGAGACGGGATATACAGCTCTTCCTCGGTTGCGTCTGAGATGCTCAGCAAGACTGTCTCAAAGCAGGCTCGTGCGCTACTGGTAAAGAGCGGTGACTGCGCCAGTAGCTCTGCACAAGTTCCGCTCAATCAGGGACATGATAAAAGGCGTAGGTCCGTATCTGTCAACGGCCTGGAGAAAATGGTTGCGATATTCGAAAAGACTGGGTCTTTCGAAGTGCAGTATGGTACAGGCAGGAAGAAAATTAATCCAGCGTCAGTTGAAACGTGACCACAGCATTTCAGGAGTGCTCGAGCTGTGGTGTGCAAACGCACAGTGCACGGTAAATTGCCCGAGGTTTGGACATGCCAGTGAACAAGGCGCATAAACTTATATGAAACATCCTACAATGCTACTCATACAAAATTAACCATGTTCAGCAGCTGCTTCATGCTGAGCTGCCAATAAAACAGACATTGTTCTAGAATTTCTTGCTCTCTTCGAACTGGGCAATGAATGGCTATGGAACACTTTGTGGATAGATGAAGCCTAGTACTACCTCCAAGGACACGTCAACAGACAGAATTGCAGAATATGCGCTACATATTCTGAATGTGACACCTGAAACACTCAAATCTGTGATGAAACATGCTGTTTCTTGATTTCAACTGGTGACAAGTAACGGTGGATAGCATACTGAACATGCCTTGCGCCAGTCGCAAGACAATTAGAATCGATTTCGTTGGTGCTTTTTGTGCAGCAATTACTACCCGATTTGATTATTGCTTCGTATGTGGCTTTTAGCCTCAGGACGATAAAAAACCGATGTCATTGTTTTTATGTGTATTTTGGCCTCAGAACAATTAAAAGTCAGTTTCCCTATCTGACGTGGTACGACGTTGCCGTGTTAGACGGACTTACCTAACTAACAGTACCAAAACTATTGAATGCCAAACTTGTGCACTGATGCACATGTCACTTCGTACTTTTTACACCTCTGGAAATGTTTGTTATTCGCACGCATGTATTGGCGTTTGTCGCGTCACAAAACGCTGCCCATTATAAGCATTCCCTGTTAAAAACTTGGAGAAATCATCTGTCCACTGATGTGTGGCTTTTTTCTGTATGTCTTTTAGTTTGTGCGAAGCTGTTTCCTTAAACCCCAGATATACTAAACAAATGCACCTGTATTGGATGTCATTGTCTGTATGTCAGATAATAGTTAAAAGAACAAGAACAGTCTGTTCTTGTCTCTTTAGTGTGTCCATAAAAGTGTTTCTGTAAAGAGTTAGAACGAGTTTTGGTATAGTACTCGTCCGTGACATAGCTGAGTTATTAAGGAGAGAGAGCCAAGTATAAGTAAGCAAAATGAGTCATGGAACAGCGCTCGTCTTTTGAGCCTAAGAATCAGTATCATTAGAGTAATCAGCAGTTTGGTATAACGCTTCTGTCTCGCGAAGGAGTTAAGCCAGTGAGCCATAAAGTAAGGTCACAGTAAGACACTTATCTCACTAAGGTATAAAAGTTAAATAAATTTCTAACCTGTTTAAACACTACGCATTTGAAATTCAGAATACTTTCTAGTCCAATAAAAACGCTTCTCGCTCAATTCACCTGTCCTATAAAACTGAGGAAGGCCTTTGCACCCTCTCACTTCTTTCAACTTTACGAAAGAGCCTGCGCACAAAAACCTTGTTGTTCAAGTACAGTCCGCAACTTACGCGAACCCGACAACACAATATCTTTTAAAATATAACATATATTATTAAATCTTCAGTAAATTTTTGACGAAAATTGTTAAGGTACATCAGAGGACGCTTTCTCTTTCCTAACATCATGGGATCAACAGAGAACATTTGTATAGAGTGCACCAAATGTCACGAAGGGGCTATAACAGTGAATAACGTTTTTATTTATCATTAGCTTCCGTTGCCTTTTCACAGACTTTATAACATCTGTACGTACGTTGTGCCAAATATGACGTTAACGTACACTATGTGTTACCGCAGAGAGGAATTTAGAAGCCGGCCGAAGTGGCCGTGCGGTTAAAGGCGCTGCAGTCTGGAACCGCAAGACCGCTACGGTCGCAGGTTCGAATCCTGCCTCGGGCATGGATGTTTGTGATGTCCTTAGGTTAGTTGGGTTTAACTAGTTCTAAGTTCTAGGGGACTAATGACCTCAGCAGTTGAGTCCCATAGTGCTCAGAGCCATTTGAACCATTTTTGAATTTAGAATTGTTTGACCGTACGTTAACCTAATGGACAGAGGGTATCGAACATGGATTACTGACTATGGCAGTTAATAGAAAACTGGAAGACTTTAATTTTGTGAGCAATGAAAGCAGCAAAGTTCACGTAAATGAAATACTAAACGGTCGCCAGCCCAGTTAGGCATAGTACCTTGAAACATTAAGTTTAAAGAAAAATGTTCGTGGATTGCTGAAGAGACTTTTCCATTAATGCTCCATTTAAACAGTGCAATTGTTTCACGCAACTAACGTACGAACTACGTAGTGGGTAGCAATAGATAGCTTTCTACACAAACCAGTAAACATAGAGAACTAAATAATTATTCACTCATAGTGATAAAAGTTACTATTGCAATCATTAATTAATTCAGTACTAAGTCAACATTAAGATGTTACTAAAGACACACTGGACTGAAATTGGTCATCGAAAGTTTCATAAAATTTCAAATTAAGTACCTCTTTCATTACCTGTCAAGCAGGTGATTTAACTAGCATCATTTATACACTTTAGCATTGGAACTTTGCCACATTCAAAGTAGAAACAAATCACTGATATTCAGAAACAGGATACTCGGTCCTTAGCACGTCTAGGATAGGACCATGCATAGGTTTCATGATCAGGGCAATTTCAAAGCTCAAACACATACTTTTATCACTGAAATTATTATTGAAAAAACACACAGAAATATACTGGTCCATACTGAAATACGTATCTGATATCCTGAATTTAGCTGAGCAGTGGCGCAATAGTGGTTCCAAGCACGTGGCGGCGGTCTGGTCTCACTTCTTGCAGTTTAAGGCTCTTTTCAGATTTCATTTTGGCGACGTATCAATCATTTCAGAGCCATTCCATAATACAAGAGCACCATATTTCAGCCGGAACCACATCCGAGGCAATTTTGACATAAATCGGCTTACCAATGCCTCACTTGGAACCTACGGGGTTGACTGTATAACTGCTAGCCACCGACTGCGTAATGTGCTCTCTCTCTCTTGCCGCCCAGATTGACCGCCAAATCCACCTTTTCCCGCGTGCCAAGCCTCTTCCGAAGCAAGGGGTTCCCTACACCTTTTCCTTTACATAATACAACTTTGCGTGCCTCAGCAATACAGATAGCCGTACCGTAGGTGCAACCACAACGGAGGGGTATCTGTTGAGAGGCCAGACAGACGTGTGGTTCCTGTAGAGGGGCAGCAGCCTTTTCTGTAGTTGCAGGGGCAACAGTCTGGATGATTGATTGATCTGGCCCTGTAACACTAACCAAAACGGCCTTGCTGTTTTGGTACTGCGAACGGCTGAAAGCAACGCGAAACTACAGCCGTAATTTTTCCCGAGGGCATGCAGCTTTACTGTATGGTTAAATTATGATGGCGTCCTCTTGGGTAAAATATTCCGGAGGTAAAATAGTCCCCCATTCGGATCTCCGGGCGGGGACTACTCAAGAGGACATCGTTATCAGGAGAAAGAAAACTGGCATTCTACGGATCGGAGCGTGGAATGTCAGATCCCTTAATCGGGCAGTTAGGTTAGAAAATTTAAAAAGGGAAATGGAGAAGTTAAAGTTAGATATAGTGGGAATTAGTGAAGTTTGGTGGCAGGAGGAACAATTTATAGGTTATAAATGCAAAATCAAATAGGGATAATGCAGGAGTAGGTTCAATTATGAATAAAAAAATAGAAGTGCGGGTAAGCTACTACAAACAGCATAGTGAACACATTATTGTGGCCAAGATAGACACGAAGCCCACGCCTACTATAGTAGTAGCAGTTTATATGCCAACTAGCTCTGCAGATGATGAAGAAGTTGATGAAATGTATGTTGCGATAAAAGAAATTATTCAGATAGTGAAGGGAGAAGAAAATTTAATAGTCATGAGTGACTGGAATTCGACAGTAGGAAAAGGAAGAGAAACAAACGTAGTAGGTGAATATGGATTGGGGCTAAGAAATGAAAGAGGAAGCCGCCTGGTAGAATTTTGCACAGAGCATAACTTAATCATAGCTAACACTTGGTTCAAGAATCATGAAAGAAGGTTGTATACATGGAAGAACCCTGGAGATACTAAAAGGTCTCAGATAGATTATATATAGTGGTAAGACAGAGATTTATGAACCAGATTTTAAATTGTAAGACATTTCCAGGGGCAGATGTGGACTCTGACCACAATATATTAGTTATGAACTGTAGATTAAAACTGAAGAAACTGCAAAAAAGTGGGAATTTAAGGAGATGGGACCTGGATAAACTGAAAGAACCAGAGGTTGTACAGAGTTTCAGGGAGAGCATGAGGGAACAATTGACAAGAATGGGGGAAAGAAATACAGTAGCAGAAGAATGGGTAGCTTTGAGGAATGAAATAGTGAAGGCAGCAGAAGATCATGTAGGTAAACCATCGAGGGCTAGTAGAAATCCTTGGGTAACAGAAGATATACTGAATTTAATTGATGAAAGGAGAAAATACAAAAATTCAGTAAGTGAAGCAGGCAAAAAGGATAACAAACCCCTCAAAAAAGAGATAGACAGGAAGTGCAAAATGGCTAAGCAGGGATGGCTAGAGGACAAATGTAAGGATGTAGAGGCTTATCTTACAAGGGGTAAGATAGATATTGACTACAGGAAAATTAAAGAGACCTTTGAAGAAAAGAGAACCACTTGCATGAATAGCAAGAGCTCAGATGGAAACCCACTTCGATGCAAAGAAGGGAAAGTAGAAAGGTGGAAGTAGTATATAGAGAATCTATACAGGGGCGATGTTCTTGAGGACAATATTATGGAAATTGAAGAGGAGGTAGATGAAGATGAAAAGGGAGATAAGATACTGCGTGAAAATTTTGACAGAGCACTGAAAGACCTGAGTCGAAACAAGGCCCCGGGAGTAGACAACAATCCATAAGAACTACTGACAGCCTTGGGAGAGCCAGTCCTGACAAAACTCTATCATCTGGTGAGCAAGATATATGAGACATGCGAAATTCCCTCAGACTTCAAGAAGAATATAATAATTCCAATCCCAAAGAAAGCAGGTGTTGACAGATGTGAAAATTACCGAACTATCAGTTTAATAAGTCTCAGCTGCAAAATACTAACGCGAATTCTTTACAGACGAATGGAAAAACTGGTAGAAGCCGATCTCGGGGAGAATCAGTTTGGGTTCCGTAGAAATGCTGGAACACGTGAGGCAATACTGACACTACAACTTGTTGTTGTTATTGTGGCCTTCAGTCCTGACACTGGTTTCATGCAGCTCTCCATGCTACTCTATCCTGTGCAAGCTTCTTCATCTCCCAGTACCTAATGCAGCCTACATCCTTCTGAATCTGCTTAGTGTATACATCTCTTGGTCTGCCTCTACGACTTTTACCCTCCACGCTTCCCTCCAGTACTAAATTGGCAATCCCTTGATGCCTCAGAACATGTCCTACCAACCGATCCCTTCTTCTAGTCAAATTGTGCCACAAACTCCTCTTCTCCCCAATTCTATTCAATACCTCCTCATTAGATATGTGATCTACCCATCCAATCATCAGCATTCTTCTGTAGCATCACATTTCGAAAACTTCTATTCTCTTCTTGTCCAAACTATTTATCGTCCATGTTTCACTTCCATATAAGGCTACATTCCATGCAAATACTTTCAGAAATGACTTCCTGACGCTTAAATCTATACTCGATGTTAACAAATTTCTCTTCTTCAGAAACGTTTTCCTTGCCATTGACAGTCTACATTTTACATCCTCTCTACTTCGACCATCATCAGTTATTTTGCTCCCCAAATTGCAAAACTCTTTTACTACTTTAAGTGTCTCATTTCCTAATCTAATTCCCTCAGCATCACCCGACTTAATTCGACTACATTCCATTATCGTCGTTTTGCTTTTGTTGATGTTCATCCAACCACTGCTTCCCTTTCATGTCCCAAGACACTGTCCATTCCGTACGGTTGCTCTTCCAAGTCCTTTGCTGTCCCTGACAGAATTACAATGTAATCGGCGAACCTCAAAGTTTCTATTTCGTCTCCATGGATTTTAATACCTGCTCCGAACTTTACTTTCGTTTCCTTTACTGCTTGCTTAATATACAGATTGAATAGCATCGGGGAGAGGCTACGACCCTGTCTCACTCCCATCCCAACCACTGCTTCCCTTTCATGTCCCTCGACGCTTATAACTGCCATCTGCTTTCCGTATAAATTGTAAATAGCCTTTCACTCCCTGTATTTTACCCCAGCCACCTTCAGAATTTGAAAGAGAGTATTCCAGTCAACATTGTAAAAAGCTTTCTCTAGGTCTACAAATGCTAGAAACGTAGGTTTGCCTTTCCTTAATCTTTCTTCTAAGATAAGTCGTAGGGTCAGTACTGCCTCGCGTGTTTCAACATTTCTACGGAATCCAAAGTGATCTTCCCCGAGGTCGGCTTCTACCAGTTTTTCCATTCGTCTGTAAAGAATTCGCGTTAGTATTTTGCAGCTGTGACTTATTAAACTGATAGTTCGGTGATTTTCACATCTGTCAACACCTGCTTTCTTTGGGATTGGAATTATTATATTCTTCTTGAAGTCTGAGGGAATTTCGCATGTCTCATACATCTTGCTCACCAGATGGTAGAGTTTTGTCAGGACTGGCTCTCCCAAGGCTGTCAGTAGTTATTACGGATTGTTGTCTACTCCCGGGGCCTTGTTTCGACTCAGGTCTTTCAGTGCTCTGTCAAACTCTTCACGCAGTATCATATCTCCCATTTCATCTTCATCTACCTCCTCTTCCATTTCCATAATATTGTCCTCAAGAACATCGCCCCTGTATAGACCCTCTATATACTCCTTCCACCTTTCTGATTTCCCTACTTTGCCTAGAACTGGGTTTCCATGTGAGCTCTTGATATTCATGCAAGTGGTTCTCTTTTCTCCAAAGCTCTCTTTAATTTTCCTGTAGTCAGTATCTTTCTTACCCCTTGTAAGATAAGCCTCTGCATCCTTACATTTGTCCTCTAGCCATCCCTGCTTAGCCATTTTGCACTTCCTGTCTATCTCTTTTTTGAGGGGTTTGTAATCCTTTTTGCCTGCTTCACTTACTGAATTTTTGTATTTTCTCCTTTCATCAATTAAATTCAGTATATCTTCTGTTACCCAAGGATTTCTACTAGCCCTCGTCTTTTTACCTACATGATCTTCTGCTGCCTTCACTATTTCATTCCTCGAAGTTACCCATTCTTCTTCTACTGTATTTCTTTCCCCCATTCCTGTCAATTGTTCCCTTATGCTCTCCCTGAAACTCTGTACAACCTCTGGTTCTTTCAGTTTATCCAGGTCCCATCTCCTTAAATTCGCACCTATTTGCAGTTTCTTCAGTTTTAATCTACAGTTCATAACCAATAGACTGTGGTCAGAGTACCTACGACTTGTCTTAGAAGAAAGATTAAGGAAAGGCAAACCTACGTTTATAGCATTTGTAGACTTAGAGAAAGCTTTTTACAATGTTGACTGGAATGCTCTCTTTCAAATTCTGAAGGTGGCTGGGGTAAAATACAGGGAGCGATAGGCCATTTATAATTTGTACAGAAAGCAGATGGCAGTTACAAGAATCGAGGGACATGAAACGGAAGCAGTGGTTGGGAAGGGAGTGAGACAGGGTTGTAGCCTCTCCCCGACGCTATTCAATCTGTATATTGAGCAAGCAGTAAAGGAAACAAAAGAAAAGTTCGGAGCAGGTATTAAAATCCATGGAGAAGAAATAAAAACTTTGAGGTTCGCCGATTACATTGTAGTTCTGTCAGAGACAGCAAAAGGACTTGGAAGAGCAACCGTACGGAATGGACAGTGTCTTGAAATGAGTGTATAAGATGAACAACAACAAAAGCAAAACGACGATAATGGAATGTAGTCGAATTAAGTCGGGTGATGCTGAGGGAATTAGATTAGGAAATGAGACACTTAAAGTAGTGAAAGAGTTTTGCCATTTGGGGAGCAAAATAACTGATGATGGTTGAAGTAGAGAGGATATAAAATGTAGACTGGCAATGCCAAGGAAAGCGTTTCTGAAGAAGAGAAATTTGTTAACATCGAGTATTGATTTAAGTGTCAGGAAGTCGTTTCTGAAAGTATTTGTATGGAGTATAGCCATGTATGGAAGTGAAACATGAACGATAAATACACTCCTGGAAATGGAAAAAAGAACACATTGACACCGGTGTGTCAGACCCACCATACTTGCTCCGGACACTGCGAGAGGGCTGTACAAGCAATGATCACACGCACGGCACAGCGGACACACCAGGAACCGCGGTGTTGGCTGTCGAATGACGCTAGCTGCGCAGCATTTGTGCACCGCCGCCGTCAGTGTCAGCCAGTTTGCCGTGGGATACGGAGCTCCATCGCAGTCTTTATCACTGGTAGCATGCCGCGACAGCGTGGACGTGAACCGTATGTGCAGTTGACGGACTTTGAGCGAGGGCGTATAGTGGGCATGCGGGAGGCCGGGTGGACGTACCGCCGAATTGCTCAACACGTGGGGCGTGAGGTCTCCACAGTACATCGATGTTGTCGCCAGTGGTCGGCGGAAGGTGCACGTGCCCGTCGACCTGGGACCGGACCGCAGCGACGCACGGATGCACGCCAAGACCGTAGGATCCTACGCAGTGCCGTAGGAGACCGCACCGCCACTTCCCAGCAAATTAGGGACACCGTTGCTCTTGGGGTATCGGCGAGGACCATTCGCAACCGTCTCCATGAAGCTGGGCTACGGTCCCGCGCACCGTTAGTCCGTCTTCCGCTCACGCCCCAACATCGTGCAGCCCGCCTCCAGTGGTGTCGCGACAGGCGTGAATGGGGGGACGAATGGAGACGTGTCGTCTTCAGCGATGAGAGTCGCTTCTGCCTTGGTGCCAATGACGGTCGTACGCGCGTTTGGCGCCGTGCAGGTGAGCGCCACAATCAGGACTGCATACGACCGAGGCACACAGGGCCAACACCCGGCATCATGGTGTGGGGAGTGATCTCCTACACTGGCCGTACACCACTGGTGATCGTCGAGGGGACACTGAATAGTGCACGGTACATCCAAACCGTCATCGAACCCATCGTTCTACCATTCCTAGACCGGCAAGGGAACTTGCTGTTCCAACAGGACAATGCACGTCCGCATGTATCCCGTGCCACCCAACGTGCTCTAGAAGGTGTAAGTCAACTACCCTGGCCAGCAAGATCTCCGGATCTGTCCCCCATTGAGCATGTTTGGGACTGGATGAAGCGGTCTGCACGTCCAGCACGAACGCTGGTCCAACTGAGGCGCCAGATGGAAATGGCATGGCAAGCCGTTCCACAGGACTACATCCAGCAGCTCTACGATCGTCTCCATGGGAGAATAGCAGCCTGCATTGCTGCGAAAGGTGGATATACACTGTACTAGTGCCGACATTGTGCATGCTCTGTTGCCTGTGCCTATGTGCCTGTGGTTCTGTCAGTGTGATCATGTGATGTATCTGACCCCAGGAATGTGTCAATAAAGTTTCCCCTTCCTGGGACAATGAATTCACGGTGTTCTTATTTCAATTTCCAGGAGTGTAGCTTACACAAGAAGAGAATAGAAGCTTTCGAAGTGTGGTGTGTTATATCCTAGCCAGTAATGCCACCCGAGCCCGCTGCCAAAAGGTTGGTAGCATCAAAGTCCGGACGTCGTCCGCATAAGCAGCGCCAGCGAGACAGGAATTCGCCGCAAGTCGGCGGGCGCCACCCCTGGCTTCTGGCTTCTTAAGCGCTGGAGTCGCGAGCGCTAGGACAGTTCTGTATTCGCCGCTCAGTTGTATACTCGCCACCGAATTGTGTACTTGCTAGTCAGTTGAGTGTTCATCGCAGCAGAGTTGTTGTTTGTCGTCAGCCGACGCTGACCTAGCCGCTCCGACTCGATCTAGACAGATTTCTGTAGACACGGAGTTCACTACTGTGTTAATAAAGATAAGTACCGACTTTTATTTAATCAGTGTTTGGGTTTTCATCTTTCTGTTCACTGTTCCAGCGGACCGGTCGGCCCGCTATTAAGTGTGGCGATGACTTCGTAAGCCGTTTCTACAACGAATTGCTTGTCGCTACGAACACCGCCACAAAACTGGCGACGAGGACTTCCGAACTCGTGTGCAGGGCTGGTTCAACTTGTTTCTGGTTATACTAATTATAGCGATAAAATTTTGGGGGCTGGTTTAATTTGTGTTCACTATGTCTGCCGACTTACAACCGTTGATCTTGTTACAGAGTCAGCAAATACAAAGTCTGGTGGAAGCAATCGCCAAACAAGTGGCTAATCCTCCAACACAAAAGGAACAATCACAGGCAGCACCACCTTTCCGTGCTTTTGATGCATCACGAGAAGAATGGCGAGAATATTTCGCGCAGTTGCAGGCGCACATGACAGTCTACAAAATCACAGGTACTGAGCGGCAGCTTTATTTAATTTCCACTGCAGGCGTGGAAGTCTATCGACTACTTTGTAAGTTGTTCCCGGAATCCCAGCCAGAAGCTTTAGACTATGACGTTGTTGTTAACAAGTTTGCTGAGTATTTCGAGTCGCGAGTTCATGTGGCAGCAGCCAGATTCAAGTTCTTCAGATTAAAGAAACTGCCACATCAATCTAATAAACAGTGGTTAACAGATTTACGGGGCCTCACCCGTCAGTGCCGATTTAATTGTGTGTGTGGAGCTTCCTACAGTGATGTCATGTTACGAGACGCTATTACTCAAAACATTGCAGATTCTCGTGTTCGTGCTGCTATCTTAAAGTTGCCTGACCCGTCATTAGAGACTGTGATGAACATCATTGAAGCCCAAGATACTTTTGACTATGCTGAGTGTGAGTTAGATCAGCCATGTATTTCTCAAATTGCCTGTGCTAAGCAAGTTATGTCACGCCCGCGGCCCCACCGGCAGAGTCAGACTGTAAACACTAGCCGGCCGCGTGTGCAAAATGATAGAGTTAAGTCTTGCCCTAAGTGTGTTCTTGCTCATCCTCGTGAACGTTGCCCGTTAAGAAACGCGGTTTGTCACTTTTGTCAAAGGAAAGGACACATCCAGACTGTTCGTTTGCGTAAACGCAAGAACAATTCTAGTGCTGCCCAGCCCATGGATATTCATGTTCTTCAAAGCCAGCCCGCCCAGAAGGTCGCGTTTAAAGACTCTTCCACGGTTCGTGTGGGTAATAAACTTGTTCGCAATACGCCACCCACCCAGCCCTCTGCTATGCGACCCAAGCGTAATTCAAACGCTGTAAAACGTAATGTACAGACTGCAAGTGAAGCGGGAGTTGTTGTTCCACCCGCCCAACCCACGAGTTATCGTAAGCAGGGAACACGCGCTAAACGCGCTGATTTTGTGTCTTCCGCCTCCACTGCACCGATCCAGAGACAGTGTAATAAACTATTTGTGAAGCTACGCATCCAGGATCAGACCTTCAATTTTCAATTAGACACTGGTGCGTCTGTGACTCTCATAAATAGTGCTACGTATGCGGCTATCGGCCGCCCTAAACTTTCAGCGGCAAAACATTCTTTGGCTACTTATAGTGGAGAACAAATTCCTGTGTTAGGTGTATGTAGCGTGCCAGCCACATTCCGTGGCAATACAAAAACAGTTTCATTCACAGTGCTCCGCGCTACAGACAGTGTAAACATTTTCGGATTAGACTGTTTTGACTTGTTTGGCCTGTCTATCCAAGACAATGTGTTGCAAATTAATTCTGTTGTTGTTCCTCAAGACAGCACAACCGATTTGTGTAAACGATACAGTGACATATTTAAAGACGAACTAGGTTGTGCTGCGAACTTTGCCGCTCATATTACGTTAAAAGATAATGCTCAGCCTCGATTTTTTCGTGCTCGTCCAGTGCCTCGCGCCCTCCGGGCACCTGTAGAAGATGAACTTCGTCGTTGGCAAAACAACGGTGTTATTCAACCCGTTTCAGCGAGCCAGTGGGCTTCTCCCTTAGTTATTATAAAGAAACCGTCTGGCAAGTTACGTTTGTGTGCTGATTTTAAGTCGACAGTTAATCCTCAGACTGTCATTGATTCTTTTCCTTTGCCTAGACCGGACGAGCTGATGGATAAGTTAGGGGAAGCTCGTTTCTTTTCCAAAATTGATCTCCGTGAAGCATATTTGCAATTGCCCCTCGACGAGCAATCACAACAGTATTTTGTCATAAACACGTCGTTGGGGTTGTTCCGTTTTCTGCGTTGTGCGTCAGCTCCAGCTGTTTTTCAGCGTTTTTTGTCACAACTTCTGGCTAATGTGCCATCGTGTTGCAACTATTTAGACGATATTGTTGTGTCCGGTCGGACGCCTGCTGAACATTTCCGTAATTTGGAGTGTTTGTTTAAAGTGTTGTCTCAGGCAGGCCTACGTTGCAACATCGATAAATGTTCATTTTTCCTTACGGAGATGGAGTATCTGGGACATGTTATTAATGCTCAAGGCATTCATCCCTCCCAGTCACATTTAGCAGCTATTCGTGATTTGCCCGCCCCTCGCAATCTGCAGGAATTGCAAGCAGTTCTTGGCAAATTGACATATTATATTAGGTTTATACCTAATGCATCACAGATTGCTGCACCGTTGCATCGTCTCCGCCGTAAGAATGTTCCGTTTGTGTGGTCAGCTGATTGCCAATCAGCCTTTCAGCGGCTTAAAGAGGCTTTATTGAATGATCGTTGTCTGGTCCATTACGACCCTAACAAGCCTCTGGTGTTAGCTTCTGATGCCTCTTCTTTCGGCCTCGGTGCTGTGTTGTCTCACAGAGTCGGTAACACCGAACGTCCTATTGCGTTCGCATCTAAATTGCTAAACAAAGCTCAGTGTAATTATAGCCAATTGGACAAGGAAGCGTTGGCTATTGTGTTCGGTGTCAAAAAATTCCATCACTACTTCTATGGTAGACCATTCTATTTAGTAACAGATCACAAGCCCCTGACGTCACTGTTTCATCCGTCTAAACCAGTTCCTCAGCGGACAGCTCAGAGACTACAACGTTGGGCTCTTTTGTTATCACAATACCAGTATGAGATACTGTATCGCCCTACAGCTCAGCATGCAAACGCTGACGCGCTTTCTAGATTGCCGATTGCTGCGGATGATGTCTTCGATTCCTCTGACGACTCTTGCCATCAGATTGACGCCGATGAGCATCAATCCCTCCGGGATTTTCCGATTGATTATCGTCAGGTGGCACGTGAGACAGCTACGGATCCTCATCTGAGTTTACTATTACGTTTTGTTCAACGTGGTTGGCCGTCCAAGGCAAAGGACATATCGGATCCTGTGGTTCGTCGCTATTATCCGCAACGTCATCTGTTGTCTGTTTCGCACGGAGTTTTGCTGTTACGCACCGAGAATGACCAGCTTCGTGTAGTGGTTCCCCAAGTGCTCCAATCCAAGGTCCTCGACTTGTTGCATCAAGGTCATTGGGGAGTGGTCCGCACCAAGCAGCTTGCCCGCCGTCATTGTACATGGATCGGCATTGATAAGCAGATTACGCAGATGTCTACAGATTGTTCGACGTGTGCCGAACACCAAGCTGCTCCGCCTCAACGCTATTTTGAGTGGGCACGCCCTGCCGGTCCCTGGCAGCGAGTACATATTGATTTCGCTGGTCCATATTGGAATTCTCGTTGGCTCATCGTGATAGATGCATTTAGTAATTTTCCGTTTGTTGTGCCCATACAGTCTACAACGTCTGCACAACCTATACAGGCGTTGACTTCAATTTTTTGTGTTGAGGGTCTTCCAGAAGTTTTAGTGTCTGACAATGGTCCACAATTTACTTCTGCTGAATTTGCAAGTTTTTGTTCTGCCAATGGCATTCGCCATGTTCTTACTCCGCCGTTCCACCCTCAATCGAATGGTGCAGCGGAACGTTTTGTACGCACATTCAAGGATCATATGGACCGCCTTCGTGCTACGCACTCTCGTCAGCAGGCCCTCATCACGTTCCTGTCGTCGTACCGGACCACACCACGCGACGGCCCTTCGCCTGCGGAGCTTCTCCACGGCCGTCGTCATCGCACCCTACTACGGTTGTTGCACCCCCCGGATCGACCCGCCGCTTCTGAGCATCGCACGCGTTTTCAGCCCAAAGACGCCGTTTTTTTTTCAGAGTTTATAACGGTCGCCGTCGTTGGGAACGTGGCACCGTGATAAAGTGTCCAGGGTCGCGGTTTTTATACTGTTAAAGGTGCTACTGGGGTGCACAGGAGGCATCAGAACCAGTTGCGCCGCGCTGGCCGCCCGGATTCTGCCGCTCGTTCTTTGTCCACAGATTTGGTCCGCGGCGGGTTCCAGCCGCGCCTTCCGACTTCGCTGCCGCCCCCAGGGCAGCAGCAGCAGCCGTCACCGCTACCACGCCGACAGCCCGTCCCGTTGATGCCTCCCGCGCAGCTTCATCCGGGAGCGCCCCAGGTGGTCGCTCCGGCGCCTGCGGTCCCTCTTCAGTCGCCACCGCCTTCGGAGCTGATGGACGTCGACCCGTCAGCCGGGCCGCCTTCCCAAGCGGTGGCTGTGCAGCCTGTCCTGCAGCCGCTTTCCTTGGGCTCCCCCAAGGAGTCTGACACCGCAGCGCCTTGTCCGGCGCCCACTCAGCAGCCGTCGACGCAGCGTCAGGAGACGCTGCCTCTCTTCGTGGGTCCCGACGCCTCGTCGCGTCCAGTACCAGAAGCTGCGCCCGTGGTCACAGGCGTGCACCCTGACCTCGGTTTTCAGTCGGTGTTTCCCGAGGCCCCGCGCAGCCAATGCTGGGGTGCGGACCGGGGACTGCCACCGACAACAGTCTCCGCCCCGGTCTCTTCTGCTACGCCTGCGGCCAGACCCCTCCCCCGCCGTCGACGCTCGCCACGTCATTATTCAACGACGGTGCGGCGATTTGGGGGGGAGGAGTGTTATATCCTAGCCAGTAATGCCACCCGAGCCCGCTGCCAAAAGGTTGGCAGCATCAAAGTCCGGACGCCGTCCGCATAAGCAGCGCCAGCGAGACAGGAAATCGCCGCAAGTCTGCGCGCGCCACCGCTGGCTTCTGGCTTCTTAAGCGCTGGAGTCGCGAACGCTAGGACAGTTCTGTATTCGCCGCTCAGTTGTATACTCGCCACCGAATTGTGTACTTGCTAGTAAGTTGAGTGTTCATCGCAGCAGAGTTGTTGTTTGTCGTCAGCCGACGCTGACCTAGCCTCTCCGACTCGATCTAGACAGATTTCTGTAGACACGGAGTTCACTACTGTGTTAATAAAGATAAGTACCGACTTTTATTTAATCAGTGTTTGGGTTTTCATCTTTCTGTTCACTGTTCCAGCGGACCGGTCGGCCGGCTATTAAGTGTGGCGGTGACTTCGTAAGCCATTTCTACAGCGAATTGCTTGTCGCTACGAACACCGCCACAAAATGGTGCTACAGAAGAATGCTGAAGATTAGATGGGTTGATCACGTAACTAATGATGGGATATTGAATAGAATTGGGGAGAAGAGGAGTTTGTGGCACAATTTGACTTGAAGAAGGGATCGGTTGGTAGGACATGTTCTGAGGCATCAAGGGATCACAAATTTAGTACTGGAGGGCAGCGTGGAGGGTAAAAATCGTAGAGGGAGACCAAGAGAGGAACACACTAAGCAGATTCAGAAGGATGTAGGCTGCATTAGGTACTGGGAGATGAAGAAGCTTGCACAGGATAGAGTAGCATGGAGAGCTGCATCAAACCAGTCTCAGGTCTGAAGACCACAACAACAACAATACAACATTCCTAAGTATGAACCAGTAATCGAAGTACAGTTTCGTTTTTACGGGCATACATATTTTATGAACTTTCATTATTTTAAACATTATTAAATATTTACAATATATACATCATAAACTTCCACTTCCCCTCTGACAATTCAAAGATCTTAACTAGTACAGAACAATCACTTCATAGTTGCATACACAGAATAACACTGTATAAACTAGTTACAGTCGATAATGGTGTTACAACTTGAAGACCAGGGATGAGAATTGCTTAGAATTGCCGTATCAGTCTCTGAAATAAGAGAAATGAGAAAAGAATAAATAAAATGGTTATTCACATTTATAAGCCGTTCGTGACTTTTGATCCACTCTGTCCACGAACAGAAATCTGGAAACATTACTTGAGCAGGAGGTCATAGTAAACATTGAAATATGCGTGTGATATAAACCCGTATTTGTCTCTCGGCAATCTGTCTGTCTCTTCCCTGATTTCTTCGTAGTTTTCGATTTCTTTAATCAATTTTCAAACACTACCAGATGGCAGTAGTACATTTTTTTTTTTTTTTACTTCTTATTTTCTCGACTCTACTACAGAAGTTCAACAGTATGCTCTCTTAAGTTAGTGCCGCGTCTACGTTTTCTGTGTTACACATTGATATGAGACATGTTTTATTTTATTATTCTATAGAGGACTGAATTTCACATGCCTAATTAGTTAGAAGTTTTAATTTATATTTTTAGATCTGCAGATGAGTGCCTCATAGGTCGAAATCGGCACTGAAAAAACGTCATTTTGACTCGAAATAAAAGTAATTTTTACGATAATGAAGGCTACTTCACTCGATAAAAATGTCTTAAAAAGGTACATTACCGGCTATGACGCTCAGCCCAAGGCAGTTAGAGTGCAACGTTTCGTTCACCACGACGCGAAGGTAGTCGGGTGGCAAACCCATCGTCCCCGTTGCCTTTTACTCCAGGAAGACATCGGTGACCGCCCCTATGGCCATTCTGGAGGGTCTGGAACGAGTAAAACGCCACTCTTCTACCCAGGATAGAACCTGGGAATCCCACAGCCGTAGTCTAGCACCCTACACACTAGATCACCACGACCACTTACTTCATAAAATGTGCTAGACTCCATACAGGACGGAGCAAGAATCCGTTGTAATCGTGCTGAAAAAAATCAGAAAAAGAATTAGTCACATAGTTTTTAACTTGATATGTGGGTAATACGATTCGAATGTTGTATCACTTCACCACCTAGTTCAGTTCCTGACTACTATGTCTACACGGAAATACTGAAATATTACATCGTAATCCACGAGAACTGTGAAGTCAGAGATCCTAATCACAAGGAAGATTTTGATGTGACGTTGGGCACTTATATCTCTGAGTGTATCCTTTTCATATCGTGAGCTGCTCGCGTAGAAAACTAGCTTAGGTGAAGGGGAGGTGAGCCAGCCACTGATCGGATCCGGGCTCTCTATCATCGTCCTTGGAAGTGTTAGCCCAGCCATTCAGGAGGTGATTTTTAGCTTTTTTTCTACACCTTTTTAAAATGAACGTCGGACTTATTCCCAACGTCAACCTCAGAAACACAAGACGCAAGCACTAAAACGAGAAGAAGATTCTGTCGCCACACACACAAGTTCTGGATCCCAACGGGAAAAGTCTCATTAAATGGACATCCTATAGAGCGCGTTAATAGGTGCAATTCAGATCGGATCCTTATGAGAGAGTTGTCAGCTAGCAGTAAATACAGTATGTTTCAAGTACGGCGCAAGCGTTGCGCGGGATCCAATTCGGAGAAGGCAAGCTGCTGCCGCCGCATATGCTCCGAGCCGTTCCTCAATCTTTGATGAACAGCGTATCGCCTTTACCTGAACTCGATTAACTGGGAAGGGCCTTGGAAAGAAATTGTAGAAAATGTTTGTGCCAGTTAGCACCTGGGACTGATGTGACACTTGCACTTGCTTGCAGAACTCACAGAGCAATCGAAATTAGAGATCTGAAAATCGTCATTTAGTTAGATCGATAGTCTCGGCACTATGTAAAAACGGGAGTATACAGTTCTCTTGACGTAATACAAGATCTCATTCTTTTTATGGTGCCTTTGTCTCACATCTGCGCAGGGTCGGCATAGTTATTTACCGTTTTGGGGCATGGTTAATTTAAGAGGTGGCCGGATGCCCTTCCTATAGCGACGGCGTGTAGTGTATTTCACGTGTAAGTGTGAGTAAGTTTTCTAAATTTTTGCGAATCTTCTAACTGAGGTGAGACTCGGGGACCAGTCCGTTATTGACCTAGATGGATGCGGTAAACAGCCTAAGAACGACAAGCAGACTGGCCAGCACACCGACTCACGTCGTTAGTCTGCCAGGCGGATTCGATCAGCGGCCAGCACACTCCCCGTCTCGGAATCGACACATTAACAGGCACGACTATTGCCGCGGGTAATTAACGTAACACGAATTATTGGGCTAATGTCTGACCACCGAACTATAGCATTTGATAGAAATGTGGACAATGTACTGAAACGTTAATGCAAGCCAATGCAAGAGTACACACCAGCAGTTCACCAATGATATAATCATGCGATGTTTCTGCTGATGGCAATCACCTTATATTACTTATCAAAAAGCCGATATAAAGTGCTTGCCCAAAGCAAGACATCCTCCATGTGAGTACTGAGACTGCAGCATGTGTGTGTATGTGTAAGAATGCTGTGGCAAGTCTACTTTGGAGATGTCAGCGCTCGCACAGAGTATCTACACATGCCATATTATTTTGACAACGCATATGCCGCGTGTAGACCGGGCATACGCTAAAAATACGCTCCTCGTATGCCACACACACGCTATTTATACGTCACCGATACGCCGTACGTACACCGTACATATGCAACGCATGTGTCTCGCCGACACGATATGAAAGTATCACTACCTACTTTGTCTTTGTGGCACAGGGGCTGATGCCGAACACGTACCAACCGGGCGATGGTTCTCGCTTCTAGCTAAGAGCCACAGCTGCGCATCCACTGGACGTGATTCAACATGCAGCCAGACCGCTTCACAGCGTGTACAAGCCACCAAGAACACTTAAAACTTGAAACAACGTCTTTCAGTAAAAATGTTTAACCACTCGTCACATAACAATGTCATAAATTAATGATGCCTTAGGGGTTCCTGCTCTTACGCAAGTTAACAGTAATGCAATAATCGTGTTTATTGCCTTAATCATTTTATATTAAAACGAATGATGTCGTTTAAAGTTGCATATACACTGAAGAGCGAAAGAAACTGGCACACCTGTCTAATATGGGGTAGGGCCCCCACAAGCACACAGAAGTGCCGCAAGACGACGTGGCATTGACTCGACTAATGTCTGACGTAGTGCTGGAGGGAATTTATACCAAGAATCCTGCAGGACTGTCCATAAATCCGTAAAGGTACGAGGGGGTGGAGATCTCTTCCGGACAGCATGTTGAAAGGCATCCCAGATATGCTCAATAATGTTCACGTATGAGGGATTTCGTGTCAGTGCAAGTGTTTAAACTCAAAAGAGTGCTCCTGGAGCCACCCTGTAGCTATTCTGGACGTGTGGGATGCAGCACTGTTCTGCTGGAATTGCTCAAGTCCGTCGGAATGCACAATGGACATAAATGGCTGGAGGTGATCAGACATGATACTTACGTACGTGTCACCTGTCAGAGTCGTATCTAGTGTCAGGGATCCAATATCACTCCAACTGCACACGCCCCACACCATTACAGAGCCTCCACCAACTTGAAAATTCCCCTGCTGAGATGCAGGGTCCACGGATTCATGAGGCGGTCTCCATAGCCGTACACGTCCATCAGCTCGATACAATTTGAAACGAGACTCACCCGACCAGGCAACACGTTTCCAGTCATTAACAGCCCAATGTCGGTGTTGACGGGCCCAAGCGAAAAGTACAGCTTTGTGTTGTGCACTCATCAAGGGTACACGAGTGGGCCTTCGGCTCCGAAAGCTCCCATCGACGATGTTTCATTGAACGATTCGCACGCTGACACTTGTTGATGGGCCAGCAATGAAATCTGCAGCTGTTTGTGGGAGAGTTGCACTCGTGTCACGTTGAACGATTCGCTTCAGTCGTCATTGGTCCCGTTATTGCAGGATATTTTTCCGGTCGCAGCGATGTCGGAGATTTTATGTTTTACTGGGTTCCTGTTATTCACGGTACACTCGTGAAATGGTCGTACTGGAAAATCCCCACTTCATCACTACCTCGGAGATGCTGGGTCCCATTGCTCGTGCGCCGACTGGTAACACCACGTTCAAACCCACTTAAATCTTGATAACCTGCCATTGTAGCAGCAGTAACCGATCTAACAACTGCGCCAGACAGTTGTTGTTTTATATAGACGTTGCCGACCGCAGTGCCGTATTCTGCCTGTTTACGTATCTCTGTATTTGAATACGCGTGGCCGGCCGGAGTGGCCGTAAGGTTCTAGGCGCTACACTCTGGAATCGAGCGACCGCTACGGTCGCAGTTTCGAATCCTGCCTCGGGCAGGGATGTGTATGATGTCCTTACGTTACTTAGGTTTAATTAGTTCTAAGTTCTAGGCGACTGATGACCTCAGAATTTAAGTCGCATAGTGCTCACAGCCATTTGAACCATTTTTGAATACGCATGCCTATACCAGTTTCTTTGGCTCCTCAGTTTGTATTTACAATTGTCGATAAAGCCGCTGTCAGGAAACCAAGGAATAGTATTGCTTACCTTGTGTGCGTGAGTTCCTATCATGGGGTATCAATTGTGCTGTCTTGCATACCCCCATGATGCTAAAGTCCGATCTCTGGTAAGCCACAGAAGAGGAAACCACCCCATATGATAATATATCAAAAAACTAGAAACCCGCCTCGACTGCGAAAAAAGCACCTAGTGTTTATCTAGGTTTCGGCGTAGATAACTACACCTTCTTCAGAACAATAAAACCCACAAGTACCTTAAAAGACCTTTGTCAATTATTAAAAGAACATCATGGCTATACATTTTTAAACGAAAAAAGGGAAACACAAACAGTACATATGTATAAAGTCTAAACCGTTACTTAATGGTGTAACCTCCACCTCACACCGGCTTGTGTTCGATGGGCCACGACCCGCCATACACTGCAGCTACAAATGGTCGCTCACTTACACGCTCGACCCGCTACCTATGCACATACGCAAGACAAGGGAAGTTGCTTGAATGCGCATGCGCATACTAATACGTGAAAGTCTATACATGGGTCATGGCCAAATAGCCCTTATATTCCCAACCATGGATCCACGTGTTTCAAAAATAGAATGGATAGGATGAGTGATGAGCTACATAGGAGATGAAGCTTAAAAATAACCGCACACGGTTGCTTATGCTAGGAAAGAAAAATGTATGAAGCTATCTATGATAACAGATAAAGATATAGGGATAAAACGTGAGGTGTTCAACGGGCTAAAATCACCTTCATCGTATAGGAAATGACGAAAAAAGAAAAGATGAACAGCTTCACCAACCGCGCTCGTCAATCAGCACACGCATGTGAAAATCCCCAGATCATCAGATTTACAAGTATGAAGAACAAATTAAAGGTGCGAAACCTTCAAAAAATTTTCTGATTCTTAGTAGGAGTTGGTCGTTAAGGATATTGTCTTTATCATGTTGCAGATGCTTAAAAATCTGCATTTCTTCCAAAACATCCAGTTTTAAACCCTTAACCTCGGCATGAAGTAACTCGATATTAACTGGAGGGCTCGGCGCATGAGCCGTTTGCACGAGATGTTCCGCATAAGTAGAGCATTTAGTACCGTCACCGCTTCTAGTAGGCATATGCTCTTTATACCTGAGACTCCGAGCTCGTCCCGTTTGCCCGATGTAAAATTTTGGACAATCCCTGCACGTAATTTTATATACTCCTGATTGGTAAAGTTTATCGCTCTTATTGTGCAAGGAGTGGATTAAATTCCTATGTAAACTATTATTAGTAGAATAGGCGACTCTGAAATTATGGGCTCTGAGTAGACGCCCCAATTTGTAACTTATATTGCCTATGTAAGGGATGGATATCGTTGCCACTTGTTTGTCATCTAACGCATCCCCTAGGGTGGAAGACATAATATTATTTTTATTTATTTTCTTGTTATAGATCTGTCTTACCAACTGAGGCCTATAGCCATTATTTATAGCAATATTCTCAAGTGTGACCAGTTCAGTTTCTACCGCATCTGGTGCAAGAGGGATAGCTGTAACTCTGTGAATATTAGAGTGAAAAAAGGCCATCTTATCGGCGTACGGATGGGCAGAGTCTGCAGGTATAATATTGTCGGAAAACGTATTTTTCCGAAAAATATCAAATTTAATGCGGTTGCCAACCACAGTTAAAGTGAGGTCCAAAAAATTTAATGACCTAGTATCGGATTCTCGCTCAATCGTAAAACTGATATTATGGTGAAGCTCATTAAAAATCGAAAAAATATGGTCTACATCACTTTGAGAACCATCAATGATTAATAGAATGTCGTCAACATATCTTTTGTAAAATTTTATTCTCCTAATAATCTCTCTGTCACTGGCAAAAAAATTAGACTCTAGGTAGTTCATAAAAATTTCTGATAAAATCCCAGCTATGGGGCTCCCCACAGCCAAACCTGCTGGTTGTAAGTAAAATCTCCCATTAAATGTAAAGTAGTTGTGTTTTAAAACGATCCGTAGCAGTATCATCAAGTCATTGACCTCTTTATCCAAAAGTTTTTTATGGTGACGCAAATTGCACTCTAGTATTTCCAGTGTGTGGTCGACCGGTACATTAGTATATAAACTTGTTACGTCAAACGATACTAGTTTAGAATCTTCAGAACAAGATACCTCGCGTAAAATGAATGGAATTTTTAACGGAATAGTTTTTACTAAAAACGAAATTTTCTTTAATCTTAGTATGCAAGTATTTCGCCAGCTTATGATAGGCACTTCCCGTACTGTCAACGATAGGGCGAATTGAGTGATTTAACTTATGAACTTTAAAGTGACTTCTCAATTTAGGGGGCTTGGGATTCATGTTTATCAGCCCCTTCTTTCGGAACTCTCCTATCAAACTTTTAGTATTTTGGATCCCAGCTCTAATTTCTTTTTGGAGAGTAATAGTGGGGTCTTTGTTAAGCATACCTATCCCGTTGTCATTGAAAAAAGCTTCGGTCTTGTCTACGTATTCTTGCTTTGTGGGTATAACTACGGAGTTCCCCTTATCGGCTTTAGTGACAATAGCATCATTTTGTATTAGCTTGCGGTTAATATTCTTTAAAACCTTATTTGTGTTATCCTCTTTATGTGCACTGTGTGCGACCTTAGTCATAATTTTGTAGGCCTCATACGCCAATCGGGTTTGTTTCTCGTTAGGCATTTTGGCATAATCTAGACCGATTTTCAAGTCAACTATTGTGTCTTCTAGAACTTTCGGATTTGCGGTGCTAGGCTCGAAATGAAATTTTAATCCTTTAGAGAGGAGAGACTCCTCTTGGGGCGAAAATACAATTTCTGTCTTATTAATGACGCGGTCAAAGAATTTTTTAGGTTCAGCTGTAAAATTATTGTGAGTCATTTTGTTAGCACGTTCCTGCTTCTCAACTAAGTTAGCAATTTTTTTGTCATGTCTGTTAGCAATCTCTTTTATTTGTAGAGCCAACCACTCATTTGCCCTAAACCAAAAAGCATCTATTTGAAAGTTAAAGTGAACAGAATAAAACTTCGAAATTTCTAAGTACATGATATATGCTCTTTCATTCAAAATATCCTTCTTGGCATATAAATCGGAGATTCTAGCATTAAATACCTGGCAGCGCATCTTCTTTCTAAGGACTGGCATTTTACTGCAGAATTTACCTAGGAAACCATCAATAAAACTTGGAGAGAGGTTGAGCACCCTACACTGTTTAATAAAGTCAATAGCCATGCTTGCCTTAGCTCTTTTCAGAATAACATCTAAGTATCTAGTTGCTGCATCCGACACCTCGGCTGGTACGAATTTAAGAACCTTTTTCGCAGTCGAGGCGGGTTTCTAGTTTTTTAATATATTAACCAACGACTGCTGACTCGCTGCAATGTTGAAGGTTCCATATGATAATGCAAGTAAATGGAAGGAAATGCACTGATCTGACAGAAAATTATGACCACCGACCTACGATTTATATAAACCCGTCCAAGCGATACCAGCGGCACCTGTCGAGGAATGACTGCTAGTCAGACACACACACGGTTCATGTAGTAACAGTGAGGTGAGCGTGCTGGCCGTGTGTAGAATGAGGAACTCGCGCGATTTGCCTGATTTTGGCCCAGGGTAGATTGTGATGATCCGGAGGTTCAGCACGTGCACTTCGGAAAGTACAGGACTTGTCGGGTTTCGAGGAGTGCTGTGGTGAGTGTTTTCAGCACATGGTGAAACCAAGATGAAACCACGAGCAGACATCGTGGGGTTGGGTGGGCACCCCTCATTACAGACGTCGGACGTTGCAGGTTTGGCACACTGCTAAAACAGGACAGGCGGCGAACTTTGGTGGAACTAACATCAGACTTTAATTCTAGGGAGAGCACAAGTGTGTCTGAACACACAGTGCACGGAACACTCCTAACGACGGGCCTCCGCAGCCGACGTCCCTTGCATGTGCCAAAGTTAACACCATGACATCGGCAACTACGACTTGAATGGACACATGACCGTCGGCACTGGAGGTTGGCGCAGTGGTAGAGTATTGCACGATCTGACGAATACCGATATCTTCTTCATCATGGCGACAGGAGGGCGTGAATCTGTCGTCTTTCAGGGAAACAGCTACTTGACACATGTACTGCAGGCGGAGACAAGCTGGCGGCATCTCCCTTACGCTCTGGGAAACATTCGTGGGTCCAGTGGACCTCGTCCAGGGCACCGTGACGGCCAAGGAGTATCGTAGACTGGTTGCAGATCACGTATACCCTTTCATGACGATAACACTGGCATTTTCAACAAGATAATGCGCCATGTCACAAAGGCAGGAGTGTGATGGAAGGGTTCAAGTAATACAGTGGTGAGTTCCAATTGATGCGCTGGCCCCTCAGCTCGCTAGATCTGAATCAGATCGAACACGTCTGGGATGTGACTGAACTTAGCGTTCGAGATCATCTCTCCCCTCCCTGGAATTTGTGTGGGCAAATGTTGCGCCAAATCCCACAAGCGACCTACGAAGGCCTCATTGCTTTGATTCCATGACGTGTCGCCGCAGTCATCCGTGCTAAAGGTGGACATACTGTCTGTTAGGTAGATGGTCATGGTGCTCTGGCTGATTAGTGTAATAATACCGTGCAATGGAAACACCTTGTTAACAATAATTAATAGGGGTGACCCAATGAAACATGCAATTATGGGTACAACACCGCGCACATCGACAAATTAATGAGAGGAAAGACGACGTCTGTGGTTTTTGGTATAAAAGGTTAACTCAATAAATCCAATAAATAGAGTGCTGTTAACCTGCGTTAAATCACGACATTGTTGTACGTACGAGTGTTTAAACATGTTTACTGAAAGAGGTCGTTTCAAGTGTTACGTGCTCGAGGTGCCTTGTGCACGCTGTGAGGTGGTGCGGTTGCATGCTGATTCACGACCAGTGGATGTACAACTGCGGCTCTTAGCTAGAAGCCTGTCACTTAGCGAGAAGCATCGCGTAACTGGTGCGCTACCTGCTGCAGTCTGAGACGCAAAGGAGTGATGCATTTACAATGCGTGCTGCGTGACATATGTGCGGCATATGTACAGTATGTTGTATGTACGGCCTACACGTGGTATGTAAACACTTGTAACACTTCTGACACTAATGTAACTGAGTTTTCTCTTTTGATGCTAGTCAATTGTCAGGATGAGCATTACTGCAAAGGGTATTTGATTCTAAAGCATTATGTCAGAGTGCAAAACACTAAATAAATTACTTTTTCTCTCTTAACAACATGTGGGCAGGGTGGGTTCTTCCTTGGCTCGGGTATGAGGTAGAATGAAACAGCATTTCTACATAAGATAACTTTTATTGAAGATTTGTACAACGGTTTTCTTACTGGATTGACCTGGTTGGGAGAGCGGCAGCTGTGTTGTTTGCGAAGCCTTCATGCTGCGTGAGCGGCGGCGTCTGATTACGCCTGGCGGTGTGTATCTCGTGTCGCCGCCTCGTGAGGTGGCCCGTTTACTTATTGAGAACGAAGTCGTGAATCGGATGGTGATACCTTGGATGTGGCGTCCCAGTGTTTCTCTCTCTATGCGGCCGCGTGTGACAGTGTTGTGCGTCGGCCAGCGGAGCGGCGCGGCGGGGGAAGGTCAGTGTCCCGGACTCGAACAACGGACTCCAGCTTGCCAGTCTTCGGCTGTCAGATCTTCATCACCAGCTCACGGGTGACTGCTGATGTGAGGCCGTCTCCTTCCCTTCCTCACGAGTCACCCGGGTACGTAAAAATCAGTCTTCGAATACCTTCTAACTTCTGTCTTCTGGCGGCGAGGCTGCTGCTTGCTATTCCATTACAGCGGCGGACTAGGTGCTTCTGTGTACGATGTAGTCTCTTCCTGCATGACGGTCTTCAGCCCCGAAACTGAACTGAAAACTACTACTTTTGTTGGGCCCACTGCGTCTCGCGTATTTATTCACTTCAATTCACTGGAGGTGAACGACTTCACGGTCATTGCCTCTTCCGTCACGTCGAAAAGCTTCTCGAAGAATCTTCTTAACGTCGGTCATTGGCTCTTGGAATGTAGGCGAGGGCCTTTGATCACATGTGACAATTGAGAAACACGTGAACCGGTCATTGCCTCTTCTGTCACGTTGAAGAGCTTCTCGAAGAATCTTCTTACCGTCGGTCATTCGCTCTTGGAATGGAGGCGAGGGCCTTTGATCACATGTGACAATTGAGAAACACGTGAACCGGTCACTGCCTCTTCTGTCACGTTGAAAAGCTTCTCGAAGAATCTTCTTACCGTCGGTCATTCGCTCTTGGAGTGGAGGCGAGGGCCTTTGATCACATGTGACAATTGAGAGACACGTGAGCCGGTCGGGCGATGCCCTGACGGCTGAATCGACAGCTTCCGCTTATGTGGGGAGGGCGATAGCTTCTCCTGATCGCGCTGACTTTATGCTCAGTGGCTCTTCTGTCACTGCTGCTCTGTCCGCTGTTTGCCAGTGTGTAATTCTTCTAAACTAAACTAAGTTTTTCATTTATTTTCTAATTTATTTACCTCTCTTAAGTACCACTCAACACACTATATGTGTGGCGTATTTGCATCGTAGGTTCGGCGTATTTGCGATATATATATATATATATATGCGGTGTTTGCGGTTCCACAATGGCGTGGGATCGCATTGCAGTTAATCGTAAATTATCAGCCATCCATGTGTAGACACTCTGGCTTGGAGTGCTCGCACCTCAAAGCTAAACTTCCCACATTATCTTTACGCACATACGTCCAGCATTCTCAGTACTCACTTCGTGACTGTCTTGCATTGGGCAGGCACGTCACATCAGTACTTTGGTAGGCCTAAGTAGTAGAAAGTTTGTTATACTTTCTAGTTCCAGTGCCGCTTATCATGGTAAGGGGATAGACCACGACAGAAATTTTTCTTTGAGCCTAATTTTTTATTCGCTTAAAATGTTCCTTCGGTAGTCCGTTTTTAAGATTCACTCATATAAAGTGAGCCATAAATGTTAACATATGTTAAAACCGCGATTTACTGCATGAGGTTTTGGCCCACCCGAGCGCTCGAATGTAGCCGACTTAATACTATAATAGTTACCGAAGGAATAGGGCTCCTCTTGGTTTCTGATGGTACTACAGAGGACATTAGTATCAAGTAAAATTTCTCTTCATAACACGATTCGTTTATGGTAAAGAGTGTGATATCACGTGTTTGTCTCGCATCTGCTTAACTTGTTATTTAGTTTGTTTCTGATACGAAGTAAAACGGGAGTGCTTGAAAATGAGAAACAAAAGTATTTATTTGGGCAAGAAAGGTCCGAAAACTAACCCCCAACGTGCAGAAGACGCTTAAATAGGAAAGCGGAAGCCACGTTAATGTAATATTTTCGTCAAAGTGAGAACGTTTCGCCACCGGCGAAAAAATGCCAACTGTACGGTGCTGATGAAACGTTTATTCAGGTTCAGTATCAAGAACACAATTCGGAACTTTACATACTTGTTTCTTTCAAAGCATTTTTCAAGGTGTCGGGAGCTATAATTCAAGAAATATGCATGCAGTTTCGTTATACCTTTTTGTAATTTGTGAACTGGCATTTCTTCTAGTGTATAACGTAGGAGTTTACATTTTACATTTTAATTTCGATTTTTGGTGCACGTTTTTATACTGACTACCTTGGTTGTTGAAAACCAGTTCTGAAAATATCGAAAAGTGCTGCAACGGACAATGTCATCAGTTTCTACGCAGCTTTTGAAATGTCGTTCTAGGTGGAAAACTGTGGCATTTAGAGCTCCCACCAAACGCCCTCGCACCTCGCGAAGGCCTTTCGTCGACGTCGACGTCGTGTAGCGTTCTCTGGGTTGAATTGTTTTTACTTGAACAGTATAAGTAATATATTCTAAAGGGTGTATAATAAAGATCTATAGTCAGTTTATTAATTTGTCTGTTATTTTATTGAAAGACGTAATGAATGTCGTGATTCTTCAGTTTCTCCCTGGCCCAGGCGCGGAGCGTCCAGCATCCGTGCAGTTCCCGCTTGCTGGCGGCGTCTTCTTAGCACCTCTGCCTGTTCTCGACGTCATTTCGTGGTGGGATGTCTTCTTTCTCCTTTCAATCAGATTCAAAATGGGTTCCCGGGCCTTATTAAGGATGAAACGCTTCTCTTCTTTTAACCAGGACACCCAGAAAGAGAAGCACTCCATCCACTTCAACTTTCACGGTAAACTTGATGTTCTGGTTATGGAATTGAGAAGTATGAGGAAACCATTCAGCTTGACTCTGCCATGTGGCCATGTGACAAAGGTGTCGTCAACTTAGCGGAAGAAACAGGTAGGTTTCCACTGCGCCGAATCCAGGGCTTCCTCTTCGATATCTTCGATATGTTCCATGAACAAGTTGGCGACGACTGGTGAAAGTGGACTTCCCATAGCTACTCCTTCCGTCTGTTCGTAGTATCCACGGTTGAAGAGAAAGTATGTCGACGTCGGGAGGTGCCTAAAAAGATTGGTCGTCTCTGTGTCAAACTTCTGATCAATAAGTTGCAAGGATTACTGCAAAGGTACCCTCGTGAAGAGAGAGACAACATCGAGACTCACAAGGATGTCCGAATCAAGAATTCTGAACTTGTTAAGACGCCCGACGAAATCCACTGAGTTGCAAATATGATGTGGACTGTTTCCAACGTAAGAGCTAAGCATATCCTTCAGGTACTTTGCAAGCAACAAATTGCTGACAATCGGGCGTAAAGGCACTCCCTCTTTGTGTGCCTTCGGGAGTCCGTCAAGTCTCGGGCTCTCCGTCGTAGCTTCTTCACAACATCGTCTGGCAAGCCGGATTGCCTGAGAAGAGCCATGGTCTTCATCTCTACTCTCTTGGTACGATCGGTGGTGGAGTGCTTCTCTTTCCGGATGTCTTGTTTAAAAGAGAAGACGGCGCATTGGACCATAGCATGTACCGTAAGAAGACACACACCGACCTTTACTTACATGCAAACAGCTGCCACCATCCAGCGTAGAGGAACAGCGTCTTCAAAACATTGGGTCACAGGGCCCGCACCATGTCGGAAAATGAGAATCTTAACCAATAACTTGAACAACTGAGGCTACACAGAGAAGCAAATTCGGACAGCTCCACGTCCCATACCGATTGTACAACGGGAGGGGACAGAAGAGGGACCTAAGCAGGATGGGGGAATATCATTTATTCCGTTCTACGGCGCTTTATCGGAAAAAATAGGTCGAATACCTCAAAAAGATCATGTGAACACACTCTTCCGCCCACCAATTACGACACAGCCACTGCTTGGTAATGTCAAGAACGATTTACGACTACGGAAATCCGGAGTCTACCAGATTCCCTACAAATGTGGAATGGGTTACATAAGTCAAATGGGGCATACTATCGAAGATCGTTGCCAAGAACATCAACGGCAACCAGACTGCAGCAGCCGAACAAGTCGGCGGTTGCTGAACATTGCCTCTCGGAATCAAACAGAATGAATTACGGCCAGACCAAGATTCTGAAACAGACGTGCAAATACTGGGACTGTGTCATTAAAGAATCTATCGAGATTCAAGTGGGGAGTCGTCGATCAATCAAAATAGCGGTTACATCCTTAATATGGCCCGGGAACCCGGTTTGAATCTGATTAAATGAAGAAAGAAGACATCCTACCAAGAAATGACGTCAAGAACAGGCAGCGATATTAAGAACACGCCGCCAGCAAGTGGCCCTTGGCGTGGACCGCGCGCGGCCTCATTTCTTCTGGACTGGGCATTGTGTAGCCCAAGTCTATCTGGAACGTAGGGTTTATCCAAAAGGGCATTTCCTGCCACTGCAGTGGAGTGTAGGTGGTGGTGGGCTTCTTGGTTGATGGTGTGAATCTCGGAGAGGAGTCGGTGGTGGTGAAACTTCCATGTTGACCTGTCTATTCGATCAGAGCAACAGGCCGCCCGTAGTAGTCGTGAATGTCATTCGGTCGTCCCAGCTGCTGGACGCGGGGGTTGTTGGAAGTGCTGGTGGTGTTATAAAACCGGCGTGCCGCTTGCTGAAAACGCTTCTTTACTAGGGTTTCTTCTGCAGCTTCGATGAAGAAGACGGTGAGGAAAGTCGTTTGGAACGTGGTAGACGCGTCTTTGAATCTTGTTTTGCAGTTGTTGGAGCTTCCGTATGTGCGAGTGGGCAACGGTGCCCCAGACTCCACACGCGTAATCCATGACTGGGAGGATGCAGGTGCGGTAGAGGCGCATACCTGTGTCGATTGGGAGCGAGGAGGTTGCGTTAAGCATGGGGTATAATGCTCCGGCCCTCTGAGACGTCTTCTGGTGGACGGCGGCGATGTGAGCCTTCCAGGTTAGATGGCGGTCGAGGAGGACTCCAAGGTAGGTGGCCGTAGATGTCCAAGTGATGGGCTGGTTACAAAGAACCAGTGGTTGCATATCAGGTGGGCGACGGCGGGTAAGTATCATCCCCTACGCCTTGGTGGCGTAGAAGCCAATCCTCCAGTCGGCAGCCCAATGCTCGAGGTCTTCCAGAGCGGATTGTAAGCGTCGGAGGACGGCATCAATGTTCCGATGTCGCGAGAAGAGTGCCGTGCCATTCGCGTAGATGGCGCGACTGACTCTCGGGGAAACTGGCAGGTCAGAGGTGTAGACGTTGTACAGGATTGGGCCAAGAACACTCCCTTGTGCTACTCCAGCGAGGACGTGGCGGACAGAGGACGTCGTAGTACCGACCCAGACGACAAAAGTACTCCCTTCGAGGTAGAAGGCAAGGAGGCGTAAGAAGCACGATGGGATGCCAAGATGGAACAGCTTGAAAAGAAGGCTGTGGTGCCAGACTGTGTCAAAGGCCTTAGACACATCCAGCAGGACAAGGCCGCAAAACTACCGATTGTTGAAGGCCAGGGTTGCCTCCTCGACGACGTGGAGTAACTGCTGAGTAGTAGAGTGATGCTGCGGGAATCCGAACTGCTCCCGTGGAATGATGTTGTCCTGGTGAAGCAGTCGGCCGAATCTGGAGAGTAGGGTTCGCTCAAACACTTTACTCAACGTCGGAAGGAGGATGATGGGGCGATAATTCGCGGGTAAGGTCCTGTTTTTGCCCGGCTTCGGGACCGCTACTACGACAGCCCTCTTCCAAGCATCATGAAACCGCATTTGTTCAAAGATGTCGTTGAAGGGACCCACTATATACAAAATGGCTAGCCTGGGCAGCATGTGGAAGACTCTGCCATCAACGTTGTCATGTCCTGGGGCCTTCTTCTGGGGCAACCGTCTGATGTATTCAGGGACCTCCTGTTCAGACGTCGGCACAATGCTGACGTCCCCACGGTCTCCGTCGAGGAAGGCAGCAAGTCGGGTCTCGACAGTTCGAACGTTCTCCAGGTTGACTGGTTCCTCAAGCGGTCGGATCTTAGCCTCGAATGCCGTTGCTTTAGCTGCAAGTGTGGAGGCAGATCCGTCCGTGGTAGTGAGTGGCGGCTGTTATGGGCGATTCCTAGTGAGTGTACAGACAATCTCCCACATGTCAGCCCCAGGATCAGCTGAAGCAAACCTCTCCTCTCATTGGCGTATTAGATGGGCAGCAAGTGCAGCCATGATGGTGAGGCGAAAATGGTTGATTCGACGCTTCAGCTGAGGCTGGCGTGTTTCATGCCAAACTCTGTGGACCGCGAACGGGGCGGTTTCTGGACGCTCCGCGCCAGGGCGCGGACCGCGTTCAGAACAACTGGAGGGGAGGGGAGCAGATAAAAGCCTGGCGCCGGCGCCTCGGCGGTCAGTTCGTCAGCGCATCTCATGATGGCAACGTGGTCGCTTGACGAGATATTGTACCCATTGGACAGTAACACCCGGCTGTTCGTCCGTGAACTCTTTCGTCATCATAAATATCGGTTCCAAAATTGAGCATCAGCATGGTCTATTCTCTTAGAGGCAGCCACCAATTATTTTACAGCCTTTCACACTTGACAAGACATACCTTCATTTTTGGTGTCCATATTTGACGGTATTAGACTGAAAAAATGTACCTCCTTCTGCTTTAATTAACTCTAGCACAGTGGAAGAGGCCCTGGATCACACACGGTTTGAGGTAACGGGCGAGTTGTGACGCCCTGAAACAATTCTAAGTTGAGAGTTGGCGGCTACCGCTGGGGCCGCTGGGCAAGCCGCGGCTCGTTAGCAACCGCGTGATGCCGCACAACGGCCAGGCAACGTGCTCCGTCGGCCACGTGGCTGGCAATTCCATGCTGACCCTGTGTCCATGAAGGAGATATGCAGGGAGTGCCAAAGATGGCATACTTCTTGAAACCTCAATGGCAGACATTTCACAGTTCATATAGAAATTAACAGTAGCCAGAGGAATCACGATACCTTAAAAAGAAACGTGTACATTATGTAATATTTCTGGCTTATTCAGCCACCATATTAGGCCCCAGGAAGCTATTCCTAGGACAGTGGAGAGATGAAGCAATGTGGGATGAGGTACCGGTGACAGATGTTAGATTCGGTACCATTCCCGTGAGAAAGACCGCCTGCACGATGCTGCTGCTCTGTGATTGGCTGCTGTGTTCGGTGGTAGGGCGCCAAAACGTTAAACTTTAGTTGCTATTATTAATTAAACCTGTCATCCAAATTACTTCATTTTTTAAGTAAACATCTCTCAACAGCCAGTTATCAATCAGTCATTTCAAAATTATTAAAATCAAGGTATTACTAAAACAAAAGACTGACGATATTACTGCCGATGCACTTCGGTGGCGTTCGGGTCACGCCTTGCTGGCTTGGCGCGCGAAGTGTCTCGGGCAGTCCGGCTCTCCAGTTCTGACCGCTCCAGTAGACAGACATGTTGTCTGCTATAGCAGTATTTGTTTCGTGGAATTTTATTTACTACAGTTCCGACCGTCGCTAGGTACAGACATGTTGTTTGTAATAGTAGTATTTTATTCATGTAATTTTATTCTCCAGTTCTGACGTTTCCAGTAGACAGACATGTTGTCTGTGGCAGGATGCATTTCATGTTATTTTGGCCAGATATAATGACTGTGGAAAGATATGTTTAGTACGTTGTGATCAAGAATAGTTTCTCGTGTCTATATCAATAAAAACGCGAGTGGCATCCCAAATGAGTTATAGTTTATTCGTAGTAGCAGTTCCTTGCCAAGTTAATTTCAGCCTCAAGAAAAAGAATCCACGACCTGCGTGCTGTTTTCTGCGCTGGGGACATCATCATCATGAAGACAGCAAGTTAGGGAAGTGTACGAGAACTTAACGTATTCCACACAGGGCAGTGGAAACTACTAGGCACCTCACGTGCACTGCATGCACAGTACAAATGTGCTCAGTGACACGTCATCTGCAGTAATGCAGAGGAGATAAAGAAGGATGAAAGTATTAACACTATCTCACTTTTATTCCCCTTTTCTTGCCGTACATGGTATCCCTGGCGGGAAAATCTTCGATGGTTGAGTGCTTTGGAGATATGAGGCTTGGTTATTAGCGAGGACTGTGAACTGTGAAAAATTCTCCGAAAAATTCGTAACACCTAAACTGACTGTTCTGCTACTACATGACAATAGAAATGTGTAGGACCTGTTTCAAATTATTTTTGAACTGTGTTTGAACTCTTTTGAACTTTAGTTGAACTTTGATTTTTGATGCCACAGACAAGTTTTTTATTCACGAGAACATAACGTCTGTGTATAGTAGATGCTGAAACTGTTAAAGTGCAGCCGGCCGCGGTGGTCTCGCGGTTCTAGGCGCGCAGTCCGGAACCGTGCGACTGCTACGGTCGCAGGTTCGAATCCTGCCACGGGCATGGATGTGTGTGATGTCCTTAGGTTAGTTAGGTTTAACTAGTTCTAGGTTCTAGGGGACTAATGACCTCAGCAGTTGAGTCCCATAGTGCTCAGAGCCATTTGAACCATTTGTTAAAGTGCAAGTGACAGAAAATCAAATACGTGTGCACGGTCCGTGGGATTACGTTTTATTTTCATCGTGCTACGAGGCGACGCAGCGCAGCGCGGGGAGGCAGAGCCAGCGGCCGCAGTTCTCCGCGTCAGGTGCGAGGATCGGCAGCCAGCAGCGGGCGAGGTCAGTAGCAGCCGCTGAACAGGGTGTTCCAGCAGTACGACACTTCAGCTTCAGCAGCCAGAGCAGAGAAGGAGCTTCTCGACGGCAGCACGCAGAACAGCATCGAAGAGTAAGTGTTATCCTGGCACAAATAGCTAATTTCTGTAACGGACAGTAGAATAATATTGTAACTTCAAAGTCTAAAATTAATCCCTTTAAACATATTTGGCTAAAATTTGTAAATTATAGTAAGTGTAAAATGTCTGACAAAATTGAAAAAAGATATCCTCTTAGAAGTAGGAAAAGGGATCAAGTAGATATTGACGGTAATGATCCTTCAGATCAGCCACAAAACTTGCAAATAGATAACATTGTTGATGATCTATCAGATAATTTGCAAAGTTTAGATAATGAAACTGAAAATGTTTCGGAAAATGCTGATTCTGTGTTAAATGTTCGTACTGAAAATGTAGACACTGTCGCTCCTGACCACACCGACGTAGTAGATTTGGATGATGACGTAAGACACACTGAATCTGACGTCAACACTGCAAATGAGCCAACAGTGGAGTCACACAGATTAAGTCAATGGCACTGCTTCAGCTGAAACATTGCCAACAGTAGATAATGGGGAGATAGAAATCAGCAAGGAGCAAAATACGTTATCTGTCTTATAATTACTTTTAAAAGAAACTAACGAAAAAATAGATAAAATAGATAAAGGGCAAAATGACACTAAAGAAGAGATAAAAGCCGAGTTAAGAGAAACAAAAGGTGATGTTAGGAAAGCTTATGCAGTAATGACTCAAATCAATGGCAATTTTGAGGCTTTAGAACAAAAGGTATGAAAACTTGGAGCTAAAACTGAAGCTTGTTCCAGTAAAATAGATCGAGAAACAAAAGAATGGGGTTTCGAAATTAGAATTATGTAAGCTTGAGATAAATTAGAAGTTTGATTGTAAAATTAAAAAGCTGAATGATGATATGGGGGCTCAGGATTGTGTAATATCAACAATAAGTAGTAATGTTAGCCAAGTAATAAACGAGCAATGCAAGGCTGCTAAATAATGTAATGATAAACATGAACAGCAGTTAAGTGAGTTAGAAAACATCAAAGATGAGCAGCAGGTACTTAGTCGTAAGGTTTCACAAACAGGTGCTCATTGTAAAGGTACCACAGATGCGATTCAAGATAAATTGAAGTATTTGAGCAAGCAGTTAAGCAATTTCCTGACAAAAGTAAGGACAGAGTGTGTGTACATGCTAGTGATGTAACAAATCCCACTATTGTTTACCATCCTTTCTCTAGTAGAGGTAACATACATCCAGTTGATTTTATTAAACATTTCGAGGGTACACTTCCTGAAAAATCTAACAGAACAACAAAAAATAAAAGCTGTGCCAAGTAGATTTCAGGGAGACGTAATATCATGGGGAACCGGGGTCAGTAACACATGTACCACATACAAGGAATTTGCACAAGCATTTACTGTTTTCTAGAAAGCACGGAGACATTTGGCTACTGGGTTACTGCTGTTCTGTTCCTTTGATATTTGTTTACTTAATTTGTTTATGTATCTAGTAATGTGTGTTAGAGAATGTTTATGGTCCAGCCGTAGGAATATTTATTAAATTTCAAGTTATTTAAATGTAAATCCAGTATTTGGAATGTGAGTGTGCTTTGGCTTGGAGACATGATAGGAGCGCTACCGCCAATCACAGTGCTCGTTACTAAGGGAGGCTATTACCGATGTGAATGCAGGGGGAGTTCTGAACAGTGCGGCGCGAGGGACAGTCGCACAGGACACGAAGAGTCCTGCACAGTACGGCGCGACGGACGCACAGACGCGGGAAAGACTTGAAGAGTGGTTCAGTTTGCGTGCGGTCGCGGGAGATAGAAATATTTCGTAGTGCCGGCTTGTGCACTTGTGAGACTTCCGTGGCTTCTGCAGTGAAGACGTAGTATGCGTCTAGAAGTGAATGTTGTTGTTCATTGCTAATTACGTGAAGTAGGTATCTATTGTTTCCCTGTTATTGAACTTATGTTTTATTTAACTGCTGACCATCGACACCAATAAGTGTTTTACAGTAATAAAGGGCAGTCTTAAAGTTACTTCGGCTATCGTACTCATCATTTAAAGTCGTTAAAATAGTACCTGCAGAATTTATTTAATTGCAATCTTTCATGTATAAATGTCTATGTTACGTTCAAAATTCGTAATTGCCGAGTGATAGGAACCTTCGACGATTGAATTGATGTGTATATTCATATTGTATACTCTAGACTCAGCAGTATTTGGCGTGTAATGCGGCAGCTACGTATCCCAGCCCCTAGACAACGAAACCAGCCGTAAACTTTTAATATTTCAACTTTGAGTCAGAGGGTGCGTAGTTGAGTGCCACCACCCCATCTCATTTTTAATTGAGAGCCCACAACGGCGGTATATACCTGTAGCATGTGCGTCTGCAACATGTCCTGACAAGCTGGGACTTGGAAAAGTACTTAGTCTATGCTTCTAGCAATCACAGACTCAGTAGAAAAGCATGTGTGTAGGGCAACAAAAGCGCGAACTGCCTAATCGACATGTACGAGTATGTCGAACAAAATCTTTAAGAAGTCGTAGTTTAACATATCGGCGCCTGTGATCCAGTCTGTCTGTAGCAACCATTAATACACAACAATCGGAGATATTAATATAAGTGCTCATCTGCAGGAATGGGCGTATTTAAATGTCCATATAAAGTGTTCAATGCTATTTTGGTTGATACATCTGCATTTTGATCTGGTCTAGCGATTTCCGGATTTGTTGTCCTACTAATGTGCCAGTTTCTGGATTTAGCGTCCTATCAGTTATAATACGATGAAAACGGCATACTACCTCACTAAGTACTATATAATAAGAAATCAATATTGATCAATGTTAAACTTACACACTACTCTACAGTAATTCGCCAGGAAGCACTTTATGCAGCAGAATTTTTAACTCGGAACAAAAAGGCGATTATGGATGCATTGGAAATTACAAAAAGAAAAATGCTAAGGAAGATTATAGGACTAGTTAAAGAGCAAACACTATACAGAAGACGTCGTAATAGTGAACTTCAGACCCATATTAAAAAAATTACTGATATAATTAAGACAAGAAGAATAACTATCTATGGCCACATCCAAAGGATGAATCCCAACAGACTGACAAAAAGACTGTTCACTTCAGTAAATTAAAAATGGACAAGACGCGGTGCAATTAAGTTTAAAGGGACATTGACGAACTACAAATTGTTCCACAAGATCTTCATGAATGACTGCCACTCAGAAAAAAATTATACGATTCCCAATGTTTCTATGAAAAACCCGAAAACAAGACAGGAGCCAAACCACTTGGAAAGAATGAAGCAGAGACAATCATCGACAGACGATGAGAGAAATGTGGATGGAAAATAAAGGTAAACAGTTTAAGTAACCGTAGTCCATAGCGCCTCATAAGTAAAAGGAAGAGACGCGATTTAATATAACCAAACGTGGCCCGATTAATTTCATCGTTATTGTGCGCTCTTTTGAGTGGTGTTCTCAGTATTAAAACACGTAGCACCAAATTCGACTAATGTTTTTATAAATAGACAAATGAATAATTGCGCGAAAGCAGGTAAATGCAACTAAAATCTACAAATATGATACTTTTGCAGAAAATGGTTGGGTAGAGCAAGATAATTAAGTATTCATATTACGCCGCGCGGGATTAGCCGAGCGGTCTCAGACGCTGCAGTCATGGACTGTGCGGCTGGTCCCGGCGGAGGTTCGAGTCCTCCCTCGGGCATGGGTGTGTGTGTTTGTCCTTAGGATACTTTAGGTTAAGTAGTGTGTAAGCTTAGGGACTGATGACCTTAGCAGTTAATTCCCATAAGATTTCACACACATTTGAACATTTTATTCATATTACGTGTTGGAGTTCTGGCACATTCGTATAATAAGATGAAATTAAAATGTGCTATAATATTGATTGCTCACGATATTGTACACCAAACTAATCGTGTTAATAACTGACATCTTCACATTTCTCTGACAACTTGTTTGCGATCGTTACTACAACCATCTGGATGCTGCTAATTTTTATACATATTTTGAACAAATATTGATTTATGTGAGAGGTTATGACAACAACTGATTGTTCATCCGAGGAAAGAGGAAGGAGTCACGTGTGCCATGTCAGGAGAAAGTTTGGTAGCCCAAAGAAACAGCATTTGTTACTGTGCCCTGTACAGAATGACGTGGGTGTTTGTCGTGACTTCTACAATTAACGTCTTCCCCAAGTCATCGATTGGTGGGAACATGTATTGCACTGAAGGGTGAATATTAAGTGATCACCCATTCTTCTAACGTCCTCATCCGTTTAATGGTCAAAAGTAGGAAATACCCTGTATTTTACTCTGATGAAGCAGGTTTCATAGACGAAATTCACCATTTCAGCCTTCATTTCATTTTCCTCCGTGTCGATGCTGTAATGGCCAATGAACATTTAGACACACGACTATGATCCGGTGACTGATTTTCCATAGGGTACACGTGAAGAGTGGAGCACTCAGCAGATAAGATATTTTTTTACACAAAGCCTAGAGTATATTACATTTTTGTTGATATGAAGTAAGATTTTGTTTTCTAATTCACTGACCTCTTTTCCGCAGGCTCTCCTTACACTTGTTTTTGGTTAGTTTCACTTTTATATGTCAGCGAGGCTTTGGCTTCGGTAGATCTGCTGTACAATTCTCTCTACTTACTTAGTAACTTTCAAATGTTATTACTGTATCATGGGGACCTTTCTCTATCCATCACTATCATGTAAGGTACCAACTATTCTCACGCGGAACGTATCTCACTCACTCTCGTGTTCATCTCAGACGTTTCCTTAATGTCCCCTTACGTGACGATATCAACACTAACACAGATCTAGCGTCAAATAATCATTGCACATACTCCATTTACAAATCGGATATCTCGAACACAAGTCAGTAGAAGACAATGGTAAACCACATCCGCTACAAACGTTGCGTGTGAGCATAGCAGGATCTCGCACATTGTCGAAAAATCTGGTAAAAAGTACATTAGCTTGCACTGGGGACGGAATGGCAAGGAAATCAGCCTTTTCCTTTTCGGGGGAAGCGTCTCGATATTTGCCTGGGTAACTTAAAAACCCTACGGGAAGGGAAACCAAAATTTCAGATGTTGAATATAGAACAGAAACCAAATTCCTCAGAATGTTATTCGAATGTGCTAACCACAGCATCACCCCGATCGGTGATATTTTGTTAAAAAAGCTCCACGTTTAGGAATATGTTTTCGCGCTCCACATAAGATCAAACAAACGTTCCATTCTAAATGCATCATTAGTATACTACATTTCATGGATAGCCTTTGAAGCATCAGACGACTATGGGTTGAAAGTTCATAATGTTTACGACACCAAGTTTTCAGAATCGAGCTGAGCTGGGCTCAGCGATTGTCCCCTTTCCCTGTTCCACTAGCGACAACAATAGTACAACGCTCCCCAATTGGTGCCGTCCTTTTGTTTAACGAGACACTCCGCCTCAAAGTCTGTTGTGTGCTGTGGCTCGGCGGATTAAAACTAAGAGTATTACGCGGTTTACTGGAAGTACTGCCGCCTAACCAATTTATGGGCCCACACACACACACACACGCTGCAGGCAGGTTACGATGAAAGAATGCCTTTGTTCACCATCCTGTAGTGATCCCACTGGAAACTTATTCCTCCTTTTTACGTCATACCGATAACTGCACTGGAATTAAATCTCAAATGAAAATGTGGTGAGTAAAGTCACGTGTATAGATAATGGCACCACAGGTTTGTTGAGTACCTCTTGTAGTCTGAAAAAGCACAAATAAATTTAATCTGTACTGTCGGCATTCTCAAATACCAATTAGTTTGCAAGGAAGAAGATATATCTTGCTAATTCTAAAATTGTCGTAGTTCTCAAATATAGGGAACAATTTTTATTACTTACCAGTTGATATTTGCATGTACATAGTTCTCTCAAATACACTGTAATATCACAGCAAAATAACAGATTTATTTATTTTTCAGAACTAATGTTAATTACGATATCCTTGTTGAATTTGCAGTTGAAGGCTGCGGATATGGGTTAGATATTTTGAACGGAGCTTGCAACATCCCGAGAGCGGAAAGAAATCGAGCACGTCACTATCTTCGAATACATGGATATCATTTTGAACATGTCCCGCAGTAAATGTACAGTACGTAATTTTGTTGAATTTCGGATCCCTTCGTGTCGTTGCTTCTTGAAAAGAATTTATTTTCTGTTGCACTTGTAATCCCCATTCAACTACATAGCTCTGAAATAAAGAAATTTCAGAAAAAACTTTATTTAACCCTTTACTCTCGTTTCGATGCATACATTACATCCTCGGAGCGAGTACAGTTACTTTTGAATCACCCGTTATACACTGCCAATCCCGTAGCTTGCATCACTTTAAATGTAATCAGGTTTCCCTTTATTTTAAAGCTATGATTAGAGTTTGAACGTCTAAAAATTGTGTGATAGGTCATTTAGTGTACCTTCAATCGAATGGTATTGCGGCGGGACGGAGTTGGTCTGTCGTTCTTTCGTCTCATTACTAGCTCTCTCTGAGTCACTTTCATCGAACAGTTCACCTACCTCTACATGTCTTCCTTCCGACGTCCCTTCACTGTGCAGTAGAAGGTACACGCTAGGCAGTGTAAAGCAGCGTTGATGAATCCACTACCTATTACCTACCACACAGAGGCCGCGAAACTCAAGTTGCAAATCAGTTCCTGTAAGTTCATTTTCACAGATTTCGGTCGGTAGGAGAATGCAGTTCAATTGCATTAAGCATTAGAAAATTCTATTAACGTCTTTTTATTCATAAGGAAGCACATGAAATGGCTATCAAGTCCGTATTTAATAATGCAAATGCTCTATCATTCCAAGTTCACCGTCTATACAACATATTTCACACGAGAAAAGCAGCCAGAATTTCTGCAAGTCCGACCCGATTAATTTTGCGATCCAGCAGTCACCGACCCACCACTATTAGCGAGTTGAACATTCCGTAATTTCAGTGGTCTTCTGTGGCAGAAGTGCTCGCCAAAGTGTACCATAAGGAACACAGAATATGACATGAGGAATTGTCACTATGACAGAAAATTTCACACGTTCATTAAACTTCAACTAATTAATGCATAGCTATCACACTTTCATCAAAATGTTCGTAACTTAAACCGTTTTAGTCACGACACGTTCTATCTGAAATTACCTCACTAGCTCTTCATTTGACATACTATTTTCGCGGAGATTTCTAGCATGGTGTTACTCGGAAGCAGGTTAGCGAGCCGATGCTCCTCTCCTCTCTGCCTGTCTACCTATCTGCACGCGGGAACCGCTTAGTTCTGGCTGGCTATTGATCTGAATGAACAACTAGAATGATCTTTCTTGCTTTAGCCAACCACTAATCAGATAGTCATCTACGTCATTACAATTTCTAATACAGTATATTGTTTAATAAAATAGAACGAAATGCAAAACACTCCTTAAATCAATACAGAAACTTATTCCGCTTCAGACTTTTATTCTGGCTGGCTGCACATATCGACAAACGTCATCAGCATCGTAGTTGAAACACAATTTTCCCACGGTTGAATTTTATAACGTTTTACTTAAAATCACATTAAGCTTTAACGTATGTCCCACATACACTCTCTCATTCATTTCCATGTTTTCACACAGTAAATTATAATTTTGAATGATTTTTTATACTACGTAATGCAGAGTAATTAAAGTTTTGAAAAGAAAATTATAATTAAGTGATTTTATACACTGAGATATTTGTTATGACTTCAGATGATAATTAAAGACATTTGGTTATTGTTGCTAACTGAGTTTTGAAACGTAAGTGTCGGTTTTAGGATGTTTAAGTAATTTTCTCAATCTCTGTAACTATAATTGATAAAAATCTGAAATTTTGACAGGATCTCTTCCTTAATAACATAAGATTGTGTACCAAGTTTGAACAACATCGGATGATAATTACTATGGTTTATTTAAGTTCGTAGGGGGTATGAATTTGGGTACCGACTGAATGTTACTTGAGACCTTTCACACGGCCGGTAGCGTCAGCTGGGCTTGCGCTGTGAGACAGAGTGAAGAAAAAACGTAGCCATCCTGAAGCCACCGTGCTACACGGCTGCGTGCCTTCCGACATCGAATGTTATCTCGTAATAGCTTGATACGTTACACATCCCCTAACAACCTAAAATAACTCTTGAGTGCATTTGAGGTTCTTACAATGGCAATGTTACTACTGAACTTTGTAGTTACACCAACACATTTAACTATGGGGCTTCTAATGAAAGTTGTTCCTATTCACAAAAAAATATTTTCAAAAGAACAAAATATCAAAAATTACATTATAGTTTTCTACACTGTCACATCAAATGTCAGAGGTTTGGACTTGATAGCGAAAAACAAAATTAATTTACACAAATTCCTTTTTTTCTTCAGAAATCATATTTTTCATACAAAATTCCTCACCTTAACATTTCCAAAAGAAGTTATTTATTAAAAAACATTTACATTAGTAAATATTCAAATTTTCCTCGAAATTAAATTTTTCTTTGAAGAATTGCTTTACAAGTTTCTACATTGTTTTGAACAGAATCAAACATTTTACAAGTCGCTATGGTAGAGCTCATGAAATTTAGTATATTGCTTTTAATCGCTCTGGTGGCCGTCGTTTTTATATCTAAGCACTTTACAGTCCCTATGTTAGCATTCATGTAACCTAAAATTATATTTTTAATCGCTTTGAGAAGCGTCCTTTATGCATATACATACACTCTACTTTTAGTTGAAACATATGGCATATAACTTTAGTTTTCACACCTACACTTGGGTTGCCTTGAAGGCACTTCACTGAGCTACATCGTCCAGCCCTCAGTCCTAGATCAGATTTCCTGTAGTCTTGTATCGGGTTCTTCAAATTTTCGTACCTGAAACGTACAGTATGTCTAAGTCTCCATTCTTAATGTCTGCACCCTAACTTTACACATATATATTTGTCATAGTCCATAATTTTTGTTCTCTAATTCAAAGGAAAAACTTTACTAGGAATCTTTCAAAATTTTAGTGTACTGAAAGCTTAGTGCTTATTTTTTTTCACAAAACTTTTTCCCAAGACAACTCCATATTCATTGCACCTCTTGTATACAGTAGTTTCATATACTACAAATTATTTTCAGTAAAAATGAATTAACCATTATTAAAAAACACCAACAGTACCCAAATTGGCACTACTATGTTACCCTTTTTTCGACAAATCATTTTATGCCATTCTTTGTGAGAGATTACTTAAGCAAGTTCCTACTGAAAGCACTACTTACTCCTAACAATTGAACAAACTTTTTCTCTATTAACCTTTTCTGTCAGAAAAAAATATTTCACGACTTTATATAAAATACGTTATTACACACATAGAATGCGAAATTACAAAAACTGTTGAATATATTTAAGCTCATTTCTGAAGCTCTCAAATACACATCAGATATATATTTCATTTAGTTATTTCTAATAAGCACATTCCTTAATCTTTTACTACAGCCTCGTCCAATAATATTTATACATGTTTCAAAAAATTGCTTAGTCATCACCTTTTCTTTTCAGTATCACTTTCATTCCACATTTATCCATGTTAGTTTTTTAGCCATCTAGCTCCAAAACTTGTCCCTCTTATGCCTCTTTACCTTATTCTTTACTACAATAGGGAAGAAGAAAAGAAGATAGCAGAAGTTCTGAATGATGAAGAGTTAGGTTGACAATACGAAACGGAAAGGAAATAATATTCCCAGCAACTTGGTATGCCTGGTGTGCCTTAAACACCTGACGCACGCCCCCTGAGGCTTGTTATTTACTACTGTCGCCATTGTCATTTTGTATTTCACTCAAATTTGATAGTTCCTGTATTTTTTCAACATCAGAAGAATCTACTCCCTTCCTTTCGCCATATTCATTATACCCCTCAATATACTCTCTCGTTCTGCAATAACTTATGGGTATGTCACATTGTTCATCGGATACATATGGCCTTTTTCCAGTGAAAGGAATAACTATTGTTCATCCATGTACTACTATAACCGCTTCATCACTTCCAAAATCTACTTTTCCTTGCTAAGAAATCTGCAGCCACCAGCATTTCAACACTTAATCCATTTATTATCAAAAAAATTTGGTCGAGTTCTACCTCACCAATCCTGACCGGTCGCATAATTTCACGTTTAACTACTTCTTTACTTTTCCCTGTGGCTACCATAATATTTATGCCACTTTCTGGGATTATAACTACCTCTTTACCAGCAGGGAGAACATTTACAAAACCCTGTGACACTGCACATACATTGGAATCACTATCCAATAAACAAAGAACTTCTTCATTAAAAATCGTCACTTCAATTATAGGTTCTCCTGTAGTTTCTTCTCTGAATTCAGAATCTGGTTCTTCTAACAAATCCTGCACTACATCACGTCTATAGAAACCCACACCTCCTGTGGAAATTAGGCACATGCTTACTGGTGTTTTATTCTTTAACTGTGGCAGCTTTCATTAGTCTGTCCACTATTGATAAATCGGAATACTTCTTTAAATACTCCCCTTCTTTAATAATATCACCAGATTCTGCAACCCTCTAAGCCCTTCAGTGTGGAACCGCGTGACCGCTACGGTCGCAGGTTCGAATCCTGCCTCGGGCATGGATGTGTGTGATGTCCTTAGGTTAGTTAGGTTTAAGTAGTTCTGAGTTCTAGGGGACTGATGACCTCAGATGTTGAGTCCCATAGTGCTCAGACCCATTTGAACCATTTTTCAGCAACCCTTCCTACGGTGTTGTCATAATTTTCAAAATTACTCCCTGCTTCCTCCTCTTCTGTTTCTTCTTCCTCATTACCCGAAACTACTCCATTTAATCTATACAAAACTTTCTCTCCCCTATTATTCTCTTCCTCCGGTACCTCCAATACCGTTTCCCCTATTATTGTGCTAATTCCACAGTTTATGGTAAGCCCCTCATCTGCTCTGCAGTGCTCGTTTACCTTCACATCCTGTTACTTTCTACTAACTGTTCCTCACTAACCTGGTTTCTTGAGTCACTGTTTTGATCTTTTCTCTCACAAAATTCGACTACATTTTCCTGAAAAACACAATTTTCCACAGTGTCCCTCTCCTGAGCAATATTTATCTTTACCACATCACCACCAAGATGTTCAGCTGGTGTTTTTCTTGCAAAAGGTTTTGCTGGCGGTACATGCATTACAGTATGTTTCAACCTCATGCTTATCATTCTTTGCTTAGGCCAATGGCGGAAATCTGCTATAGGTGATGGTGGCAGGGAGAATGAAATTTCCATGCTATTTCTTATAAACGTTGCTAGGCAGCTTAAATGTACTTAATGAACAGCATCGCAAAAAACCCAGGAGTTGCTGTAATGTGTCATTACATCAGGCTACAGAAGAAAGGTTCCTTGACATCTTTAAATTTCCCTTGCTTATAATCCCAAGTGAAAGAAATAGAAGAAAGGCTGACTTACCTATGTACTTACAAAGAAGAACCTAGGGAATGCTAGACACAGTGAAGTTAACTAGTCCGTGGTATAGTTTGCTGTGAAGCCTATGCATCTCTGGAGTGTTTATAGAGCCATAACGGTTCGTCGAGGCTTTCAGTGAATAGTGGGAGCCCTGTTTTATCATTGCTTATGAGACAACCAATCAGACGAGTAAAAAGGTAAAAAGTGTGTGAAGGAACAGGAGTACGACGTGGATCGCTATGTGTCAAGGTTAGGCTGGTGTGGTCTGCCCGAGTTTGGATGGCGAGTGCTGAGTGCGTCCAGAAATACAGGGGTAGCGAGAGAGCAACATAGTGGAAGTGGTTGGCAGTTTTGCCTGGAGCGGCTGGAAAGGAGAGAGTGCTTCGCAGCACAAGGTAAAGTGCTGAAGGGAACTCACCGCAGTTAATTTAAGGGTGGGAGGAGGAAGTTGTGTTAGCTAGAGGACTGGAGGACTCATAGTTTTATTTTAAAGTGACTTGTTTCCAGAAGTGGTTCAGAGGTATCCTTCTTCTCTTTAAGCATTTTCAGTTACTTTAAATTGTCACTATATTCCATTGGACACAGTAATTTTTGTGTGTGCTGCAGATATAAGTGTATGGACAACAGGATTACCATTCCGTGTTAGTTACTAACTGCATTTACTATTATCATCCGGCGATGATGAAGCTGTAGTTCACCGATATTAATGCACAGATGGTGGGTCTTCGAAAAATGAACGGCTAGAGGCGCATAATCACTCATGTTAGGAAATTATATTTGCCTCAGGGAACGAACATGTTAAAATACGCTGTCGAATCCATTGCTTTCGGTTACTGGTATGGAGAGGAGTGTTGGAGGTATTTTATTTAGACGGGGGTGGTGCGCTACAAGTTTCAAAAAATGTTCCAAAATTCAGACAATATCTTCTAAAATGAGAAAACCTGAGACTGTATTATCGAAGTTGCTGTAAATTCCTTGATTCCAATTGCAAGTTAAATCAGACAAATGTAAATTGTGATTGTAAATCGCTGGCTGCAACCTAGCACTCCCTATTCTTAAGATACTAAATGTTTCACCAAAATACTGTTTCAGTATTGTGTCACTTATATGCTCAGTGAAAAGAAAACTCGTAGCTTGTATGGTCTGCGTCAAACGCAGGTATCTGTTTCAAAACAAATATATTTCAGTTTACGTACATGACAGAATGTTGACCAGACGGTTGTAATTAATGTGCAGCTACTCATGGAGGTCCAGTGTGGACTGTAATTATCGTTGGCAGCGAAACGTGGTAGATATAGTAATGAGTTAACGCGGAACTGATTTACGATGGAGAAAAATTAGTTCCCATTTTGGCTACCAGATGCTAATCTGGCGCTGTATAGCATCTCTTCGACGTCTCCGGTGCTCGTATGGAACAAATTGTGTAAGCGGCAGTTAATAATAAAATCAACATTGTGTCTTTCTCGCTTGTTCTGCCCACATCCCACTCCTAATCCATTACACGTGGAAACGTTTCTAAACCTCTTTGTTACATTCACAGCGCCAGATTTGCACCTGGGGGCTAAAATTTGAACTACCATTTTTTTCAGCATAATTCCGTTCCTCATTAACGCATTCGAATGTCTACCAAGTTTGACTGCCGTACAATAATTACAGCCCACACTGGACCGCCATGAGTAACTGTACTTTAATTATAACCAGTCTGTACATGTCGTAACAGAGGTCCCCCGTACTTACGCTTTCAGAAACTATTTGCTAGGAGTCAGGCACATTTGGATATCTATGTTGTCACACTCCCACTGAAAGTAAATCTAACATCTCGAACATTTATTACAGTTTAAATAAAAGGAACATTTTGTAATACAAGCACCATAATGCTGTAAAATTGAAAATATCATTTTAGAAATGTTACCATAAACATACATAATGATAAAATGTACGTGACACTTGTGACGTCTACTAAGAAAACAGTAACAAAAAAAAAAAAAAATGCGTGCTGCAAGTGTTATCTACACACTCTGTTCACAGCTCACATAATGGTATCATGGCGTGGTTCACTGTTTGTCACATAAAGCATTATCCTGCCTTTTTCTTCTCCACAATTCCGTTCTGCCTCTTCAGTACATTTTCCGATATTACTTTCGCACTCAGAGCGATGAGTGCTGTTCTAGTTATGCATCGTTCCACTCGCTGAGCGGTCGATACGCGCACCGAAATTCAGTGTGCCATGGTAGCTACGCAACTCGCATTCGTGTCAGAACACAAACAACCCCTGAGCCACAAAACCGAGACAAGTACGTGAAGCAGCAATTCACATAACGCTTACAAGCTTCCCACGTTACTGCGACATTATAATGCTAGCAGCTAAAACATTAGGAATGGTGTGGCAAAAAAGTATTTATGTTTCAGTTACAGGCGTTTCCACAGAAATACACAATGCGCCATACACATTACTTGCAATCAAGCATTTCAGTCCTTTTTATAAGATTCGTCGTTTAATTTCTAACAAACATTTATGTTACAAGTTTTTCAGAGATAAGTAAATGTGAAACAATAAAAGTCTGAGTATAAACAATGCCTCCCACCAATTCTGAAATATACTCGTACATACATGATACATTTCAGAACTAAGTTGTACAGTTTATCATTATCAACAGTAGGTTATCTTTCTATGTTAAAAATATGGTGTGTATTATTATTACCTTGAATGATTATAACATTCAAACAGATTTATCGGTTAATAATCTCACAAAATATCTGTTGTTTTCAAGTAATTAAAGCTTAAAAATCATTAAATATCAACCTTCGGTTACGTGATCGAAAACTTTCTGTTACTGGCCGAAGCTCTGGTGACAATACAGTCTAGGAGTAGGATGAAGCTATACCCGTGTTATAGGAATGTTAGCTAAAGTTCCTAGTGTCTTTTTGTACTGTTTCTGCAAGCAGTTTAGTTATTTGGTGATAGAAAAGGCATTTGCAACTCTTAAATAACAATGAAAAGGAAGTTAGTGGAGGATGATAGTGGAAACATTCAGAAAACTGATGCGCTTATGGTCTCTTCGTTCTTCAAAATAAGCCCAGGTTTTTATGTTCCGGAAATAAAAATGATAAAAAATGCATTGCATGGCGACTGAGACAGAAGTACTGCGACAGAGCAATAAGTTGAAGAACTGTGTTAAAAGTGAGTAATTGCTGTCGTTCTTGTCTTCGACAACTTTAGGCATTGCAGTTTTTCTGTTCCTCCAGGTTATTAATTTAAACCACTTTATGTTTGTAAAGTGTATTACAATTAAACCTTAAAGTACCTGTTGTTCTACTGCATACTTAAATGCTGATGAAACATTGTTATTTAAAAGTGCTTAAGCAGAACCAACTTTCATTTGATCGTATTGGCCTGATCTTATTACATTTACTTGCTGGTTCGAAGCATAGTTCAGTTTTTCACTTCGTCAAAATCGTTAGCTTTACAACATGTTCAATGGAGACAGTTTGAAGTAGCAAATTATTGGCTTCAACGTCTTGTTTGGGAAGAATAAAGTGGTCTCAGATTGTTAAATGGTTTCTCAGATCCTTCATAAAAAGAACTACATCAGGCATGAAATACAGTTTCTTAACACCTTCCTTGTGATTTATTTCAAATTGATCAGATGTAAAATGAAGGCAATAAATGTAAATTGATATTAAGATTTGGTACGACACACGATTTAAAGCTCTTATATAACTGTATTACGAATCAGGTAAACTTAGGAATAGGAATAAATATATAAAACAAAGTTACTCTGAAAGAGAATCAAACTTGTGAGCATTGCTTTAACAATTCGACACGCTACCAATTACGATATAACCACCTACCAGCTTACATGGCTTGTTTACTTACATTAAAAAGATCCTCCCAAAAATAAACACGTGTAGTGAGCACTACGTCATTTGGATCTCTAAGAGAGAGTTACAACGACGTTTTATGTATCTCCTCAATCTTTGGAACACTTAAATATATTTTTCAGGCGTTTTTATATATTTTTTTGTACGATGTTGTACTACACAGCGTTTGTAGCCCATTTTCCGAAACGTAAGTTTCAAAACAAGATATCACTGTGAACGGGCTTCACAACAATAGGAGCAGCGTGCTTTTCAGTGACAACACAGAGATCACATGACTGAAACGGAGCGTTTTAGCGGGCTTTCAAAATATTCCGATTTCATTTCCATTTGTTATTAAAAAAACTGGAATCCATGAGGAAAAGAAGCATATTATGAGAATGAAATGAATAATTAGCAATTTAAGATGATCTCCAGAACACAGTCAAATACCGTATTCCAAGCCCAGCACTGTCCTCGCACTCTTAATCAGCGGGAAATAATCCCGGTCCGTCAATCTTTATTAAAAGTTTTCATAGTTTTTCTAAATCCATTAAGGCTGCGACCTATCCTTGCCACAGCAAGTCTTCAAATAAATGGGACTATCGCGTCTCCAAAATTGTTTTGTTAGCTTCATATTCGCTTGTTGTAGTTAGATAGCTTTTGGAAACTCTGTTCAATCTTTCCCACACCAGGGAGTCTGTGGGTGAAGTGTGTATGACACCCAGCTTCTTTAATGACTCCAGAGAGTGGCGAATATGGTTTACATTGATAAGTGTAAAAGTGATAGCTAGGGAAGACTCACATTTCTGGTGCGATTGACACTGTTTCTTATCAGTTATTGATAAAATAAGCTGGTAATACATTTAAAGTGCATTAAAAATATTAACTTTGAAATGTCTCTGTGAAGTCGTTTCATAAGACGCTTGTCGAATTCGGTACAACTTATTCACTTTACTACCTGATTTTAGCTCAATTCATGAACTCTTCCAGAAAGACTGAGCACTCAAATAAGGCCTATTGAATATTATATGTGTGTTTTAATGTGGGGTTTCGGTTCTGTTTTGTGGGAAACGCTGAGTTGGTCATCATCTGCTGGGAGATGATGTTGCTTCTCGTTCGAAGGAGAGCACAGGATGACCAACTTAGGTTTCCAATACCTGAACAGAGATGTTTACGCATCTTAATCGAAAACTGTGTCGTAGGTTGTTTTTGTGTGTGAGATTGGTGACGGAGGGTAGCTTCCGCTGCACGGGGAGCTAGATAATCTCGAAAGGAAAAGCGGCACTCTTCGGTGAACGCTTGGTGAGTACAGATCGCAGCTCTTAAGGGGGGTTCAGGTGATAGGAAGCAGGTTGAGTTAGGACTTCATTATGTTTAACTGTTGAAATACTTACGAACTTCAGCTTAACTGAAGCGTGTGAAGCGAGTTATTATTCCAAATGTGTATTAATTATTATTAAATAGCTTTAAAAAGGCGATTTTTGGGTGCTTGTGTTAAAAGTGTGGAAGCTGCTTTTGTCTTTGTGTGTCGATTTTGTGCCACGTGTTTGGTAATCATTGAACCTTCTGGTCCACCACGGCACCGCAATAGGCTTTATTTTAACAGTTTGCTTGGTTAATGATCTATAATTTCTGCAAGAATATCTGTTCTTTCGTGCGCTTTCTACAAAGCAGCAGAACAGTTTGATTCGGAATGCACCACGGGCTCTAGTTCGTCCGTATGCAAGCAGCAGACGCAGTTAGTATGTTGAATAATTATCGCACAGCCTCGTGCATTGGTTAAACCTCTGTCCAGAATAGTGCATGCGTAGAATCGTAATGCGAATCTCACTGAGATATTTTTATGGTATGAACGCAAAGGAGATTATAGTATCATTGTCTCCCACCCCCTTTTTCTGTGTTTCTACTTGCTGTAGTTAAATTGTGCTCTTTTACATTCTCATGTAATTGTTATTTAAATGTTTCTAGTCAGGCACTAGCTATGTGTAGTAAGGATGTGCAGCCAAATACTTAGATACTATAAATAATCTACGTGAAAGATAAATTCTGTGGTGTTGATCTTACCCACTTTCTCCGATTTCCAATCCTGAATTAATCAAGCTGCTTCATGCACGACACGGAGTGCTGTTTTTCTGGCTACTTAAAGAAAATTTGCATACTTGTAATTAAATTATTAAAGTAATTAAACTAATAAATTTCCAGCTCCGTTTTTTTTTCAAATGGTTAGGAAGAGCTTGGGCTGGTGGCAACCCTGAATTTCTGAATTTTTATCATTATTTGTGTGAGAGAAGCAGCTAGAAATGCGAGATAACGTATATGGCTCGATGAGAAACGTCGTAAACATAGTAATACGTTACACATGGCCGGCCCTGGCCTAGGATGCGCTAGACTTGCGAACTTCTGAGAGATTAAGCTAGATTTAACAGTGTATTAATTTATGCAAAATTTTTTTTACAGCGCTCAAGCAACTTCTGTGTTGTTTGAGAGAGAGTATTTCTTTCGACGTTGTAAGCGACGTTGTTTGCTTTTTACTGCATTTATGTATGTTTTTTTTAAATTTGGGATGTGTTAATATGTTATTTGTTTGCGTGTGAGGAAATTAAGTGCAGGCCACGTCCAATTTGTGTTCTTTTTCAGTCACGTAATCGTGTGCTCTCTTGATTAGGGGACAGGTATGTTATTTTTGTATTGTGTGGATTTTTTTCTTGAACTATAAAACTATGGATACGCACAGCCATGTAAAAATTAGTAATAGGGATAATCAGGATGACAGTAGCAACAGGATGAATGCAAATGATGAGCCTGTAGAACACGTGGAAAACACGATGCTGAACTCAGTCGAACAAACGGAAGCAGTAAAAAGTCGCGTCGATCCATATTGTCACCAAGTACAAGACATGGAGGATCTAAATAGCAAACAGAATAAATCCAGTATGGAGAAGGAAGGTAATGAACGCACCAATAACCAGTTTAATAGTATGGGAGTAGACATGGGGATGCCCTTACAAAATTTCATAGGGCAATTTGCCAAGATCGATGAGATTCATAAATCTATGATAGAGGCTAATCAACAGACACAAAATCGATTGGAGGTGAATGAGAAACGATTTGAGAAACCTGAAAATAATGTTGTGAATAATGTAAAGGAATTTCAGACTACATTACGTGAAGAAATAGCCACAGAGATAGGGAATACGGTCACTGTTGTGGAGCGACATATCGGGCACGTGGAAAATGAACAACTAAGACTGAATAACGTGATCGAACAGCAGGCGCTAATCATAACGGAGAAATTCCAGGCTTTGGAAATTCAGGCGGAAAGGGACCGCGCGGAGCTATTGTCTATGATGCGGGTAGCGGAACCGCCGTGTCCAGAGGCCATTAAGACCCAAGTGGACCTCTATAGCAGCACGATTAGTGCTCTGCAAGACGAGTTGTAGAAAAGAAAATAGGGAAACGCTTCTGAAGCCGAGGATATAAGAAATGAGCTCGCGAAGGTCGCAGAAATGGTAGGGAACTGTTCGGCGGCAGGTGCTAGGGAAAACACGGAAGAGGTGCGATCCTTGCTGAAGTTCCAACATGGACAATATTTAATAAACCAACAGCAAGCAGGAAGAACCCGTGATTTAGTTGAACGTATAGGGGATCTTGAAACACGTGTTGAACGTAGTCGAAAGGTGCCCGGACGTAATAAAACACACGAAAGTGCGGAGAAAGACTCTGAGCACGAGGACGGGTGGAAAAGAAGCGAAAACGAGGACGCAGGAAACTCATGGGGGCGAGCAATGAATCTACGCGGACGTTCTCCGTGAAGAGAAAGGGAGCATGTGGATTTCAAACACTTTCTTTCGATGAGAAAGTTCGATGTGTTTAGCAACGCAAGTGATGGGATCCACCCCGTTGCTTGGACGCACCAATTTGTGTTTGTGTTGCCTCCGTCGTGGCCTAGCACACACAAAAGGGAATCTATGTGCAGTTTTCTAATAGGGAAACCTGCCGTAAGAATGAGAATCGTGGCGCGTAGTTGTGGCACAGTACGCGAATTCACGGCAGCTTTCCTTTCGGCCTACTGGTTAGAAGCCAGACAGGACAGGATAAAACATAAAATATTCATGATACCTTTCCTAAGAAACTCAGGTTTTACGAGCACAGCTCGGCTTTTTGATCATATGGTATAGGCGAATCAGTATCTGTATGAACCGTTTGGACCAGCAGAGCTGATCCGGGTTTGGTTAACTAAACTGCCGGCACATATGCACCACATCGTAATTGCTGCGAGATGCAAAGATAATGTGGAGGCTTTCAAAGGAATTCATCAGGAACTTGAGGACGACTCGGAAGCGTATACATCTAATTATGCAGGTGAACCCCGTAGTGAACAAGTACAAAAGTCGAATTGGGGCGCGAACGGAACCGATCACGGATTGATGATCCACAGAACAGAAACAATAATAACGGGTTGCAAAACCGTGGGGATAACTGGAAGAATGGGTTCAATAGGAACCGACAATTTGGTAATGAAAGAGTATACGGAAATCATGTTACGAATCCCGGAAACGGTGGAAATCGTGATCAAGAATCCAGAAATCAACCAGGCAGAGAACGCAATGCGAATAGGAACAGGGGTGCGCGAGTACCACCAGGGGTGGAAATTAGGCCGGCGAATCCCGCACACAATCACCAAATTGAAAATGAGAGGCAAGAATTTTGACACCAGCCTGGCGCGGAACGGAGCGAAACTGCAAATAAGATGGACACAAGTATTTTGTACTTGGGGAACGAAGACATACTGGACGATTTATTACAGGAGGTTCCAGGCAGAGAAGTGGCGGTAATTACGCCCGTTGTAACGATTTAAATTGGTGAATTGAAATTAAAATGCATTCTGGACACAGGGAGTCCATATTCAATTATTGACGAAGACACATTCACGCAGTGTGAGGAGTGGGGAAATTGGTCTATTCTTCCGGTGCGAGGGACAAGAGTAAGGGGAGCGATTCACGGGAAAAGCGTGGAAATCAAACGGCGAGCTCGGATTAACTTCACACGAAGGATACGAGTTTGAATTGAATTTTTATATTGTACCGCTCATGCGGGTGGCGGTCATTCTGGGTGTAATGCTATTGTAAATATAATACTGCCATTAATCTGTATATTTAAAAAAATTTTTTTTGTTCCATAATAATTTTGAAAAATCAAGCAAATACTACAACAAGAGTAAGCTTTTGTTAAGTGTAGTTTATCTGTTTAAAATGATCTCTTTGACGTACGTGGAACAAATGTATTAAAAAAAAATTGTAATTAATTATGTAATATTTCAAGCGCAACTGTACTTAATTAGGTCAATTTTGTATGTTATGTTGTCATGCAATTGTAAATGATTCACACATAGGGTTTCTGTAAGCAGAAGTGTAAATTGAAAAGGTGTTGGCATGCGAGTAGCATACAGTCGGTAGCTGCCCTGCAAGTGGGGAACACGCATTACGTTGGTCAAGCACTAGACGCCGCGAATTTACCTGCAAGACTGGGTTTTGGCCTCGGACGTGTTCTACGTGATTGGTGCAGTACGGCAATAAATTAATAGCTCAGAAATTTGCAGTTTTATCGTCGCCACCAACAGGAAGACAGAGCTATGTACATCAAGAGCCGTACCTGCACAGTGTTACTACGCAGCACCGCCTCACGCCACCTTCGACATCAGTAACAGGCAAAGTACTTTATTTAGAAGTGTATCACAGTATGAACCATCCATCATCAATCAGTGGAATATAAGTGTTAAATGTACCTTTGGGTTTAACTGTGATGTTCCTATGTCATTTACCTCAGTAGGATCCTTACCTAAAAGAATTTATTCCGAGTATCCTGATGTTTATTGAAGCCTGAATAATAGTAAATTACTGGCATTGGTACTGTTTTGCTAGTAAATTCTGAAAATCATTATTAAATACTAAAGTTTGCACGTATCAGTTTAAGGGCCAACGCCCTGCGTGACCATGAGGATTAGTTTTCAATAGCATTTCTGAAAGTAAAGTACCATAATTGTTTAACTGTAACAATGTTAACAGTTATTGTTTGTGTTGTTTCTCCATGTCAGAGAAAGTCAGACAAATATTGGTGTTAGTAAAATGTTAACAAATAACAGTCCTATAGAAATGAAATTTAGTCGTGCTAAATAATAGTTTTGGTCATACGAATGTTAACTATAAGTTTAATATTTTTTTGCATCCTTGCTGAAACATATGTGTGTCTTCTTTTAAATGATTACTGAAGTATAGTGATAAATTCGATAAGTAACAGGAAGTGGGATTAATAGTACTTACTGCCAAGTGACCGTAGTAAATGGAAATTAAATGGTTGTGATTAAATTACATAGGAAGTGCGACATCATCTTTTTGTGAAGACAATGTGCACAATTTGGGCTGGCAGACGTTTTATTAAGCGAAACAGTTTATTGTAATAGCATGAGAGGCGGCAGACGCCCCCTCTCATATTTCTATCTTACTCTGAGTAATTCGATTTTCCTCTCTAATTGCATGCAGTGATTAGTTGCTATTCCTTCACATGCGGACTTCCCACACAGCGTCTCTCGTCAACTGGGTGGTCCGGTGACAGGCGGGCGCTGCTGATCTTGAAAGGGTTAAGCCGACGGGTGTGAGGGTGTCGAGTGACTGCTTTCCAGACGCCGACATTGTCTTAAAAGCGGCGGAGACACGCCCGCAGAAGCCTGAAGGAGCGGTTGGGCTAGAGATTCCGTTACTTCGCAGAAATTTAGCAGAAATACACCAAGATTTTGTTATAATGATAGCCATAGATTGATAACTATAAAATTAAAATAAGAGTGTCTGAAATGACAGACCATCAATGTATCGTTATGTAAATTTATTATAACATAAAAGGTCATGGGAAAAAGTTAGGCATAAGATTTTTGTCAGAATTGTGCAGATGACGGGAATCGCGGCAATGCAGAGGCCAGCCGAAGCAAAACCAAGAGCAGACCACGTTGTCGTGAGTACACGAAGAAGATCACATAAGGTGTCAGGACCTGCGCCTCATGTGCCTCAGGACAGAAAGGGAAGCTATATAATCACCTGTTTGAGTTCTTACCTCTCACTAGTATTGGCCGATCTGCATACACAAAGCAGTATCGTACCACAAACTCTAACAAATGAATTGTCTGATTTATAACTTCTCCTCTCACTTAGAGAGCAGGTGTAGCAATCGTCGCTCCTAGTTCGATTCTGTCTGGATGACCTCACACACTTGTGGAGTCACTCCACGTGCCATCATACCTTGTCGAACTGCAATATTGGGAAACGTAAAGTACTGTCCAGGGAGATAAGAGACCTGGACTAGTGATGTATTCCAACTAGTAGACCTCAGAGACAGTTACTCGACGTGAGGAGAGCCTATCACTACGTCTTCCTACCGTACTACCGTGATCATATGCGTGGGTATTGCTGCAATGTCAACAGCGTACTGCAGATGGTCCAGCACACCCTATTGCTGTTGCAACAACGTAGCAACAACACCCGACGTTTAGCCCTATGTGATGTCAGCACTGTTTCCCCATCCCAAAAGCCCCCCTCCGATGCTCAAGCCATGGAACCACGTGCATCAATGCATATGGCTCAACATACCAAACCCCTCAGAGAAACTAATGAATTTGTGAAGTGCTTCGAATATTTCTAACAATGTGATTTAGTGCCTCATTCTCAGCACAGTCGTGAACATTGTGCAATGTGCAAGCACAACTTGATACCCCATGAATCTTGTTTTTTCTCTTAAATTTCTTTCTCTAGTGTTGTTTTTGTAATGTATGTTATACCTTGTATGTGTTGTGAATTTGCACTGTAATTCTTATGTAAGTGATAGAGTAGGGCGCACAAATTACAAATTACTGTATTGTTCTCTACACCATGTTTCTTTTTTTTGTATTCTGAATTTTTTGTTGTGTGTATGCAAACAGTGTGACTGAAGTCCCCATAAACTGAAGCAGATACCACCACTGTCATTATGAATGGACCATTGTGTAAAGGTTATTCTTGCTGCAGGGAGACAGAATGAATCGGAGGTTGTAATTATATTCTGAAAGCTAACAAAGAGATTGTTAACTTAACTGTTATCATGTGTGATTGAGTTCAGGTTAGTTTAATGATTGAGATTGTTGTAACATCTTGGGCATTTAATTCCGGAGCACTCCAACTCTGATTGTAAAGAAAAAAACTGCTCCATATTTGGCTCACGTGCCCAGGCCATGTTTAGAACGTGAATGTCTGTGTGAATCAGTGTTTGGAAGGGGCTCCTTGGGAATAGATGTGTGATGTAAGTGTTAAAGTTCCATATTAAGAAGGTGAAGTTGGCTACATCATAATTAATCCTCCCTCTATGAGCTGCATTTTCAGTTGCAGTGAGTTTTTTTATAGAGTGCAGCATGTGGAGTTAGTTTGCAAGATTGTACTTGGGCGATTGACTCACTGCCTTGCTCCTAAGTGAGCCAACCACTCACCAATTACAATCTAAAATGGCGTAAGGGCTATGAGAGGTGGCAGACGCCCCCTCTTATATTTCTATCTTACTCTGAGTAATTCGATTTTCCTCTCTAATTCCATGCGGTGACTAGGTGCCATTCCTTCACACGCGGACTTCCCACGCAGTGTCTCTCGTCAACCGGGTGGTCTGGTGACAGGCGGGCACTGCTGATCTTGAAAGGGTTCAGCCGACGGGTGTGAAGGTGTCGAGTGAATACTTTTCAGACGCTGACATTGTCGTAATAGCGGTGGAGTGACGCCCACAGGGTCCTGAAGGAGCGGCTGGGCTAGAGACTCAGTTACTTCGCAAAAACGTACCGAAAACACATTCTGGCGGGCTCCCAGCGAGGCGTGGGAATGACTTGTGTTGCCAGGCAGTCTTGGCGGGAAAATTTCCGCGTTTTCTGCAAAATCGTAACTGTGATTGGCTTGCTCAGCAAAATCGGCGCAGAAATTGGTGCCAAGAATCTCCATTGGTGGAATGGCAGTGCTTCGGCAATAGAGCGGAATTATCCGCCGGTTTTGGAGTTGCTGATTGGAACATTTAACCACGCCACTGTCGTGGGAGCGGAAATGTTCTGTGTTCGGTTTGTATGGGTGCTCTTGTGGGAAGTCGGCTCTCGCTTTTCGGTTGGAGTAGGTTACAAGACTGAGCTCTCGCTGCTCTGGACAGCCTGCCTTCTGTTAGCTGTCTAATATACTTTTATTTGATTGTAACTCATTAACGAAGTTGCTGAAGTTTCGACTTCAACATAACTTTCCGAGTACAGTTGGCAATTGAGCGTTCTGCGTAGAAGCGGCCTATGTTCTGTGTCTTGGTCAGTTTTGGCTAAAGTTGACTGTATCGGAGTTACTGTGTGACTTTGCTTGTTAAAATCACTGTACCGTCAGTGATTGTGTGGCGAGCCTTCTTGGTCTCCCTCAGAGGCGCATTTGTATTGATAGGAAGTCTTTAGTCTGGAACAACCAGACCAGGACTATTTGTTTCGGGCTATACTCGCGGCATTATCATCACCACGACGGGACGTCGAAGCAACCAACCATCGCTTCCGGTACGCCAGATCGTGTCCCTGCAGTTCAGAAGACAGATTGGTAATGTATGTCCGCCGCACCGGCAGACTAGGGAATTTGCACTGTGGTAATCAGAGCTCAGCAGAGCGCGCCTGTTCAAATGTCAAACCCCTCATTAATGCGACTATAACCGAGCGGTTTGAAGAAATTAAATCTGTAGTACGTATCGAATGCCAAACAGATGTCTCAAATTTGAGAGAAACTGTTTGGAAGTCTGAAAAGCTGTTAGCAGAGAAAGTAGACAATTGTAAACAGAAGTGTAATAGCAACACCTCCAATATTCTCAGTCATATTAATGAGCTGGAAAAGAAAATACAGGTGACACCTAGTCATGTGGTAACTAAAGTAGAGTATCATACGTTACTGGAAGGGGAGGAAATACTCGATCCTTCCAACATACATAATGGGTGGCATCCATTAGACTTTCTGAAAAATTGTGAAAGAGTTTTCCCCGGAAATCTGAGTGACCAAGAGAAAATAAATTTGGTAATTAGTGCTATGACAGGAGACGCCAAAAGAGGGAGTCTCAATATAGAAACTGAACGTATGTCTGTTGATGAATTCAAACAGCAATTCATCAACGAATACTGGTCAACACAGAAGCAGGATTGCTTGTGGCGTGAGTTTATAATGGCTACAATGTATGACAACAGGGGCAGAATGTCTATGAAAGACTTCTGTGAGTCGTGGTACAAGAAAGTGATACATTTAAGGGGTCGCAGATCCGATTCCGAAATTGTCTGGGAGATTTGGAAGAAGCTCCCGAAAGACTCGAAAAGATACATAGGAAGCAACCATCACAATTTCACGATCTTCCTAGAGCGCATTGAAGACGAAGACCACTCGAGAAATAACCGTGACAATCGACCGAATTATTCTAATAGGAATTATCGGAATGTAGACGATGATAACCGGGACGGACAAAATGATCGCGGGAGAAATTATGGCCCGCGAACACAAGAATTCAATGAAGAGGAAAACTAAGGCCCGCGTGGGTGGAGGGTCGTCGCCGCGCGGAAAGGCAATATAGACCCGATAGAGAAAAGTTTCAGCCGCTAGGTAGGCTGCGTATGCAAAGTAATGGAGAGCGCGGCCAGGCGAACAGAGCGCTCACAACCAGCCAGTGGAACTCGACCGGCAAGCCGTCACTTGTCAACAGGGACTGGGCGAGAAGCAGTACAGAGATACCTCACAGAACTACCTACCGCCATACCGCGTCACGAGGCGGAGCAGTTAACTGCTGTGCGTGACGACACGGGAGAGTTCGGTGAACTCGTAACCAGCAGGAATGATCCGGTACGCGTGAAAACAAAGCAGAATTGCAGTCAAGTAAATCGAGCTCATATCAGCACAGCAAATAAACATGAAACAAAAGATACGCAGAATAGTTTCCAAAGTGGAAATGGCGCGAAGAAACGAGTAATTTAGTCACAGGCTTAAAGCAATATGGATGGGAACAGGCGACGAAGGAAGAGTTAATGGAGGTTGAAGAAAAGGAAGACGAAAAGCAGTCCGTCCAAAAGGAGACGATACTTGTTAATGTTACAAATGAGGAAATAATAGACACAGCGCAAAGATCGCGAGCAGTCGACATAAATTATAGGGAAAGAAATAAGGAGGAAAAGGTAGACGAGATATTTGAGTATGTTTTTGATGAAGATGACAATTTGCTAAGCGTGACTAAACTTGATATGGAAGCCACCCAATATCCTCACGATCGGAAAGTAAATGAAATTCGTGCATATAATGTAACAGGAGAAAATGAGAACATAAAGATCATCGAAATAGGGGAAGATTATACAAAGTTTGAAGTGAAAGTGGAGGTCCATAGGTCGTGTAATTCAGAGGATCACGTAAGAGACACAGCTTTGAAAAAAACTAGCCTGGCTGAAACAAGTAAATCAGATGCTATATTGTCAGACAAAGTATTGAAAATGAAAGAGGTTTAGAAACAGAAGAATTGGAAGACAATTTCAATCATGATAGATTAGGTGATGAACAGATCGCAAGGGAATTTGCAATCGGTAAAAGCAAGGAACCACCTGATATAGTACTGGTGCAGGGGCATGTCCCAAAAATCATTGCGAGTCCCACAGAGAAGAAACCATCCGCTATTGACCAAAAACGAATAAGCAACATTTCTTGGGAAGACCTAATGGTTGAACAGGATCTGTTGTGGGAGGAGCAGGAAGGCTCCGATAAGAAGAGTACTAAACAAACTGTTATACCTGTCGATATTTACAACTGTAAAGTACAGGTTTTGCTAGACACTGGTTCTCAAATAAGTGCCATATCGAAATCATTTTTCGAATACATCAAAGACCAACCAGGGCTAGTCATTATGTCTGTGGTAGGGGTAAAAGTCATAGAAGCTACTGGGAAACCAAGCAAGCCTATCAAACATCAGATACTTTCTGAATATAGCATTAAAGGACAGACTTTCGAACACGATTTCCTAATAGTACCGGATCTAAGGTGGTACCAAGTGTCTTTGCAATGCGACGTGGACTGCACTGCGCAGTATAATGTAATTGGATTTGGAAGTAAATTGTTTTACTTTTCTTGTGTATGTGTAATTGAAAAGGACTGCACTGTGCAGCATAAAGTTGAAAATTTTCTTAAGTAGTTATTTGTTTATGAAGAGATTGGTAAATGGACTGCTTTAATTTTTTTTATGTTGCAGCCGAATTTTCTTATGAAATATAATAAGGTTACTGAAATACAGTTGAAACTAAGGTATACATAAAGATCTGGTATATAACTGAAAGTTACGTGAAAAACAGTAGGTTAGTAAATTTCTTGGAATAAGATTACCTGATTGTTGCTGTAGGTAAAAATTTGTGTATTTAATAGTAAAGCTATGTGATGAAACTTCATTTGTAGTTGTTATGTTGGAATGTAAGTATAATAATTGGTACAGGTTCAGGATTTCTTGGTACACATCTAAATATTATTTTTCTGTAACATTACTGGTGAACACCAGAATTTATAAAAAAAAAAAAAACATTTATTGCAACTGAAAAAAAAATTTTGTCCACAATTGCTTTCCGATATTTATGTATAAAATGTAATGTAATAAGTTTTAAAGAAGTGGCCCCTTTGTAGTCAATAGCATTTGGATGCTTTGCAAAGATTGTCTTGACAGAAATCATTACCAAAACAGGGGCATATGTAATGCTATTGTAAATATAATACTGCCATTAATCTGTATATTTTATTTTAAAAAAATTTTGTTTCATAATAATTTTGAAACATTAAGCAAATACTATAACGAGAGTAAGCTTTTGTTAAGTGTAGCTTATCTGTTTAGGATAACCTCATTGACGTAGGTGGAATAAATGTATTAAAACATATTTTGTAAATAATTATGTAATATTTCAAGTACAACTGTAATTAATTATGTCAATTTTGTGCGTATATGTTGTCATGCAATTGTAGATGGTTCATACTTAGGATTTTTGTAAGCAGAAGTGTAAATTGAAAAGGTGTAGGGATCATAGGTAGAACGGAACTCCGTTCTGTAGTGGTGAAATGGAAAAGATGGTGTGGCGCACGAGGGAGAATTGGCGCACGAGTAGCATACAGTCTGTAGCTGCCCTGCAAGTGGGGAACACGCATTACGTTGGTCAAGCACTAGACGCCGCGAATTTACCTGCAAGACTGGGTTTTGGCCTCGGACGTGTTCTACGTGATTGGCGCAGTACGGCAATAAATTAATAGCTCAGAAATTTGCAATTTTATCGTCGCCACCAAGAGGAAGACAGAGCTATGTACATCAAGAGCCGTACCTGCGCAATGTTACTACGCAGCACCGCCTCACGCCACCTTCGACATCAGTAACAGGCAAAGCACTTTATTTAGAAGTGTATCACAGTGTGAACCATCCATCAGCAATCAGTAGAATATAAGTGTTAAATGTACCTTTGTGTTTCACCGTGATGTTCCTATGTCATTTACCTCAGTAGGATCCTTACCTAAACGAATTTATTCCGAGTATCCTGATGTTTATTGAAGCCTGAATAATAGTAAATTACTGGCAATGGTACTGTTTTGCTAGTAAATTCTGAAAATCATTATTAAATACTAAAGTTTGCACGTATCAGTTTAAGGGCCAACGCCTTGCGTGACCATGAGGATAAGTAGCATTTCTGAAAGTAAAGTACCATAATTGTTTAACTGTAACAATCTTAACAGTTATTGTTCGTGTTGTTCCTCCATGTCAAAGAAAGCCAGACACATATTGGTGTTAGTAAAATGTTAACAAATAACAGTCCTAAAGAACTGAAATTTAGTCGTGCTAAATAATAGTTCTGGTCATGTGAATTATAGGTATAAGTTAAAAATTTTTTTGCATCCTTGCTGAAACATATGTGTGTCTTCTTTTAAATAATTACTGAAGTGTAGTGATAGATTCGATAAGTAACAGGAAGTCGGATTAATAGTACTTTTTGCCAAGTGACCGTAGTAAATGGAAATTAAGTGGTTGTGTTTAAATTACGTAGGAAGTGTGACTTCATCTTTTTGTGTAGACACTGTGCCCGTTTTGGGCTGGCGGCCGTTTTATTAAGCGAAACAGTTTATTGTTATAGCAGGCTTTGTCTGATAAAAGGTTTCCAAACGTAATTATTCTCACTGCTTTTCCCACAAACTCTATGATTCGGAGAAAAATAGTTCGATACTTTACCATTGCGTTGAACACGGTTAAAATCTCTCTCCGAGAGTCGATGGTTTGGTGTGTTAGTTTTGCGTGATTTTGTGGTGGTGTTCCTGCTGCTACTTGCTACACAGTTCTGACATTCCGAATCGCGGATCTTCCGTCTTTACAGTGGTAGAACTTAAACGTTCTGGTACCGTATTGACGAGAGCGCGAAAGTACCTTCGCATAGGGACCGATTTTTTGTGTGCACGTGATGTAAGAATTAATGTTAGTGGTGGATTTATGACGGCGGAGGTTCATGGTAACCCCGTCAGTTTAAATTTTGATGAGCGCGTGCTGCGCAGTGAGAGTGAAACGAGCTGCCTGAGATTTTCCGTTTGTACCGAATCGCAATCCGAACTCGAGTTCAACGTTACCCTGGTGGATGGACCGGTTTCGATGTTCTCTGAGCGATGTCAGGATGATAGTTTTGGCAATAATCTGAACGAAAGGATCTCCTGTTCCGAAAATGCGGATAGGGACTGTGAAGCTTTGCGTCGGATTATATCAAACCACGCAAGTGTATTTGTTGAAACACCAGGTGCAATAGAGGGTTTCAAATCATTTTGAGGTAGTGAAGAAGTGCTGTATATAAAAATGTAACTGTATATGTAATTGTTGTTTCTATCTAAAACTTATGTTAAAGGTAGCTTTTCTACTAGCAGACTGTCGAGGCAGCAAGTGATACGGCAAGTAATGAGAAGAGGGGACAGGAGACTGCTAACCATGGTGACAGAGAGTTACAAATTTAAACTTGTTTTGTTATATTACTATGCCAGAGAACAGTTTATTGCAAATGAGTAAAAGAATGTAGTAGCTTTAGAGAATATATAAATGAGTTAAAATAATGACATGTGGTAACAACAATCTTTTTATGAACAGGAAGTTTTTTTATGTAAGATTTACCAGTGAAATAATGTAACACTTATATTTATGTTTAAAGGAGCGCAAATCAACAATGTCACTCGATACCAGGAACCAATGTCACCAGGCCCATAGGGAAAGGGCACACCACGAGCGTGGATAGTGGTGGTATTCAGAATCATGCATGTAGCGCAAATGTAGTAGATTAGTGGAAGTGTTCTGTGTAATTACAAGTAGACTTTGATTGTGCTTTGATGAAGATAGTAGTTAAAAGTGACTTGGATAGTAATTAAAAGTAGGTAGTAGGTGCTGGAATATCACTAATCAACTTCCTTGTGTTGTCTACATCCCTTCAAAAAAGGTGATCACAACCATATTGACAGAACTCAAATATTTCTCTTTTATATTGTTGTTTTATTTGTGAATAATGTATATTTACTGAAATCGTGAAGTAAGACTTAACTGACGTGTGAGCACAAGCTCATGTGTGATTCACATTGTATAATTCACCTTATCTCTGATGAGGTACTCGTGTTTAAGCAAATCAGTGCATTACACACTTGACCAAATTTCTTTACTGGGAGCACTGAATAATTGGTTAACAACAAAAAAAAGTTTTAACGTGATAAATTGTAGACTTGTTATAAGATTTTTTTGTGCTTCGAGCTAGTAAACATTAAACTTCTAGTATATTAGAATCCTATATCATTATATTCGTATTTCCGACGAAATTGACAATCAGGGATCAAGACTTTATTGGAGTAGTTACTTGACAAATGTTACTATATGAAATCCTACTGGACCACTGAAGTTTCATATTTTAATGATGTTGGTAAGGAACAATGTGAAATGATGGAGTTTCGAGACGGGAGTTATTGTATAAACATTTTACTGTTTGCCCAAATTTTTGTCAGTGCAAAATTGTTTGGGTGGAGCATCCAGACGAGTGGCGCGGAAAGTGACTGTGAGAGCCCGGCAACGGAAGACAGCAGGGCCAGAGAACTTCCAGTCTGGCCAGCTGGTGGCCCGGTGCGCCTAGAGGAAGAGGGGCAGCTACCCCTACCATCCCCTCCTTCCGCACACCGGGCCGGTGAATCAACCAGACGCAGTCCGTGCGCGCGCCATCCGCATAGCGGGACCAATGCAGCCTGTCCGGTGGCGTACACACAAATAGTGGATGACAGGCGCTGTGGAAAGATGGGGATGGTGCAAAATAGCCGATGTCCTCTGCTGCCTAGGATGGCGTGCAGAAGACCCATTTAGCGCCATCCTTGCGCGAGGACATCTTACCCACCACAATGTCACCTCGTAGTTCAGGAGTAGCCGCTCCTAGACTTTCGTGGCATAACATACTGGTCGATGCTGTGTGCTGCAGAGGGTGGCACAAACGAGAGCCAATCAGTGTCGCCCTCGTGTCAGAGCATCCACATGACCAAAACCAGCTGTAGCCACAAGAAAATTATCTAACAATGCCAATACTGAGGACGATATAACCGTCACAGGCGGAAGCTGCGACAACAAATTACCACTCCACGTTTCTCGTAGACGATAGAAGCTGGGCGAATTCTCACGGATGTTGCTCTGTAAGGAGAACAATTAAAGTCGTTGGAGTAACAGACAGTTGGACACACCACTGCGAGTTAGTTCGACAAGTTGCCTCCATCTCCATGTAAACACAAAGAAATGTGATTGTGCAGTGCAAATATCCGTATTGCGGCGGCGCGGTTCTTTCCGTCCCTTTACGACGGAACTGCACCTACCTGGGAACATTGTCCCAGCAGATCATCAGTAGGAAAGCCGAGTGAAACCTATTGTACTTCGACGTGAACCAGGCTGCGATTTAAGTCACTAATCTACGTTTCGGGAGAAAGTTTTCACACAAAAGAAAGTTTGGAAATTTTGTCCTCAATTAATATATTCTGAAACTTAGGTGAACAAGTATCACTGCCAAGCCCGTGCTAGTCTTGACACAGTTACTCATAATCCCTTTCACTCACGTTAGCAAGTTTATGGTGTTGCATTTCCCTAAAACGTAATAGCTACAAAAATACTGATTGTTTTTGATTGATAATGCTCGCCAAATATTAAGTCTGTCGGTACCAAATTCAGTCAGTTTTTAGCCACCGACCTGCTCAATACGCCACGCGGAATATATGTCTTTTCTCGTCACAAAATTCACTTAAAAATTCCGAAATTTCTACACACACATCGGAATAATTATGCTGTTACTTTCCAACACTTTTGATGTATGAAACACTGCTAGATCCGGCAACTTATCGCTTCCATCGAAACTACTACTACACACGTCCGATCTGGTTGATGGCTAGCCTTCGACTCTTCTCTAGAATACCCTCAGTCTTCTCTACCAGCAGAGAAAGGCGCGCCGAGAATATTGCTTTACCATTGGTCAGTTTACTCAACAGCCAATAGCAAAGCAACATTCTCCCGCGTCAGTCCGCGCTTTTCATCAATAACCAATCGCAAAATATTAAACCTAACGACTGCACTTTTTACCGAGATCATTATCTAATATGCTGAAGTTCTGTTTATGCACAAAGTTATTTACTACTGTTATTTATACTTGAATTAACTCTCCCTTTACCATAAACGTACTTTGCAAATCTATTCTACAAAAATCCATACTTCTTCGAAATGTTCCCACACTAAATCCCACTACATAATTCGTTAAACAATTATCTTCATATTAACCTTAAACCACACTCACGCAGCATTCATACTGCTAAAATATATTTATAACATTTTACATACACAAATAAAACATAATAACTCTTTATGAAAATACTAGGAAAGTTTATGAAAAACATTCTATTACTTTAGTGCACTCTAGTGGGCACAATCGAAACTAAAATCACAGTCCCACTATCCAATATTGTCCTCCATCGGCTGATACATCGACTACATGCGCTTCCAGTTTCACATCACCATGTGCCACTATCCAGCTATGAGACACATCTCCCACTTAACCGCCTCCAAGGCAGGATCGTTATACGGCGCTACGCCTCAGTATGACAAGTAATTTTTGTAAACAAGTGTGCAATTTTTTTAGCATTTTCTGTCTCATCCAACGTTCTAATGAAAGAAAGACAGAGTGCTTTCACAAATTATTACTTAAACATTTTTTAGGAGTTTCCTTTTTAAGGAACCAAGGTTTCAAATGATGTATTTTACAAAGACACATTGTAATGTTGTTGCATTAATTTGTTCTGAAAGCGGTGCTGATATTCAAGACCATAAATGATTAATATTAAAATAAATTTCCAAATATAAACTGATTTATTTCTTTTTATTTAAATTCTCTTTTAATATTGACCATTGAAATTTCAGCATATTAAACTCGATTCATATCTAAACTGGTGCCTTATTTAGGATTGTGTAAATGTGAGTTTGTAATCTTGCGGAACACATCTAATAGGGAGCCAAGATTGGGAGACTACATACAACACTGCATTCATAAAATAACACACGAAGAACGTTGAAACTTATGCAAGAGGAAATTAACCACAACCAACCGATTCAATTTTCAGCCAAAGACGTTATGTTCGTAGCACAATCCTGTCCGTCATGTAATTGCCACACACTGGTATACTAAATACATACTAACTCTCTGTGAAATCTTCCCGAAAAGAATAGCTGAGGGCTACTTTGAGGATTACACCACATGCTTCACGTGGTCAACTTGGTTTACACAAAGAGTGTAACTCCACAATAATTTTGATGATTAAAATAAATTAGATCGAAAAGCAATTTACAAAAGAAAAACCTTGAACTGGTTACTATCGTCTTACTATTAACCCGATGGGTCAAAGAATTGTATAAGCACGTGGTACTGGTCTCACAAAGTACACCCCACGTGGGTTGAACATAAAGAAAAGTTGCTACATTGAAAAATATTGTCAAGACGAGATGTTATAATCTCATGCACATTCACATTGAAGATTGATGATCTTAGTTAGAGTTACTGATCAACACGTGGTTCCACTTTACTCACAAAGTAGTGACAAAGCAAGTACCGGAAGATATTCTGAACTTGACAGTCGAATTACACTGCGTTGCAATTTAAGATAACATTAGATAAAACTGAAATAAAGGTGATTAAATTTTCAGTTAGGCTGAACTTAAGAAATCCATTCTCCTACGGACTTAGCAGACAGGTGCTTAGCCGGAGATTTTACCACTTCAGACGCTCGCCGTGGACAGACTGACCTGGGCTCCTACCGAGCGTGCTTAACAGATACAAACGGAAGTGACGAGAGAGGCAGCTTCCTATGCCAACATGACAAGGGACGGACAGGACCATACTAAGAATAGAAACATCTCTGCTTTTAGAAAGCGTAGCTACCTGTTTCGAAGTTGGTCCTACTGTTCTCTAGCAGACAGGCTTGTCTGCTACCATCAAGCATGCAACTAGAAATGCATTTGCTCATTCATCCTCTCACACAGAAGGGAAGGGGCATGACAGTATCTTATCATATACAGTATATAAAAGAAAGAGGATGTAGGTTCCGTATGAGACTGTGTGACATGATTTACATATAAACTGTGTTTTAAAGTGTAGTACTGTGACAGATCGTTCTTGTTTATGTGTAAAAGTAACACATTTCACTGCTCAGTCTCCTCCCAGATAGTCAGAAACACCACAGTCAATTTAGAAGAGGAATTTATGCCGTAAATGACAACAGATTTAAGAAATTAACATGGCAGGAATCCAACAGAGACCTTGCAACATGTTCCTTAAATTTTATGATACAGTCGCACATTAGTATCACATTAGAACCTTGTTTTCATGCTCTACTCTTTCCATTGTTTGTATACTATGTAATATTATGTCAAAATATTGTATATGTTTTCTTACGACTCTCATATTTATACAAGATTACGTCGATGTACCATGTAATGTATTTTCATGAACTATTTTTCTTTATTATTATTTTGTATATTGTGTAACATTGTGCCTATGTAATGGGTTTGTCTAGTACTATTGTTGTTTTAATTCGTATACTAGGTAACATTATTTTGATATCGTATATTATCAATTGAAGTGGTCCATTGCCTATAACTGCTTGTTTCATTACCGACCAAACAAGGTCAACAGAAAATTAAGTAAATTGGTACCACAAGTAGCTTTGAGTATAAATTATAATGATTATAGCACAAGCTTGTAATTATACTTATGTTTCGGATTTAATGGTTACCTGAACTCATACGTTTTTGTTTATGAAATTTAAGAGACCAAAAGCTTGTTGGGTAACGTCATAACATGACAATAACGTTCACGGCACAGTCTTTTATTCGGGGGGGGGGGGGGGGGGGGGAGGTTCGGTGTGGTGAAACGTCGCTGTGAAGTCGTTTCATAAGACGCTTGTCGAATTCGGTACAACTTATTCACTTTACTACCTGACTTTAGCTCAATTCATGAACTCTTCCAGAAAGACTGAGCACTCAAATAAGGCCTATTGAATATTATATATGTGTTTTAATGTGGGGTTTCGGTTTTGTTTTGTGGGAAACGCTGAGTTGGTCATCGTCTGCTGGGAGATGATGTTGCTTCTCGTTCAAAGGAGAGCACAGGATGACCAACTTAGGTTTCCAATACCTCAACAGAGAGGTTTACTCATCTTAGTCGAAGGTTGTTTTTGTGTGTGAGGTTGGTGACGGAGGGTAGCTTCCGCTGCACTGGGAGCTAGGTAATCTCGAAAGGAAAAGCGGCACTCTTCACTGAACGCTTGATGAGTACGGATCGTAGCTCTTAAGGGGGGTTTCAGGTGACAGGATGCAGGCTGAGTTAGGACTTCATTATGTTTAACTGTTGAAATACTTAAGAACTTCAGCTTATCTGAAGCGTGTGAAGCGAGTTATTTTTCCAAATGTGCGTTAATTATATGGCTTTAAAAAGGCGATTTTTTGGTGATTGTGTTAAAAGTGAGGAAGCTGCTTTTGTCTTTGTGTGTCGATTTTGTGCCACGTGTTTGGTAATCAATGAACCTTCTGGTCCACCACGGCACCACAATCGGCTTTATTTTAACAGTTTGCTTGGTTAATGATCTATAATTTCTGCAAGAATATCTGTTCTTTCGTGCGCTTTCTACAAAGCAGCAGAACAGTTTGATTCGGAATGCACCACGGGCTCTAGTTCGTCCGTATGCAAGCAGCAGACGCAGTTAGTATGTTGAATAATTATCGCACAGCCTCGTGCATTGGTTAAAACTCTGTCCAGAACAGCGAATGCGTAGAATCGTAATGCGAATCTCACTGAGATATTTTTATGGTATGAACGCAAAGGAGATTGTAGTATCATTGTCTCCTACCCCCGTTTTCTGTGTGTGTTCTTGCTGTAGTTAAATTGTGCTCTGTTATATCCTCAAGTAATTCTTATTTAAATGTTTCTAGTCAGGCACCAGTTACGTGTAGTTAGGATGTGCAGCCAAATACTTAGATACTATAAATAATCTACGTGAAAGATAAATTCTGTGGTGTTGGTCTTACCCACTTTCTCCGATTTCCAATCCTGAATTAATCAAGCTGCTTCATGCACGACACGGAGTGCTGTTTTTCTGGCTACTTAAAGAAAATTTGCATACTTGTAATTAAATTATTAAAGTAATTAAACTAATAAATTTCCAGCTCCGTTTTTTTTTTCAAATGGTTAGGAAGGGCTTGGGCTGGTGGCAACCCTGAATTTCTGAATTTTTATCATTATTTGTGTGAGAGAAGCAGCTAGAAATGCGAGATAACGTATATGGCTCGATGAGAAACGTCGTAAACATAGTAATACGTTACACATGGCCGGCCCTGGCCTAGGATGCGCTAGACTTGCGAACTTCTGAGAGATTAAGCTAGATTTAACAGTGTATTAATTTATGAAAAATTTTTTTTACAGCGCTCAAGCAACTTCTGTGTTGTTTGAGAGAGAGTATTTCTTTCGACGTTGTAAGCGACGTTGTTTGCTTTTTACTGCATTTATGTATGTTTTTTTTAAATTTGGGATGTGTTAATATGTTATTTGTTTGCGTGTGAGGAAATTAAGTGCAGGCCACGTCCAATTTGTGTTCTTTTTCAGTCACGTAATCGTGTGCTCTCTTGATTAGGGGACAGGTATGTTATTTTTGTATTGTGTGGATTTTTTTCTTGAACTATAAAACTATGGATACGCACAGCCATGTAAAAATTAGTAATAGGGATAATCAGGATGACAGTAGCAACAGGATGAATGCAAATGATGAGCCTGTAGAACACGTGGAAAACACGATGCTGAACTCAGTCGAACAAACGGAAGCAGTAAAAAGTCGCGTCGATCCATATTGTCACCAAGTACAAGACATGGAGGATCTAAATAGCAAACAGAATAAATCCAGTATGGAGAAGGAAGGTAATGAACGCACCAATAACCAGTTTAATAGTATGGGAGTAGACATGGGGGTGCCCTTACAAAATTTCATAGGGCAATTTGCCAAGATCGATGAGATTCATAAATCTATGATAGAGGCTAATCAACAGACACAAAATCGATTGGAGGTGAATGAGAAACGATTTGAGAAACTTGAAAATAATGTTGTGAATAATGTAAAGGAATTTCAGACTACATTACGTGAAGAAATAGCCGCAGAGATAGGGAATACGGTCACTGTTGTGGAGCGACATATCGGGCACGTGGAAAATGAACAACTAAGACTGAATAACGTGATCGAACAGCAGGCGCTGATCATAACGGAGAAATTCCAGGCTTTGGAAATTCAGGCGGAAAGGGACCGCGCGGAGCTATTGTCTATGATGCGGGTAGCGGAACCGCCGTGTCCAGAGGCCATTAAGACCCAAGTGGACCTCTATAGCAGCACGATTAGTGCTCTGCAAGACGAGTTGTAGAAAAGAAAATAGGGAAACGCTTCTGAAGCCGAGGATATAAGAAATGAGCTCGCGAAGGTCGCAGAAATGGTAGGGAACTGTTCGGCGGCAGGTGCTAGGGAAAACACGGAAGAGGTGCGATCCTTGCTGAAGTTCCAACATGGACAATATTTAATAAACCAACAGCAAGCAGGAAGAACCCGTGATTTAGTTGAACGTATAGGGGATCTTGAAACACGTGTTGAACGTAGTCGAAAGGTGCCCGGACGTAATAAAACACACGAAAGTGCGGAGAAAGACTCTGAGCACGAGGACGGGTGGAAAAGAAGCGAAAACGAGGACGCAGGAAACTCATGGGGGCGAGCAATGAATCTACGCGGACGTTCTCCGTGAAGAGAAAGGGAGCATGTGGATTTCAAACACTTTCTTTCGATGAGAAAGTTCGATGTGTTTAGCAACGCAAGTGATGGGATCCACCCCGTTGCTTGGACGCACCAATTTGTGTTTGTGTTGCCTCCGTCGTGGCCTAGCACACACAAAAGGGAATTTATGTGCAGTTTTCTAATAGGGAAACCTGCCGTAAGAATGAGAATCGTGGCGCGTAGTTGTGGCACAGTACGCGAATTCACGGCAGCTTTCCTTTCGGCCTACTGGTTAGAAGCCAGACAGGACAGGATAAAACATAAAATATTCATGATACCTTTCCTAAGAAACTCAGGTTTTACGAGCACAGCTCGGCTTTTTGATCATATGGTATAGGCGAATCAGTATCTGTATGAACCGTTTGGACCAGCAGAGCTGATCCGGGTTTGGTTAACTAAACTGCCGGCACATATGCACCACATCGTAATTGCTGCGAGATGCAAAGATGATGTGGAGGCTTTCAAAGGAATTCATCAGGAACTTGAGGACGACTCGGAAGCGTATACATCTAATTATGCAGGTGAACCCCGTAGTGAACAAGTACAAAAGTCGAATTGGGGCGCGAACGGAACCGATCACGGATTGATGATCCACAGAACAGAAACAATAATAACGGGTTGCAAAACCGTGGGGATAACTGGAAGAATGGGTTCAATAGGAACCGACAATTTGGTAATGAAAGAGTATACGGAAATCATGTTACGAATCCCGGAAACGGTGGAAATCGTGATCAAGAATCCAGAAATCAACCAGGCAGAGAACGCAATGCGAATAGGAACAGGGGTGCGCGAGTACCACCAGGGGTGGAAATTAGGCCGGCGAATCCCGCACACAATCACCAAATTGAAAATGAGAGGCAAGAATTTTGACACCAGCCTGGCGCGGAACGGAGCGAAACTGCAAATAAGATGGACACAAGTATTTTGTACTTGGGGAACGAAGACATACTGGACGATTTATTACGGGAGGTTCCAGGCAGAGAAGTGGCGGTAATTACGCCCGTTGTAACGATTTAAATTGGTGAATTGAAATTAAAATGCATTCTGGACACAGGGAGTCCATATTCAATTATTGACGAAGACACATTCACGCAGTGTGAGGAGTGGGGAAATTGGTCTATTCTTCCGGTGCGAGGGACAAGAGTAAGGGGAGCGATTCACGGGAAAAGCGTGGAAATCAAACGGCGAGCTCGGATTAACTTCACACGAAGGATACGAGTTTGAATTGAATTTTTATATTGTACCGCTCATGCGGGTGGCGGTCATTCTGGGTGTAATGCTATTGTAAATATAATACTGCCATTAATCTGTATATTTAAAAAAATTTTTTTTGTTCCATAATAATTTTGAAAAATCAAGCAAATACTACAACAAGAGTAAGCTTTTGTTAAGTGTAGTTTATCTGTTTAAAACGATCTCTTTGACGTACGTGGAACAAATGTATTAAAAAAAAAATTGTAATTAATTATGTAATATTTCAAGCGCAACTGTACTTAATTAGGTCAATTTTGTATGTTATGTTGTCATGCAATTGTAAATGATTCACACATAGGGTTTCTGTAAGCAGAAGTGTAAATTGAAAAGGTGTTGGCATGCGAGTAGCATACAGTCGGTAGCTGCCCTGCAAGTGGGGAACACGCATTACGTTGGTCAAGCACTAGACGCCGCGAATTTACCTGCAAGACTGGGTTTTGGCCTCGGACGTGTTCTACGTGATTGGTGCAGTACGGCAATAAATTAATAGCTCAGAAATTTGCAGTTTTATCGTCGCCACCAACAGGAAGACAGAGCTATGTACATCAAGAGCCGTACCTGCACAGTGTTACTACGCAGCACCGCCTCACGCCACCTTCGACATCAGTAACAGGCAAAGTACTTTATTTAGAAGTGTATCACAGTATGAACCATCCATCATCAATCAGTGGAATATAAGTGTTAAATGTACGTTTGGGTTTAACTGTGATGTTCCTATGTCATTTACCTCAGTAGGATCCTTACCTAAAAGAATTTATTCCGAGTATCCTGATGTTTATTGAAGCCTGAATAATAGTAAATTACTGGCATTGGTACTGTTTTGCTAGTAAATTCTGAAAATCATTATTAAATACTAAAGTTTGCACGTATCAGTTTAAGGGCCAACACCCTGCGTGACCATGAGGATTAGTTTTCAATAGCATTTCTGAAAGTAAAGTACCATAATTGTTTAACTGTAACAATGTTAACAGTTATTGTTTGTGTTGTTTCTCCATGTCAGAGAAAGTCAGACAAATATTGGTGTTAGTAAAATGTTAACAAATAACAGTCCTATAGAAATGAAATTTAGTCGTGCTAAATAATAGTTTTGGTCATACGAATGTTAACTATAAGTTTAATATTTTTTTGCATCCTTGCTGAAACATATGTGTGTCTTCTTTTAAATGATTACTGAAGTATAGTGATAAATTCGATGAGTAACAGGAAGTGGGATTAATAGTACTTACTGCCAAGTGACCGTAGTAAATGGAAATTAAATGGTTGTGATTAAATTACATAGGAAGTGCGACATCATCTTTTTGTGAAGACAATGTGCACAATTTGGGCTGGCAGACGTTTTATTAAGCGAAACAGTTTATTGTAATAGCATGAGAGGCGGCAGACGCCCCCTCTCATATTTCTATCTTACTCTGAGTAATTCGATTTTCCTCTCTAATTGCATGCAGTGATTAGTTGCTATTCCTTCACATGCGGACTTCCCACACAGCGTCTCTCGTCAACTGGGTGGTCCGGTGACAGGCGGGCGCTGCTGATCTTGAAAGGGTTAAGCCGACGGGTGTGAGGGTGTCGAGTGACTGCTTTCCAGACGCCGACATTGTCTTAAAAGCGGCGGAGACACGCCCGCAGAAGCCTGAAGGAGCGGTTGGGCTAGAGATTCCGTTACTTCGCAGAAATTTAGCAGAAATACACCAAGATTTTGTTATAATGATAGCCATAGATTGATAACTATAAAATTAAAATAAGAGTGTCTGAAATGACAGACCATCAATGTATCGTTATGTAAATTTATTATAACATAAAAGGTCATGGGAAAAAGTTAGGCATAAGATTTTTGTCAGAATTGTGCAGATGACGGGAATCGCGGCAATGCAGAGGCCAGCCGAAGCAAAACCAAGAGGTCATTGGCTACCTGCAGGAAGGGGAGCGTCAGCGCGCCACCTGACGAGAAGGGCGCGGGAGTGTCTGGTCCTACAAGCTGACAGCCACCGGGCCGTATACCTGAGGGATTAGGCAGGGGCCAACCGTCGCCGGGCCACAAGTGAAAGTGAGGCTGGCCGTTGACACTGAAACGCGAACAGCACGCAACAGCCAGCTTGCTTTCCGGACACGGCAGCCATTTGGAGGGATTCCCTGTAGCAGACCACGTTGTCATGAGTACACGAAGAAGATCACATAAGGTGTCAGGACCTGCGCCTCATGTGCCTCAGGACAGAAAGGGAAGCTATATAATCACCTGTTTGAGTTCTTACCTCTCACTAGTATTGGCCGATCTGCATACACAAAGCAGTATCGTACCACAAACTCTAACAAATGAATTGTCTGATTTATAACTTCTCCTCTCACTTAGAGAGCAGGTGTAGCAATCGTCGCTCCTAGTTCGATTCTGTCTGGATGACCTCACACACTTGTGGAGTCACTCCACGTGCCATCATACCTTGTCGAACTGCAATATTGGGAAACGTAAAGTACTGTCCAGGGAGAGAAGAGACCTGGACTAGTGATGTATTCCAACTAGTAGACCTCAGAGACAGTTACTCGACGTGAGGAGAGCCTATCACTACGTCTTCCTACCGTACTACCGTGATCATATGCGTGGGTATTGCTGCAATGTCAACAGCGTACTGCAGATGGTCCAGCGCATCCTATTGCTGTTGCAACAACGTAGCAACAACACCCGACGTTTAGCCCTATGTGATGTCAGCACTGTTGCCCCATCCCAAAAGCCCCCCTCCGATGCTCAAGCCATGGAACCACGTGCATCAATGCATATGACTCAACATACCAAACCCCTCAGAGAAACTAATGAATTTGTGAAGTGCTTCGAATATTTCTAACAATGTGATTTAGTGCCTCATTCTCAGCACAGTCGTGAACATTGTGCAATGTGCAAGCACAACTTGATACCCCATGAATCTTGTTTTTTCTCTTAAATTTCTTTCTCTAGTGTTGTTTTTGTAATGTATGTTATACCTTGTATGTGTTGTGAATTTGCACTGTAATTCTTATGTAAGTGATAGAGTAGGGCGCACAAATTACAAATTACTGTATTGTTCTCTACACCATGTTTCTTTTTTTTGTATTCTGAATTTTTTGTTGTGTGTATGCAAACAGTGTGACTGAAGTCCCCATAAACTGAAGCAGATACCACCACTGTCATTATGAATGGACCATTGTGTAAAGGTTATTCTTGCTGCAGGGAGACAGAATGAATCGGAGGTTGTAATTATATTCTGAAAGCTAACAAAGAGATTGTTAACTTAACTGTTATCATGTGTGATTGAGTTCAGGTTAGTTTAATGATTGAGATTGTTGTAACATCTTGGGCATTTAATTCCGGAGCACTCCAACTCTGATTGTAAAGAAAAAAACTGCTCCATATTTGGCTCACGTGCCCAGGCCATGTTTAGAACGTGAATGTCTGTGTGAATCAGTGTTTGGAAGGGGCTCCTTGGGAATAGATGTGTGATGTAAGTGTTAAAGTTCCATATTAAGAAGGTGAAGTTGGCTACATCATAATTAATCCTCCCTCTATGAGCTGCATTTTTCAGTTGCAGTGAGTTTTTTATAGAGTGCAGCATGTGGAGTTAGTTTGCAAGATTGTACTTGGGCGATTGACTCACTGCCTTGCTCCTAAGTGAGCCAACCACTCACCAATTACAATCTAAAATGGCGTAAGGGCTATGAGAGGTGGCAGACGCCCCCTCTTATATTTCTATCTTACTCTGAGTAATTCGATTTTCCTCTCTAATTCCATGCGGTGACTAGGTGCCATTCCTTCACACGCGGACTTCCCATGCAGTGTCTCTCGTCAACCGGGTGGTCTGGTGACAGGCGGGCACTGCTGATCTTGAAAGGGTTCAGCCGACGGGTGTGAAGGTGTCGAGTGAATACTTTTCAGACGCTGACATTGTCGTAATAGCGGTGGAGTCACGCCCACAGGGTCCTGAAGGAGCGGCTGGGCTAGAGACTCAGTTACTTCGCAAAAACGTACCGAAAACACATTCTGGCGGGCTCCCAGCGAGGCGTGGGAATGACTTGTGTTGCCAGGCAGTCTTGGCGGGAAAATTTCCGCGTTTTCTGCAAAATCGTAACTGTGATTGGCTTGCTCAGCAAAATCGGCGCAGAAATTGGTGCCAAGAATCTCCATTGGTGGAATGGCAGTGCTTCGGCAATAGAGCGGAATTATCCGCCGGTTTTGGAGTTGCTGATTGGAACATTTAACCACGCCACTGTCGTGGGAGCGGAAATGTTCTGTGTTCGGTTTGTATGGGTGCTCTTGTGGGAAGTCGGCTCTCGCTTTTCGGTCGGGGTAGGTTACAAGACTGAGCTCTCGCTGCTCTGGACAGCCTGCCTTCTGTTAGCTGTCTAATATACTTTTATTTGATTGTAACTCATTAACGAAGTTGCTGAAGTTTCGACTTCAACATAACTTTCCGAGTACAGTTGGCAATTGAGCGTTCTGCGTAGAAGCGGCCTATGTTCTGTGTCTTGGTCAGTTTTGGCTAAAGTTGACTGTATCGGAGTTACTGTGTGACTTTGCTTGTTAAAATCACTGTACCGTCAGTGATTGTGTGGCGAGCCTTCTTGGTCTCCCTCAGAGGCGCATTTGTATTGATAGGAAGTCTTTAGTCTGGAACAACCAGACCAGGACTATTTGTTTCGGGCTATACTCGCGGCATTATCATCACCACGACGGGACGTCGAAGCAACCAACCATCGCTTCCGGTACGCCAGATCGTGTCCCTGCAGTTCAGAAGACAGATTGGTAATGTATGTCCGCAGCACCGGCAGACTAGGGAATTTGCACTGTGGTAATCAGAGCTCAGCAGAGCGCGCCTGTTCAAATGTCAAACCCCTCATTAATGCGACTATAACCGAGCGGTTTGAAGAAATTAAATCTGTAGTACGTATCGAATGCCAAACAGATGTCTCAAATTTGAGAGAAACTGTTTGGAAGTCTGAAAAGCTGTTAGCAGAGAAAGTAGACAATTGTAAACAGAAGTGTAATAGCAACACCTCCAATATTCTCAGTCATATTAATGAGCTGGAAAAGAAAATACAGGTAACACCTAGTCATGTGGTAACTAAAGTAGAGTATCATACGTTACTGGAAGGGGAGGAAATACTCGATCCTTCCAACATACATAATGGGTGGCATCCATTAGACTTTCTGAAAAATTGTGAAAGAGTTTTCCCCGGAAATCTGAGTGACCAAGAGAAAATAAATTTGGTAATTAGTGCTATGACAGGAGACGCCAAAAGAGGGAGTCTCAATATAGAAACTGAACGTATGTCTGTTGATGAATTCAAACAGCAATTCATCAACGAATACTGGTCAACACAGAAGCAGGATTGCTTGTGGCGTGAGTTTATAATGGCTACAATGTATGACAACAGGGGCAGAATGTCTATGAAAGACTTCTGTGAGTCGTGGTACAAGAAAGTGATACATTTAAGGGGTCGCAGATCCGATTCCGAAATTGTCTGGGAGATTTGGAAGAAGCTCCCGAAAGACTCGAAAAGATACATAGGAAGCAACCATCACAATTTCACGATCTTCCTAGAGCGCATTGAAGACGAAGACCACTCGAGAAATAACCGTGACAATCGACCGAATTATTCTAATAGGAATTATCGGAATGTAGACGATGATAACCGGGACGGACAAAATGATCGCGGGAGAAATTATGGCCCGCGAACACAAGAATTCAATGAAGAGGAAAACTAAGGCCCGCGTGGGTGGAGGGTCGTCGCCGCGCGGAAAGGCAATATAGACCCGATAGAGAAAAGTTTCAGCCGCTAGGTAGGCTGCGTATGCAAAGTAATGGAGAGCGCGGCCAGGCGAACAGAGCGCTCACAACCAGCCAGTGGAACTCGACCGGCAAGCCGTCACTTGTCAACAGGGACTGGGCGAGAAGCAGTACAGAGATACCTCACAGAACTACCTACCGCCATACCGCGTCACGAGGCGGAGCAGTTAACTGCTGTGCGTGACGACACGGGAGAGTTCGGTGAACTCGTAACCAGCAGGAATGATCCGGTACGCGTGAAAACAAAGCAGAATTGCAGTCAAGTAAATCGAGCTCATATCAGCACAGCAAATAAACATGAAACAAAAGATACGCAGAATAGTTTCCAAAGTGGAAATGGCGCGAAGAAACGAGTAATTTAGTCACAGGCTTAAAGCAATATGGATGGGAACAGGCGACGAAGGAAGAGTTAATGGAGGTTGAAGAAAAGGAAGACGAAAAGCAGTCCGTCCAAAAGGAGACGATACTTGTTAATGTTACAAATGAGGAAATAATAGACACAGCGCAAAGATCGCGAGCAGTCGACATAAATTATAGGGAAAGAAATAAGGAGGAAAAGGTAGACGAGATATTTGAGTATGTTTTTGATGAAGATGACAATTTGCTAAGCGTGACTAAACTTGATATGGAAGCCACCCAATATCCTCACGATCGGAAAGTAAATGAAATTCGTGCATATAATGTAACAGGAGAAAATGAGAACATAAAGATCATCGAAATAGGGGAAGATTATACAAAGTTTGAAGTGAAAGTGGAGGTCCATAGGTCGTGTAATTCAGAGGATCACGTAAGAGACACAGCTTTGAAAAAAACTAGCCTGGCTGAAACAAGTAAATCAGATGCTATATTGTCAGACAAAGTATTGAAAATGAAAGAGGTTTAGAAACAGAAGAATTGGAAGACAATTTCAATCATGATAGATTAGGTGATGAACAGATCGCAAGGGAATTTGCAATCGGTAAAAGCAAGGAACCACCTGATATAGTACTGGTGCAGGGGCATGTCCCAAAAATCATTGCGAGTCCCACAGAGAAGAAACCATCCGCTATTGACCAAAAACGAATAAGCAACATTTCTTGGGAAGACCTAATGGTTGAACAGGATCTGTTGTGGGAGGAGCAGGAAGGCTCCGATAAGAAGAGTACTAAACAAACTGTTATACCTGTCGATATTTACAACTGTAAAGTACAGGTTTTGCTAGACACTGGTTCTCAAATAAGTGCCATATCGAAATCATTTTTCGAATACATCAAAGACCAACCAGGGCTAGTCATTATGTCTGTGGTAGGGGTAAAAGTCATAGAAGCTACTGGGAAACCAAGCAAGCCTATCAAACATCAGATACTTTCTGAATATAGCATTAAAGGACAGACTTTCGAACACGATTTCCTAATAGTACCGGATCTAAGGTGGTACCAAGTGTCTTTGCAATGCGACGTGGACTGCACTGCGCAGTATAATGTAATTGGATTTGGAAGTAAATTGTTTTACTTTTCTTGTGTATGTGTAATTGAAAAGGATTGCACTGTGCAGCATAAAGTTGAAAATTTTCTTAAGTAGTTATTTGTTTATGAAGAGATTGGTAAATGGACTGCTTTAATTTTTTTTATGTTGCAGCCGAATTTTCTTATGAAATATAATAAGGTTACTGAAATACAGTTGAAACTAAGGTATACATAAAGATCTGGTATATAACTGAAAGTTACGTGAAAAACAGTAGGTTAGTAAATTTCTTGGAATAAGATTACCTGATTGTTGCTGTAGGTAAAAATTTGTGTATTTAATAGTAAAGCTATGTGATGAAACTTCATTTGTAGTTGTTATGTTGGAATGTAAGTATAATAATTGGTACAGGTTCAGGATTTCTTGGTACACATCTAAATATTATTTTTCTGTAACATTACTGGTGAACACCAGAATTTATAAAAAAAAAAAAAAAACATTTATTGCAACTGAAAAAAAATTTTGTCCACTATTGCTTTCCGATATTTATGTATAAAATGTAATGTAATAAGTTTTAAAGAAGTGGCCCCTTTGTAGTCAATAGCATTTGGATGCTTTGCAAAGATTGTCTTGACAGAAATCATTACCAAAACAGGGGCATATGTAATGCTATTGTAAATATAATACTGCCATTAATCTGTATATTTTATTTTAAAAAAATTTTGTTTCATAATAATTTTGAAACATTAAGCAAATACTATAACGAGAGTAAGCTTTTGTTAAGTGTAGCTTATCTGTTTAGAATAACCTCATTGACGTAGGTGGAATAAATGTATTAAAACATATTTTGTAAATAATTATGTAATATTTCAAGTACAACTGTAATTAATTATGTCAATTTTGTGCGTATATGTTGTCATGCAATTGTAGATGGTTCATACTTAGGATTTTTGTAAGCAGAAGTGTAAATTGAAAAGGTGTAGGGATCATAGGTAGAACGGAACTCCGTTCTGTAGTGGTGAAATGGAAAAGATGGTGTGGCGCACGAGGGAGAATTGGCGCACGAGTAGCATACAGTCTGTAGCTGCCCTGCAAGTGGGGAACACGCATTACGTTGGTCAAGCACTAGACGCCGCGAATTTACCTGCAAGACTGGGTTTTGGCCTCGGACGTGTTCTACGTGATTGGCGCAGTACGGCAATAAATTAATAGCTCAGAAATTTGCAATTTTATCGTCGCCACCAAGAGGAAGACAGAGCTATGTACATCAAGAGCCGTACCTGCGCAATGTTACTACGCAGCACCGCCTCACGCCACCTTCGACATCAGTAACAGGCAAAGTACTTTATTTAGAAGTGTATCACAGTGTGAACCATCCATCAGCAATCAGTAGAATATAAGTGTTAAATGTACCTTTGTGTTTCACCGTGATGTTCCTATGTCATTTACCTCAGTAGGATCCTTACCTAAACGAATTTATTCCGAGTATCCTGATGTTTATTGAAGCCTGAATAATAGTAAATTACTGGCAATGGTACTGTTTTGCTAGTAAATTCTGAAAATCATTATTAAATACTAAAGTTTGCACGTATCAGTTTAAGGGCCAACGCCTTGCGTGACCATGAGGATAAGTAGCATTTCTGAAAGTAAAGTACCATAATTGTTTAACTGTAACAATCTTAACAGTTATTGTTCGTGTTGTTCCTCCATGTCAAAGAAAGCCAGACACATATTGGTGTTAGTAAAATGTTAACAAATAACAGTCCTAAAGAACTGAAATTTAGTCGTGCTAAATAATAGTTCTGGTCATGTGAATTATAGGTATAAGTTAAAAATTTTTTTGCATCCTTGCTGAAACATATGTGTGTCTTCTTTTAAATAATTACTGAAGTGTAGTGATAGATTCGATAAGTAACAGGAAGTCGGATTAATAGTACTTTTTGCCAAGTGACCGTAGTAAATGGAAATTAAGTGGTTGTGTTTAAATTACGTAGGAAGTGTGACTTCATCTTTTTGTGTAGACACTGTGCCCGTTTTGGGCTGGCGGCCGTTTTATTAAGCGAAACAGTTTATTGTTATAGCAGGCTTTGTCTGATAAAAGGTTTCCAAACGTAATTATTCTCACTGCTTTTCCCACAAACTCTATGATTCGGAGAAAAATAGTTCGATACTTTACCATTGCGTTGAACACGGTTAAAATCTCTCTCCGAGAGTCGATGGTTTGGTGTGTTAGTGTTGCGTGATTTTGTGGTGGTGTTCCTGCTGCTACTTGCTACACAGTTCTGACATTCCGAATCGCGGATCTTCCGTCTTTACAGTGGTAGAACTTAAACGTTCTGGTACCGTATTGACGAGAGCGCGAAAGTACCTTCGCATAGGGACCGATTTTTTGTGTGCACGTGATGTAAGAATTAATGTTAGTGGTGGATTTATGACGGCGGAGGTTCATGGTAACCCCGTCAGTTTAAATTTTGATGAGCGCGTGCTGCGCAGTGAGAGTGAAACGAGCTGCCTGAGATTTTCCGTTTGTACCGAATCGCAATCCGAACTCGAGTTCAACGTTACCCTGGTGGATGGACCGGTTTCGATGTTCTCTGAGCGATGTCAGGATGATAGTTTTGGCAATAATCTGAACGAAAGGATCTCCTGTTCCGAAAATGCGGATAGGGACTGTGAAGCTTTGCGTCGGATTATATCAAACCACGCAAGTGTATTTGTTGAAACACCAGGTGCAATAGAGGGTTTCAAATCATTTTGAGGTAGTGAAGAAGTGCTGTATATAAAAATGTAACTGTATATGTAATTGTTGTTTCTATCTAAAACTTATGTTAAAGGTAGCTTTTCTACTAGCAGACTGTCGAGGCAGCAAGTGATACGGCAAGTAATGAGAAGAGGGGACAGGAGACTGCTAACCATGGTGACAGAGAGTTACAAATTTAAACTTGTTTTGTTATATTACTATGCCAGAGAACAGTTTATTGCAAATGAGTAAAAGAATGTAGTAGCTTTAGAGAATATATAAATGAGTTAAAATAATGACATGTGGTAACAACAATCTTTTTATGAACAGGAAGTTTTTTTATGTAAGATTTACCAGTGAAATAATGTAACACTTATATTTATGTTTAAAGGAGCGCAAATCAACAATGTCACTCGATACCAGGAACCAATGTCACCAGGCCCATAGGGAAAGGGCACACCACGAGCGTGGATAGTGGTGGTATTCAGAATCATGCATGTAGCGCAAATGTAGTAGATTAGTGGAAGTGTTCTGTGTAATTACAAGTAGACTTTGATTGTGCTTTGATGAAGATAGTAGTTAAAAGTGACTTGGATAGTAATTAAAAGTAGGTAGTAGGTGCTGGAATATCACTAATCAACTTCCTTGTGTTGTCTACATCCCTTCAAAAAAGGTGATCACAACCATATTGACAGAACTCAAATATTTCTCTTTTATATTGTTGTTTTATTTGTGAATAATGTATATTTACTGAAATCGTGAAGTAAGACTTAACTGACGTGTGAGCACAAGCTCATGTGTGATTCACATTGTATAATTCACCTTATCTCTGATGAGGTACTCGTGTTTAAGCAAATCAGTGCATTACACACTTGACCAAATTTCTTTACTGGGAGCACTGAATAATTGGTTAACAACAACAAAAAGTTTTAACGTGATAAATTGTAGACTTGTTATAAGATTTTTTTGTGCTTCGAGCTAGTAAACATTAAACTTCTAGTATATTAGAATCCTATATCATTATATTCGTATTTCCGACGAAATTGACAATCAGGGATCAAGACTTTATTGGAGTAGTTACTTGACAAATGTTACTATATGAAATCCTACTGGACCACTGAAGTTTCATATTTTAATGATGTTGGTAAGGAACAATGTGAAATGATGGAGTTTCGAGACGGGAGTTATTGTATAAACATTTTACTGTTTGCCCAAATTTTTGTCAGTGCAAAATTGTTTGGGTGGAGCATCCAGACGAGTGGCGCGGAAAGTGACTGTGAGAGCCCGGCAACGGAAGACAGCAGGGCCAGAGAACTTCCAGTCTGGCCAGCTGGTGGCCCGGTGCGCCTAGAGGAAGAGGGGCAGCTACCCCTACCATCCCCTCCTTCCGCACACCGGGCCGGTGAATCAACCAGACGCAGTCCGTGCGCGCGCCATCCGCATAGCGGGACCAATGCAGCCTGTCCGGTGGCGTACACACAAATAGTGGATGACAGGCGCTGTGGAAAGATGGGGATGGTGCAAAATAGCCGATGTCCTCTGCTGCCTAGGATGGCGTGCAGAAGACCCATTTAGCGCCATCCTTGCGCGAGGACATCTTACCCACCACAATGTCACCTCGTAGTTCAGGAGTAGCCGCTCCTAGACTTTCGTGGCACAACATACTGGTCGATGCTGTGTGCTGCAGAGGGTGGCACAAACGAGAGCCAATCAGTGTCGCCCTCGTGTCAGAGCATCCACATGACCAAAACCAGCTGTAGCCACAAGAAAATTATCTAACAATGCCAATACTGAGGACGATATAACCGTCACAGGCGGAAGCTGCGACAGCAAATTACCACTCGACGTTTCTCGTAGACGATAGAAGCTGGGCGAATTCTCACGGATGTTGCTCTGTAAGGAGAACAATTAAAGTCGTTGGAGTAACAGACAGTTGGACACACCACTGCGAGTTAGTTCGACAAGTTGCCTCCATCTCCATGTAAACACAAAGAAATGTGATTGTGCAGTGCAAATATCCGTATTGCGGCGGCGCGGTTCTTTCCGTCCCTTTACGACGGAACTGCACCTACCTGGGAACATTGTCCCAGCAGATCATCAGTAGGAAAGCCGAGTGAAACCTATTGTACTTCGACGTGAACCAGGCTGCGATTTAAGTCACTAATCTACGTTTCGGGAGAAAGTTTTCACACAAAAGAAAGTTTGGAAATTTTGTCCTCAATTAATATATTCTGAAACTTAGGTGAACAAGTATCACTGCCAAGCCCGTGCTAGTCTTGACACAGTTACTCATAATCCCTTTCACTCACGTTAGCAAGTTTATGGTGTTGCATTTCCCTAAAACGTAATAGCTACAAAAATACTGATTGTTTTTGATTGATAATGCTCGCCAAATATTAAGTCTGTCGGTACCAAATTCAGTCAGTTTTTAGCCACCGACCTGCTCAATACGCCACGCGGAATATATGTCTTTTCTCGTCACAAAATTCACTTAAAAATTCCGAAATTTCTACACACACATCGGAATAATTATGCTGTTACTTTCCAACACTTTTGATGTATGAAACACTGCTAGATCCGGCAACTTATCGCTTCCATCGAAACTACTACTACACACGTCCGATCTGGTTGATGGCTAGCCTTCGACTCTTCTCTAGAATACCCTCAGTCTTCTCTACCAGCAGAGAAAGGCGCGCCGAGAATATTGCTTTACCATTGGTCAGTTTACTCAACAGCCAATAGCAAAGCAACATTCTCCCGCGTCAGTCCGCGCTTTTCATCAATAACCAATCGCAAAATATTAAACCTAACGACTGCACTTTTTACCGAGATCATTATCTAATATGCTGAAGTTCTGTTTATGCACAAAGTTATTTACTACTGTTATTTATACTTGAATTAACTCTCCCTTTACCATAAACGTACTTTGCAAATCTATTCTACAAAAATCCATACTTCTTCGAAATGTTCCCACACTAAATCCCACTACATAATTCGTTAAACAATTATCTTCATATTAACCTTAAACCACACTCACGCAGCATTCATACTGCTAAAATATATTTATAACATTTTACATACACAAATAAAACATAATAACTCTTTATGAAAATACTAGGAAAGTTTATGAAAAACATTCTATTACTTTAGTGCACTCTAGTGGGCACAATCGAAACTAAAATCACAGTCCCACTATCCAATATTGTCCTCCATCGGCTGATACATCGACTACATGCGCTTCCAGTTTCACATCACCATGTGCCACTATCCAGCTATGAGACACATCTCCCACTTAACCGCCTCCAAGGCAGGATCGTTATACGGCGCTACGCCTCAGTATGACAAGTAATTTTTGTAAACAAGTGTGCAATTTTTTTAGCATTTTCTGTCTCATCCAACGTTCTAATGAAAGAAAGACAGAGTGCTTTCACAAATTATTACTTAAACATTTTTTAGGAGTTTCCTTTTTAAGGAACCAAGGTTTCAAATGATGTATTTTACAAAGACACATTGTAATGTTGTTGCATTAATTTGTTCTGAAAGCGGTGCTGATATTCAAGACCATAAATGATTAATATTAAAATAAATTTCCAAATATAAACTGATTTATTTCTTTTTATTTAAATTCTCTTTTAATATTGACCATTGAAATTTCAGCATATTAAACTCGATTCATATCTAAACTGGTGCCTTATTTAGGATTGTGTAAATGTGAGTTTGTAATCTTGCGGAACACATCTAATAGGGAGCCAAGATTGGGAGACTACATACAACACTGCATTCATAAAATAACACACGAAGAACGTTGAAACTTATGCAAGAGGAAATTAACCACAACCAACCGATTCAATTTTCAGCCAAAGACGTTATGTTCGTAGCACAATCCTGTCCGTCATGTAATTGCCACGCACTGGTATACTAAATACATACTAACTCTCTGTGAAATCTTCCCGAAAAGAATAGCTGAGGGCTACTTTGAGGATTACACCACATGCTTCACGTGGTCAACTTGGTTTACACAAAGAGTGTAACTCCACAATAATTTTGATGATTAAAATAAATTAGATCGAAAAGCAATTTACAAAAGAAAAACCTTGAACTGGTTACTATCGTCTTACTATTAACCCGATGGGTCAAAGAATTGTATAAGCACGTGGTACTGGTCTCACAAAGTACACCCCACGTGGGTTGAACATAAAGAAAAGTTGCTACATTGAAAAATATTGTCAAGACGAGATGTTATAATCTCATGCACATTCACATTGAAGATTGATGATCTTAGTTAGAGTTACTGATCAACACGTGGTTCCACTTTACTCACAAAGTAGTGACAAAGCAAGTACCGGAAGATATTCTGAACTTGACAGTCGAATTACACTGCGTTGCAATTTAAGATAACATTAGATAAAACTGAAATAAAGGTGATTAAATTTTCAGTTAGGCTGAACTTAAGAAATCCATTCTCCTACGGACTTAGCAGACAGGTGCTTAGCCGGAGATTTTACCACTTCAGACGCTCGCCGTGGACAGACTGACCTGGGCTCCTACCGAGCGTGCTTAACAGATACAAACGGAAGTGACGAGAGAGGCAGCTTCCTATGCCAACATGACAAGGGACGGACAGGACCATACTAAGAATAGAAACATCTCTGCTTTTAGAAAGCGTAGCTACCTGTTTCGAAGTTGGTCCTACTGTTCTCTAGCAGACAGGCTTGTCTGCTACCATCAAGCATGCAACTAGAAATGCATTTGCTCATTCATCCTCTCACACAGAAGGGAAGGGGCATGACAGTATCTTATCATATACAGTATATAAAAGAAAGAGGATGTAGGTTCCGTATGAGACTGTGTGACATGATTTACATATAAACTGTGTTTTAAAGTGTAGTACTGTGACAGATCGTTCTTGTTTATGTGTAAAAGTAACACATTTCACTGCTCAGTCTCCTCCCAGATAGTCAGAAACACCACAGTCAATTTAGAAGAGGAATTTATGCCGTAAATGACAACAGATTTAAGAAATTAACATGGCAGGAATCCAACAGAGACCTTGCAACATGTTCCTTAAATTTTATGATACAGTCGCACATTAGTATCACATTAGAACCTTGTTTTCATGCTCTACTCTTTCCATTGTTTGTATACTATGTAATATTATGTCAAAATATTGTATATGTTTTCTTACGACTCTCATATGTTATACAAGATTACGTCGATGTACCATGTAATGTATTTTCATGAACTATTTTTCTTTATTATTATTTTGTATATTGTGTAACATTGTGCCTATGTAATGGGTTTGTCTAGTACTATTGTTGTTTTAATTCGTATACTAGGTAACATTATTTTGATATCGTATATTATCAATTGAAGTGGTCCATTGCCTATAACTGCTTGTTTCATTACCGACCAAACAAGGTCAACAGAAAATTAAGTAAATTGGTACCACAAGTAGCTTTGAGTATAAATTATAATGATTATAGCACAAGCTTGTAATTATACTTATGTTTCGGATTTAATGGTTACCTGAACTCATACGTTTTTGTTTATGAAATTTAAGAGACCAAAAGCTTGTTGGGTAACGTCATAACATGACAATAACGTTCACGGCACAGTCTTTTATTCGGGGGGGGGGGGGGGGGGGAGGTTCGGTGTGGTGAAACGTCTCTGTGAAGTCGTTTCATAAGACGCTTGTCGAATTCGGTACAACTTATTCACTTTACTACCTGACTTTAGCTCAATTCATGAACTCTTCCAGAAAGACTGAGCACTCAAATAAGGCCTATTGAATATTATATATGTGTTTTAATGTGGGGTTTCGGTTTTGTTTTGTGGGAAACGCTGAGTTGGTCATCGTCTGCTGGGAGATGATGTTGCTTCTCGTTCAAAGGAGAGCACAGGATGACCAACTTAGGTTTCCAATACCTCAACAGAGAGGTTTACTCATCTTAGTCGAAGGTTGTTTTTGTGTGTGAGGTTGGTGACGGAGGGTAGCTTCCGCTGCACTGGGAGCTAGGTAATCTCGAAAGGAAAAGCGGCACTCTTCACTGAACGCTTGATGAGTACGGATCGTAGCTCTTAAGGGGGGTTTCAGGTGACAGGATGCAGGCTGAGTTAGGACTTCATTATGTTTAACTGTTGAAATACTTAAGAACTTCAGCTTATCTGAAGCGTGTGAAGCGAGTTATTTTTCCAAATGTGCGTTAATTATATGGCTTTAAAAAGGCGATTTTTTGGTGATTGTGTTAAAAGTGAGGAAGCTGCTTTTGTCTTTGTGTGTCGATTTTGTGCCACGTGTTTGGTAATCAATGAACCTTCTGGTCCACCACGGCACCACAATCGGCTTTATTTTAACAGTTTGCTTGGTTAATGATCTATAATTTCTGCAAGAATATCTGTTCTTTCGTGCGCTTTCTACAAAGCAGCAGAACAGTTTGATTCGGAATGCACCACGGGCTCTAGTTCGTCCGTATGCAAGCAGCAGACGCAGTTAGTATGTTGAATAATTATCGCACAGCCTCGTGCATTGGTTAAAACTCTGTCCAGAACAGCGAATGCGTAGAATCGTAATGCGAATCTCACTGAGATATTTTTATGGTATGAACGCAAAGGAGATTATAGTATCATTGTCTCCTACCCCCGTTTTCTGTGTGTGTTCTTGCTGTAGTTAAATTGTGCTCTGTTATATTCTCAAGTAATTCTTATTTAAATGTTTCTAGTCAGGCACCAGTTACGTGTAGTTAGGATGTGCAGCCAAATACTTAGATACTATAAATAATCTACGTGAAAGATAAATTCTGTGGTGTTGATCTTACCCACTTTCTCCGATTTCCAATCCTGAATTAATCAAGCTGCTTCATGCACGACACGGAGTGCTGTTTTTCTGGCTACTTAAAGAAAATTTGCATACTTGTAATTAAATTATTAAAGTAATTAAACTAATAAATTTCCAGCTCCGTTTTTTTTTTCAAATGGTTAGGAAGGGCTTGGGCTGGTGGCTACCCTGAATTTCTGAATTTTTATCATTATTTGTGTGAGAGAAGCAGCTAGAAATGCGAGATAACGTATATGGCTCGATGAGAAACGTCGTAAACATAGTAATACGTTACACATGGCCGGCCCTGGCCTAGGATGCGCTAGACTTGCGAACTTCTGAGAGATTAAGCTAGATTTAACAGTGTATTAATTTATGCAAAATTTTTTTTACAGCGCTCAAGCAACTTCTGTGTTGTTTGAGAGAGAGTATTTCTTTCGACGTTGTAAGCGACGTTGTTTGCTTTTTATTGCATTTATGTATGTTTTTTTAAATTTGGGATGTGTTAATATGTTATTTGTTTGCGTGTGAGGAAATTAAGTGCAGGCCACGTCCAATTTGTGTTCTTTTTCAGTCACGTAATCGTGTGCTCTCTTGATTAGGGGACAGGTATGTTATTTTTGTATTGTGTGGATTTTTTTCTTGAACTATAAAACTATGGATACGCACAGCCATGTAAAAATTAGTAATAGGGATAATCAGGATGACAGTAGCAACAGGATGAATGCAAATGATGAGCCTGTAGAACACGTGGAAAACACGATGCTGAACTCAGTCGAACAAACGGAAGCAGTAAAAAGTCGCGTCGATCCATATTGTCACCAAGTACAAGACATGGAGGATCTAAATAGCAAACAGAATAAATCCAGTATGGAGAAGGAAGGTAATGAACGCACCAATAACCAGTTTAATAGTATGGGAGTAGACATGGGGGTGCCCTTACAAAATTTCATAGGGCAATTTGCCAAGATCGATGAGATTCATAAATCTATGATAGAGGCTAATCAACAGACACAAAATCGATTGGAGGTGAATGAGAAACGATTTGAGAAACTTGAAAATAATGTTGTGAATAATGTAAAGGAATTTCAGACTACATTACGTGAAGAAATAGCCGCAGAGATAGGGAATACGGTCACTGTTGTGGAGCGACATATCGGGCACGTGGAAAATGAACAACTAAGACTGAATAACGTGATCGAACAGCAGGCGCTAATCATAACGGAGAAATTCCTGGCTTTGGAAATTCAGGCGGAAAGGGACCGCGCGGAGCTATTGTCTATGATGCGGGTAGCGGAACCGCCATGTCCAGAGGCCATTAAGACCCAAGTGGACCTCTATAGCAGCACGATTAGTGCTCTGCAAGACGAGTTGTAGAAAAGAAAATAGGGAAACGCTTCTGAAGCCGAGGATATAAGAAATGAGCTCACGAAGGTCGCAGAAATGGTAGGGAACTGTTCGGCGGCAGGTGCTAGGGAAAACACGGAAGAGGTGCGATCCTTGCTGAAGTTCCAACATGGACAATATTTAATAAACCAACAGCAAGCAGGAAGAACCCGTGATTTAGTTGAACGTATAGGGGATCTTGAAACACGTGTTGAACGTAGTCGAAAGGTGCCCGGACGTAATAAAACACACGAAAGTGCGGAGAAAGACTCTGAGCACGAGGACGGGTGGAAAAGAAGCGAAAACGAGGACGCAGGAAACTCATGGGGGCGAGCAATGAATCTACGCGGACGTTCTCCGTGAAGAGAAAGGGAGCATGTGGATTTCAAACACTTTCTTTCGATGAGAAAGTTCGATGTGTTTAGCAACGCAAGTGATGGGATCCACCCCGTTGCTTGGACGCACCAATTTGTGTTTGTGTTGCCTCCGTCGTGGCCTAGCACACACAAAAGGGAATTTATGTGCAGTTTTCTAATAGGGAAACCTGCCGTAAGAATGAGAATCGTGGCGCGTAGTTGTGGCACAGTACGCGAATTCACGGCAGCTTTCCTTTCGGCCTACTGGTTAGAAGCCAGACAGGACAGGATAAAACATAAAATATTCATGATACCTTTCCTAAGAAACTCAGGTTTTACGAGCACAGCTCGGCTTTTTGATCATATGGTATAGGCGAATCAGTATCTGTATGAACCGTTTGGACCAGCAGAGCTGATCCGGGTTTGGTTAACTAAACTGCCGGCACATATGCACCACATCGTAATTGCTGCGAGATGCAAAGATGATGTGGAGGCTTTCAAAGGAATTCATCAGGAACTTGAGGACGACTCGGAAGCGTATACATCTAATTATGCAGGTGAACCCCGTAGTGAACAAGTACAAAAGTCGAATTGGGGCGCGAACGGAACCGATCACGGATTGATGATCCACAGAACAGAAACAATAATAACGGGTTGCAAAACCGTGGGGATAACTGGAAGAATGGGTTCAATAGGAACCGACAATTTGGTAATGAAAGAGTATACGGAAATCATGTTACGAATCCCGGAAACGGTGGAAATCGTGATCAAGAATCCAGAAATCAACCAGGCAGAGAACGCAATGCGAATAGGAACAGGGGTGCGCGAGTACCACCAGGGGTGGAAATTAGGCCGGCGAATCCCGCACACAATCACCAAATTGAAAATGAGAGGCAAGAATTTTGACACCAGTCTGGCGCGGAACGGAGCGAAACTGCAAATAAGATGGACACAAGTATTTTGTACTTGGGGAACGAAGACATACTGGACGATTTATTACGGGAGGTTCCAGGCAGAGAAGTGGCGGTAATTACGCCCGTTGTAACGATTTAAATTGGTGAATTGAAATTAAAATGCATTCTGGACACAGGGAGTCCATATTCAATTATTGACGAAGACACATTCACGCAGTGTGAGGAGTGGGGAAATTGGTCTATTCTTCCGGTGCGAGGGACAAGAGTAAGGGGAGCGATTCACGGGAAAAGCGTGGAAATCAAACGGCGAGCTCGGATTAACTTCACACGAAGGATACGAGTTTGAATTGAATTTTTATATTGTACCGCTCATGCGGGTGGCGGTCATTCTGGGTGTAATGCTATTGTAAATATAATACTGCCATTAATCTGTATATTTAAAAAAAATTTTTTTGTTCCATAATAATTTTGAAAAATCAAGCAAATACTACAACAAGAGTAAGCTTTTGTTAAGTGTAGTTTATCTGTTTAAAATGATCTCTTTGACGTACGTGGAACAAATGTATTAAAAAAAAAATTGTAATTAATTATGTAATATTTCAAGCGCAACTGTACTTAATTAGGTCAATTTTGTATGTTATGTTGTCATGCAATTGTAAATGATTCACACATAGGGTTTCTGTAAGCAGAAGTGTAAATTGAAAAGGTGTTGGCATGCGAGTAGCATACAGTCGGTAGCTGCCCTGCAAGTGGGGAACACGCATTACGTTGGTCAAGCACTAGACGCCGCGAATTTACCTGCAAGACTGGGTTTTGGCCTCGGACGTGTTCTACGTGATTGGTGCAGTACGGCAATAAATTAATAGCTCAGAAATTTGCAGTTTTATCGTCGCCACCAACAGGAAGACAGAGCTATGTACATCAAGAGCCGTACCTGCACAGTGTTACTACGCAGCACCGCCTCACGCCACCTTCGACATCAGTAACAGGCAAAGTACTTTATTTAGAAGTGTATCACAGTATGAACCATCCATCATCAATCAGTGGAATATAAGTGTTAAATGTACGTTTGGGTTTAACTGTGATGTTCCTATGTCATTTACCTCAGTAGGATCCTTACCTAAAAGAATTTATTCCGAGTATCCTGATGTTTATTGAAGCCTGAATAATAGTAAATTACTGGCATTGGTACTGTTTTGCTAGTAAATTCTGAAAATCATTATTAAATACTAAAGTTTGCAAGTATCAGTTTAAGGGCCAACGCCCTGCGTGACCATGAGGATTAGTTTTCAATAGCATTTCTGAAAGTAAAGTACCATAATTGTTTAACTGTAACAATGTTAACAGTTATTGTTTGTGTTGTTTCTCCATGTCAGAGAAAGTCAGACAAATATTGGTGTTAGTAAAATGTTAACAAATAACAGTCCTATAGAAATGAAATTTAGTCGTGCTAAATAATAGTTTTGGTCATACGAATGTTAACTATAAGTTTAATATTTTTTTGCATCCTTTCTGAAACATATGTGTGTCTTCTTTTAAATGATTACTGAAGTATAGTGATAAATTCGATAAGTAACAGGAAGTGGGATTAATAGTACTTACTGCCAAGTGACCGTAGTAAATGGAAATTAAATGGTTGTGATTAAATTACATAGGAAGTGCGACATCATCTTTTTGTGAAGACAATGTGCACAATTTGGGCTGGCAGACGTTTTATTAAGCGAAACAGTTTATTGTAATAGCATGAGAGGCGGCAGACGCCCCCTCTCATATTTCTATCTTACTCTGAGTAATTCGATTTTCCTCTCTAATTGCATGCAGTGATTAGTTGCTATTCCTTCACATGCGGACTTCCCACACAGCGTCTCTCATCAACTGGGTGGTCCGGTGACAGGCGGGCACTGCTGATCTTGAAAGGGTTAAGCCGACGGGTGTGAGGGTGTCGAGTGACTGCTTTCCAGACGCCGACATTGTCTTAAAAGCGGCGGAGACACGCCCGCAGAAGCCTGAAGGAGCGGTTGGGCTAGAGATTCCGTTACTTCGCAGAAATTTAGCGAAAACACTTTCTGGCGGGCTACCAGCGAGGCGTGGGAATGACTTGTGTTGCCAGGCAGTCTTGGCGGGAAAATTCCCGCGTTTTCTGCAAAATCGTAACTGTGATTGGCTTGTTCAGGGCATAGGTCCGTGACGTAGCAAAATCGGCGCAGAAATTGGCACCAAGAATCTCCATTGATGGAATGGTAGTGCTTTGGCAATAGAGTGGAATTTTCCACCGGTTTTCGAGTTGCTGATTGGAACGTTTAACCACGCCACCGTCGTGGGGGCGGGAATGTTATGTTTTCAGTTTGTATGGGTGCTCTTGTGGGAGGTCGGGACGGCTCTCACTTTTCGGTCGGAGTAGGTTACAAGACTGAGCTCTCGCTGCTCTTGGCAGCCTGCCTTCCGTTGGCTGTCTAATATACTTTTATTTGGTTGTAACTGTTTAATGAAGTTGCTGAAGTTTCGACTTCAACGTAACTTTCCGAGTACAGTTGGCAATTGAGCGTTCTGCGTGGAAGCGGCCTATGTTGTCTGTCTTGGGCCGACAAGTACTAGTAATATTAGTGTGGGCCTGCACATTTAGTTGTTCATCCAGTATAGTGTCACGCACCATGTACAGTAGTGAGATCAGTCTCTACACAAATATCAAGGTAAATTATTTCCACGTCTAGATTAGATACACCAAGATTTTGTTATAATGATAGCCATAGATTGATAACTATAAAATTAAAATAAGAGTGTCTGAAATGACAGACCATCAATGTATCGTTATGTAAATTTATTATAACATAAAAGGTCATGGGAAAAAGTTAGGCATAAGATTTTTGTCAGAATTGTGCAGATGACGGGAATCGCGGCAATGCAGAGGCCAGCCGAAGCAAAACCAAGAGGTCATTGGCTACCTGCAGGAAGGGGAGCGTCAGCGCGCCACCTGACGAGAAGGGCGCGGGAGTGTCTGGTCCTACAAGCTGACAGCCACCGGGCCGTATACCTGAGGGATTAGGCAGGGGCCAACCGTCGCCGGGCCACAAGTGAAAGTGAGGCTGGCCGTTGACACTGAAACGCGAACAGCACGCAACAGCCAGCTTGCTTTCCGGACACGGCAGCCATTTGGAGGGATTCCCTGCAGCAGACCACGTTGTCGTGAGTACACGAAGAAGATCACATAAGGTGTCAGGACCTGCGCCTCATGTGCCTCAGGACAGAAAGGGAAGCTATATAATCACCTGTTTGAGTTCTTACCTCTCGCTAGTATTGGCCGATCTGCATACACAAAGCAGTATCGTACCACAAACTCTAACAAATGAATTGTCTGATTTATAACTTCTCCTCTCACTTAGAGAGCAGGTGTAGCAATCGTCGCTCCTAGTTCGATTCTGTCTGGATGACCTCACACACTTGTGGAGTCACTCCACGTGCCATCATACCTTGTCGAACTGCAATATTGGGAAACGTAAAGTACTGTCCAGGGAGAGAAGAGACCTGGACTAGTGATGTATTCCAACTAGTAGACCTCAGAGACAGTTACTCGACGTGAGGAGAGCCTATCACTACGTCTTCCTACCGTACTACCGTGATCATATGCGTGGGTATTGCTGCAATGTCAACAGCGTACTGCAGATGGTCCAGCACACCCTATTGCTGTTGCAACAACGTAGCAACAACACCCGACGTTTAGCCCTATGTGATGTCAGCACTGTTGCCCCATCCCAAAAGCCCCCCTCCGATGCTCAAGCCATGGAACCACGTGCCTCAATGCATATGACTCAACATACCAAACCCCTCAGAGAAACTAATGAATTTGTGAAGTGCTTCGAATATTTCTAACAATGTGATTTAGTGCCTCATTCTCAGCACAGTCGTGAACATTGTGCAATGTGCAAGCACAACTTGATACCCCATGAATCTTGTTTTTTTCTCTTAAATTTCTTTCTCTAGTGTTGTTTTTGTAATGTATGTTATACCTTGTATGTATTGTGAATTTGCACTGTAATTCTTATGTAAGTGATAGAGTAGGGCGCACAAATTACAAATTACTGTATTGTTCTCTACACCATGTTTCTTTTTTTTGTATTCTGAATTTTTTGTTGTGTGTATGCAAACAGTGTGACTGAAGTCCCCATAAACTGAAGCAGATACCACCACTGTCATTATGAATGGACCATTGTGTAAAGGTTATTCTTGCTGCAGGGAGACAGAATGAATCGGAGGTTGTAATTATATTCTGAAAGCTAACAAAGAGATTGTTAACTTAACTGTTATCATGTGTGATTGAGTTCAGGATAGTTTAATGATTGAGATTGTTGTAACATCTTGGGCATTTAATTGCGGAGCACTCCAACTCTGATTGTAAAGAAAAAAACTGCTCCATATTTGGCTCACTTGCCCAGGCCATGTTTAGAACGTGAATGTCTGTGTGAATCAGTGTTTGGAAGGGGCTCCTTGGGAATAGATGTGTGATGTAAGTGTTAAAGTTCCATATTAAGAAGGTGAAGTTGGCTACATCATAATTAATCCTCCCTCTAATAGCTGCATTTTTCAGTTGCAGTGAGTTTTTTATAGAGTGCAGCATGTGGAGTTAGTTTGCAAGATTGTACTTGGGCGATTGACTCACTGCCTTGCTCCTAAGTGAGCCAACCACTCACCAATTACAATCTAAAATGGCGTAAGGGCTATGAGAGGTGGCAGACGCCCCCTCTTATATTTCTATCTTACTCTGAGTAATTCGATTTTCCTCTCTAATTCCATGCGGTGACTAGGTGCCATTCCTTCACACGCGGACTTCCCACGCAGTGTCTCTCGTCAACCGGGTGGTCTGGTGACAGGCGGGCACTGCTGATCTTGAAAGGGTTAAGCCGACGGGTGTGAAGGTGTCGAGTGAATACTTTTCAGACGCTGACATTGTCGTAATAGCGGTGGAGTCACGCCCACAGGGTCCTGAAGGAGCGGCTGGGCTAGAGACTCAGTTACTTCGCAAAAACGTACCGAAAACACATTCTGGCGGGCTCCCAGCGAGGCGTGGGAATGACTTGTGTTGCCAGGCAGTCTTGGCGGGAAAATTTCCGCGTTTTCTGCAAAATCGTAACTGAGATTGGCTTGCTCAGCAAAATCGGCGCAGAAATTGGTGCCAAGAATCTCCATTGGTGGAATGGCAGTGCTTCGGCAATAGAGCGGAATTATCCGCCGGTTTTGGAGTTGCTGATTGGAACATTTAACCACGCCACTGTCGTGGGAGCGGAAATGTTCTGTGTTCGGTTTGTATGGGTGCTCTTGTGGGAAGTCGGCTCTCGCTTTTCGGTTGGAGTAGGTTACAAGACTGAGCTCTCGCTGCTCTGGACAGCCTGCCTTCTGTTAGCTGTCTAATATACTTTTATTTGATTGTAACTCATTAACGAAGTTGCTGAAGTTTCGACTTCAACATAACTTTCCGAGTACAGTTGGCAATTGAGCGTTCTGCGTAGAAGCGGCCTATGTTCTGTGTCTTGGTCAGTTTTGGCTAAAGTTGACTGTATCGGAGTTACTGTGTGACTTTGCTTGTTAAAATCACTGTACCGTCAGTGATTGTGTGGCGAGCCTTCTTGGTCTCCCTCAGAGGCGCATTTGTATTGATAGGAAGTCTTTAGTCTGGAACAACCAGACCAGGACTATTTGTTTCGGGCTATACTCGCGGCATTATCATCACCACGACGGGACGTCGAAGCAACCAACCATCGCTTCCGGTACGCCAGATCGTGTCCCTGCAGTTCAGAAGACAGATTGGTAATGTATGTCCGCAGCACCGGCAGACTAGGGAATTTGCACTGTGGTAATCAGAGCTCAGCAGAGCGCGCCTGTTCAAATGTCAAACCCCTCATTAATGCGACTATAACCGAGCGGTTTGAAGAAATTAAATCTGTAGTACGTATCGAATGCCAAACAGATGTCTCAAATTTGAGAGAAACTGTTTGGAAGTCTGAAAAGCTGTTAGCAGAGAAAGTAGACAATTGTAAACAGAAGTGTAATAGCAACACCTCCAATATTCTCAGTCATATTAATGAGCTGGAAAAGAAAATACAGGTGACACCTAGTCATGTGGTAACTAAAGTAGAGTATCATACGTTACTGGAAGGGGAGGAAATACTCGATCCTTCCAACATACATAATGGGTGGCATCCATTAGACTTTCTGAAAAATTGTGAAAGAGTTTTCCCCGGAAATCTGAGTGACCAAGAGAAAATAAATTTGGTAATTAGTGCTATGACAGGAGACGCCAAAAGAGGGAGTCTCAATATAGAAACTGAACGTATGTCTGTTGATGAATTCAAACAGCAATTCATCAACGAATACTGGTCAACACAGAAGCAGGATTGCTTGTGGCGTGAGTTTATAATGGCTACAATGTATGACAACAGGGGCAGAATGTCTATGAAAGACTTCTGTGAGTCGTGGTACAAGAAAGTGATACATTTAAGGGGTCGCAGATCCGATTCCGAAATTGTCTGGGAGATTTGGAAGAAGCTCCCGAAAGACTCGAAAAGATACATAGGAAGCAACCATCACAATTTCACGATCTTCCTAGAGCGCATTGAAGACGAAGACCACTCGAGAAATAACCGTGACAATCGACCGAATTATTCTAATAGGAATTATCGGAATGTAGACGATGATAACCGGGACGGACAAAATGATCGCGGGAGAAATTATGGCCCGCGAACACAAGAATTCAATGAAGAGGAAAACTAAGGCCCGCGTGGGTGGAGGGTCGTCGCCGCGCGGAAAGGCAATATAGACCCGATAGAGAAAAGTTTCAGCCGCTAGGTAGGCTGCGTATGCAAAGTAATGGAGAGCGCGGCCAGGCGAACAGAGCGCTCACAACCAGCCAGTGGAACTCGACCGGCAAGCCGTCACTTGTCAACAGGGACTGGGCGAGAAGCAGTACAGAGATACCTCACAGAACTACCTACCGCCATACCGCGTCACGAGGCGGAGCAGTTAACTGCTGTGCGTGACGACACGGGAGAGTTCGGTGAACTCGTAACCAGCAGGAATGATCCGGTACGCGTGAAAACAAAGCAGAATTGCAGTCAAGTAAATCGAGCTCATATCAGCACAGCAAATAAACATGAAACAAAAGATACGCAGAATAGTTTCCAAAGTGGAAATGGCGCGAAGAAACGAGTAATTTAGTCACAGGCTTAAAGCAATATGGATGGGAACAGGCGACGAAGGAAGAGTTAATGGAGGTTGAAGAAAAGGAAGACGAAAAGCAGTCCGTCCAAAAGGAGACGATACTTGTTAATGTTACAAATGAGGAAATAATAGACACAGCGCAAAGATCGCGAGCAGTCGACATAAATTATAGGGAAAGAAATAAGGAGGAAAAGGTAGACGAGATATTTGAGTATGTTTTTGATGAAGATGACAATTTGCTAAGCGTGACTAAACTTGATATGGAAGCCACCCAATATCCTCACGATCGGAAAGTAAATGAAATTCGTGCATATAATGTAACAGGAGAAAATGAGAACATAAAGATCATCGAAATAGGGGAAGATTATACAAAGTTTGAAGTGAAAGTGGAGGTCCATAGGTCGTGTAATTCAGAGGATCACGTAAGAGACACAGCTTTGAAAAAAACTAGCCTGGCTGAAACAAGTAAATCAGATGCTATATTGTCAGACAAAGTATTGAAAATGAAAGAGGTTTAGAAACAGAAGAATTGGAAGACAATTTCAATCATGATAGATTAGGTGATGAACAGATCGCAAGGGAATTTGCAATCGGTAAAAGCAAGGAACCACCTGATATAGTACTGGTGCAGGGGCATGTCCCAAAAATCATTGCGAGTCCCACAGAGAAGAAACCATCCGCTATTGACCAAAAACGAATAAGCAACATTTCTTGGGAAGACCTAATGGTTGAACAGGATCTGTTGTGGGAGGAGCAGGAAGGCTCCGATAAGAAGAGTACTAAACAAACTGTTATACCTGTCGATATTTACAACTGTAAAGTACAGGTTTTGCTAGACACTGGTTCTCAAATAAGTGCCATATCGAAATCATTTTTCGAATACATCAAAGACCAACCAGGGCTAGTCATTATGTCTGTGGTAGGGGTAAAAGTCATAGAAGCTACTGGGAAACCAAGCAAGCCTATCAAACATCAGATACTTTCTGAATATAGCATTAAAGGACAGACTTTCGAACACGATTTCCTAATAGTACCGGATCTAAGGTGGTACCAAGTGTCTTTGCAATGCGACGTGGACTGCACTGCGCAGTATAATGTAATTGGATTTGGAAGTAAATTGTTTTACTTTTCTTGTGTATGTGTAATTGAAAAGGACTGCACTGTGCAGCATAAAGTTGAAAATTTTCTTAAGTAGTTATTTGTTTATGAAGAGATTGGTAAATGGACTGCTTTAATTTTTTTTATGTTGCAGCCGAATTTTCTTATGAAATATAATAAGGTTACTGAAATACAGTTGAAACTAAGGTATACATAAAGATCTGGTATATAACTGAAAGTTACGTGAAAAACAGTAGGTTAGTAAATTTCTTGGAATAAGATTACCTGATTGTTGCAGTAGGTAAAAATTTGTGTATTTAATAGTAAAGCTATGTGATGAAACTTCATTTGTAGTTGTTATGTTGGAATGTAAGTATAATAATTGGTACAGGTTCAGGATTTCTTGGTACACATCTAAATATTATTTTTCTGTAACATTACTGGTGAACACCAGAATTTATAAAAAAAAAAAACATTTATTGCAACTGAAAAAAAATTTTGTCCACTATTGCTTTCCGATATTTATGTATAAAATGTAATGTAATAAGTTTTAAAGAAGTGGCCCCTTTGTAGTCAATAGCATTTGGATGCTTTGCAAAGATTGTCTTGACAGAAATCATTACCAAAACAGGGGCATATGTAATGCTATTGTAAATATAATACTGCCATTAATCTGTATATTTTATTTTAAAAAAATTTTGTTTCATAATAATTTTGAAACATTAAGCAAATACTATAACGAGAGTAAGCTTTTGTTAAGTGTAGCTTATCTGTTTAGGATAACCTCATTGACGTAGGTGGAATAAATGTATTAAAACATATTTTGTAAATAATTATGTGATATTTCAAGTACAACTGTAATTAATTATGTCAATTTTGTACGTATATGTTGTCATGCAATTGTAGATGGTTCATACTTAGGATTTTTGTAAGCAGAAGTGTAAATTGAAAAGGTGTAGGGATCATAGGTAGAACGGAACTCCGTTCTGTAGTGGTGAAATGGAAAAGATGGTGTGGCGCGCGAGGGAGAATTGGCGCGCGAGTAGCATACAGTCTGTAGCTGCCCTGCAAGTTGGGAACACGCATTACGTTGGTCAAGCACTAGACGCCGCGAATTTACCTGCAAGACTGGGTTTTGGCCTCGGACGTGTTCTACGTGATTGGCGCAGTACGGCAATAAATTAATAGCTCAGAAATTTGCAATTTTATCGTCGCCACCAAGAGGAAGACAGAGCTATGTACATCAAGAGCCGTACCTGCGCAATGTTACTACGCAGCACCGCCTCACGCCACCTTCGACATCAGTAACAGGCAAAGTACTTTATTTAGAAGTGTATCACAGTGTGAACCATCCATCAGCAATCAGTAGAATATAAGTGTTAAATGTACCTTTGTGTTTCACCGTGATGTTCCTATGTCATTTACCTCAGTAGGATCCTTACCTAAACGAATTTATTCCGAGTATCCTGATGTTTATTGAAGCCTGAATAATAGTAAATTACTGGCAATGGTACTGATTTGCTAGTAAATTCTGAAAATCATTATTAAACACTAAAGTTTGCACGTATCAGTTTAAGGGCCAACGCCTTGCGTGACCATGAGGATAAGTAGCATTTCTGAAAGTAAAGTACCATAATTGTTTAACTGTAACAATCTTAACAGTTATTGTTCGTGTTGTTCCTCCATGTCAAAGAAAGCCAGACACATATTGGTGTTAGTAAAATGTTAACAAATAACAGTCCTAAAGAACTGAAATTTAGTCGTGCTAAATAATAGTTCTGGTCATGTGAATTATAGGTATAAGTTAAAAATATTTTTGCATCCTTGCTGAAACATATGTGTGTCTTCTTTTAAATAATTACTGAAGTGTAGTGATAGATTCGATAAGTAACAGGAAGTCGGATTAATAGTACTTTTTGCCAAGTGACCGTAGTAAATGGAAATTAAGTGGTTGTGTTTAAATTACGTAGGAAGTGTGACTTCATCTTTTTGTGTAGACACTGTGCCCGTTTTGGGCTGGCGGCCGTTTTATTAAGCGAAACAGTTTATTGTTATAGCAGGCTTTGTCTGATAAAAGGTTTCCAAACGTAATTATTCTCACTGCTTTTCCCACAAACTCTATGATTCGGAGAAAAATAGTTCGATACTTTACCATTGCGTTGAACACGGTTAAAATCTCTCTCCGAGAGTCGATGGTTTGGTGTGTTAGTTTTGCGTGATTTTGTGGTGGTGTTCCTGCTGCTACTTGCTACACAGTTCTGACATTCCGAATCGCGGATCTTCCGTCTTTACAGTGGTAGAACTTAAACGTTCTGGTACCGTATTGACGAGAGCGCGAAAGTACCTTCGCATAGGGACCGATTTTTTGTGTGCACGTGATGTAAGAATTAATGTTAGTGGTGGATTTATGACGGCGGAGGTTCATGGTAACCCCGTCAGTTTAAATTTTGATGAGCGCGTGCTGCGCAGTGAGAGTGAAACGAGCTGCCTGAGATTTTCCGTTTGTACCGAATCGCAATCCGAACTCGAGTTCAACGTTACCCTGGTGGATGGACCGGTTTCGATGTTCTCTGAGCGATGTCAGGATGATAGTTTTGGCAATAATCTGAACGAAAGGATCTCCTGTTCCGAAAATGCGGATAGGGACTGTGAAGCTTTGCGTCGGATTATATCAAACCACGCAAGTGTATTTGTTGAAACACCAGGTGCAATAGAGGGTTTCAAATCATTTTGAGGTAGTGAAGAAGTGCTGTATATAAAAATGTAACTGTATATGTAATTGTTGTTTCTATCTAAAACTTATGTTAAAGGTAGCTTTTCTACTAGCAGACTGTCGAGGCAGCAAGTGATACGGCAAGTAATGAGAAGAGGGGACAGGAGACTGCTAACCATGGTGACAGAGAGTTACAAATTTAAACTTGTTTTGTTATATTACTATGCCAGAGAACAGTTTATTGCAAATGAGTAAAAGAATGTAGTAGCTTTAGAGAATATATAAATGAGTTAAAATAATGACATGTGGTAACAACAATCTTTTTATGAACAGGAAGTTTTTTTATGTAAGATTTACCAGTGAAATAATGTAACACTTATATTTATGTTTAAAGGAGCGCAAATCAACAATGTCACTCGATACCAGGAACCAATGTCACCAGGCCCATAGGGAAAGGGCACACCACGAGCGTGGATAGTGGTGGTATTCAGAATCATGCATGTAGCGCAAATGTAGTAGATTAGTGGAAGTGTTCTGTGTAATTACAAGTAGACTTTGATTGTGCTTTGATGAAGATAGTAGTTAAAAGTGACTTGGTTAGTAATTAAAAGTAGGTAGTAGGTGCTGGAATATCACTAATCAACTTCCTTGTGTTGTCTACATCCCTTCAAAAAAGGTGATCACAACCATATTGACAGAACTCAAATATTTCTCTTTTATATTGTTGTTTTATTTGTGAATAATGTATATTTACTGAAATCGTGAAGTAAGACTTAACTGACGTGTGAGCACAAGCTCATGTGTGATTCACATTGTATAATTCACCTTATCTCTGATGAGGTACTCGTGTTTAAGCAAATCAGTGCATTACACACTTGACCAAATTTCTTTACTGGGAGCACTGAATAATTGGTTAACAACAACAAAAAGTTTTAACGTGATAAATTGTAGACTTGTTATAAGATTTTTTTGTGCTTCGAGCTAGTAAACATTAAACTTCTAGTATATTAGAATCCTATATCATTATATTCGTATTTCCGACGAAATTGACAATCAGGGATCAAGACTTTATTGGAGTAGTTACTTGACAAATGTTACTATATGAAATCCTACTGGACCACTGAAGTTTCATATTTTAATGATGTTGGTAAGGAACAATGTGAAATGATGGAGTTTCGAGACGGGAGTTATTGTATAAACATTTTACTGTTTGCCCAAATTTTTGTCAGTGCAAAATTGTTTGGGTGGAGCATCCAGACGAGTGGCGCGGAAAGTGACTGTGAGAGCCCGGCAACGGAAGACAGCAGGGCCAGAGAACTTCCAGTCTGGCCAGCTGGTGGCCCGGTGCGCCTAGAGGAAGAGGGGCAGCTACCCCTACCATCCCCTCCTTCCGCACACCGGGCCGGTGAATCAACCAGACGCAGTCCATGCGCGCGCCATCCGCATAGCGGGACCAATGCAGCCTGTCCGGTGGCGTACACACAAATAGTGGATGACAGGCGCTGTGGAAAGATGGGGATGGTGCAAAATAGCCGATGTCCTCTGCTGCCTAGGATGGCGTGCAGAAGACCCATTTAGCGCCATCCTTGCGCGAGGACATCTTACCCACCACAATGTCACCTCGTAGTTCAGGAGTAGCCGCTCCTAGACTTTCGTGGCACAACATACTGGTCGATGCTGTGTGCTGCAGAGGGTGGCACAAACGAGAGCCAATCAGTGTCGCCCTCGTGTCAGAGCATCCACATGACCAAAACCAGCTGTAGCCACAAGAAAATTATCTAACAATGCCAATACTGAGGACGATATAACCGTCACAGGCGGAAGCTGCGACAACAAATTACCACTCGACGTTTCTCGTAGACGATAGAAGCTGGGCGAATTCTCACGGATGTTGCTCTGTAAGGAGAACAATTAAAGTCGTTGGAGTAACAGACAGTTGGACACACCACTGCGAGTTAGTTCGACAAGTTGCCTCCATCTCCATGTAAACACAAAGAAATGTGATTGTGCAGTGCAAATATCCGTATTGCGGCGGCGCGGTTCTTTCCGTCCCTTTACGACGGAACTGCACCTACCTGGGAACATTGTCCCAGCAGATCATCAGTAGGAAAGCCGAGTGAAACCTATTGTACTTCGACGTGAACCAGGCTGCGATTTAAGTCACTAATCTACGTTTCGGGAGAAAGTTTTCACACAAAAGAAAGTTTGGAAATTTTGTCCTCAATTAATATATTCTGAAACTTAGGTGAACAAGTATCACTGCCAAGCCCGTGCTAGTCTTGACACAGTTACTCATAATCCCTTTCACTCACGTTAGCAAGTTTATGGTGTTGCATTTCCCTAAAACGTAATAGCTACAAAAATACTGATTGTTTTTGATTGATAATGCTCGCCAAATATTAAGTCTGTCGGTACCAAATTCAGTCAGTTTTTAGCCACCGACCTGCTCAATACGCCACGCGGAATATATGTCTTTTCTCGTCACAAAATTCACTTAAAAATTCCGAAATTTCTACACACACATCGGAATAATTATGCTGTTACTTTCCAACACTTTTGATGTATGAAACACTGCTAGATCCGGCAACTTATCGCTTCCATCGAAACTACTACTACACACGTCCGATCTGGTTGATGGCTAGCCTTCGACTCTTCTCTAGAATACCCTCAGTCTTCTCTACCAGCAGAGAAAGGCGCGCCGAGAATATTGCTTTACCATTGGTCAGTTTACTCAACAGCCAATAGCAAAGCAACATTCTCCCGCGTCAGTCCGCGCTTTTCATCAATAACCAATCGCAAAATATTAAACCTAACGACTGCACTTTTTACCGAGATCATTATCTAATATGCTGAAGTTCTGTTTATGCACAAAGTTATTTACTACTGTTATTTATACTTGAATTAACTCTCCCTTTACCATAAACGTACTTTGCAAATCTATTCTACAAAAATCCATACTTCTTCGAAATGTTCCCACACTAAATCCCACTACATAATTCGTTAAACAATTATCTTCATATTAACCTTAAACCACACTCACGCATCATTCATACTGCTAAAATATATTTATAACATTTTACATACACAAATAAAACATAATAACTCTTTATGAAAATACTAGGAAAGTTTATGAAAAACATTCTATTACTTTAGTGCACTCTAGTGGGCACAATCGAAACTAAAATCACAGTCCCACTATCCAATATTGTCCTCCATCGGCTGATACATCGACTACATGCGCTTCCAGTTTCACATCACCATGTGCCACTATCCAGCTATGAGACACATCTCCCACTTAACCGCCTCCAAGGCAGGATCGTTATACGGCGCTACGCCTCAGTATGACAAGTAATTTTTGTAAACAAGTGTGCAATTTTTTTAGCATTTTCTGTCTCATCCAACGTTCTAATGAAAGAAAGACAGAGTGCTTTCACAAATTATTACTTAAACATTTTTTAGGAGTTTCCTTTTTAAGGAACCAAGGTTTCAAATGATGTATTTTACAAAGACACATTGTAATGTTGTTGCATTAATTTGTTCTGAAAGCGGTGCTGATATTCAAGACCATAAATGATTAATATTAAAATAAATTTCCAAATATAAACTGATTTATTTCTTTTTATTTAAATTCTCTTTTAATATTGACCATTGAAATTTCAGCATATTAAACTCGATTCATATCTAAACTGGTACCTTATTTAGGATTGTGTAAATGTGAGTTTGTAATCTTGCGGAACACATCTAATAGGGAGCCAAGATTGGGAGACTACATACAACACTGCATTCATAAAATAACACACGAAGAACGTTGAAACTTATGCAAGAGGAAATTAACCACAACCAACCGATTCAATTTTCAGCCAAAGAAGTTATGTTCGTAGCACAATCCTGTCCGTCATGTAATTGCCACACACTGGTATACTAAATACATACTAACTCTCTGTGAAATCTTCCCGAAAAGAATAGCTGAGGGCTACTTTGAGGATTACACCACATGCTTCACGTGGTCAACTTGGTTTACACAAAGAGTGTAACTCCACAATAATTTTGATGATTAAAATAAATTAGATCGAAAAGCAATTTACAAAAGAAAAACCTTGAACTGGTTACTATCGTCTTACTATTAACCCGATGGGTCAAAGAATTGTATAAGCACGTGGTACTGGTCTCACAAAGTACACCCCACGTGGGTTGAACATAAAGAAAAGTTGCTACATTGAAAAATATTGTCAAGACGAGACGTTATAATCTCACGCACATTCACATTGAAGATTGATGATCTTAGTTAGAGTTACTGATCAACACGTGGTTCCACTTTACTCACAAAGTAGTGACAAAGCAAGTACCGGAAGATATTCTGAACTTGACAGTCGAATTACACTGCGTTGCAATTTAAGATAACATTAGATAAAACTGAAATAAAGGTGATTAAATTTTCAGTTAGGCTGAACTTAAGAAATCCATTCTCCTACGGACTTAGCAGACAGGTGCTTAGCCGGAGATTTTACCACTTCAGACGCTCGCCGTGGACAGACTGACCTGGGCTCCTACCGAGCGTGCTTAACAGATACAAACGGAAGTGACGAGAGAGGCAGCTTCCTATGCCAACATGACAAGGGACGGACAGGACCATACTAAGAATAGAAACATCTCTGCTTTTAGAAAGCGTAGCTACCTGTTTCGAAGTTGGTCCTACTGTTCTCTAGCAGACAGGCTTGTCTGCTACCATCAAGCATGCAACTAGAAATGCATTTGCTCATTCATCCTCTCACACAGAAGGGAAGGGGCATGACAGTATCTTATCATATACAGTATATAAAAGAAAGAGGATGTAGGTTCCGTATGAGACTGTGTGACATGATTTACATATAAACTGTGTTTTAAAGTGTAGTACTGTGACAGATCGTTCTTGTTTATGTGTAAAAGTAACACATTTCACTGCTCAGTCTCCTCCCAGATAGTCAGAAACACCACAGTCAATTTAGAAGAGGAATTTATGCCGTAAATGACAACAGATTTAAGAAATTAACATGGCAGGAATCCAACAGAGACCTTGCAACATGTTCCTTAAATTTTATGATACAGTCGCACATTAGTATCACATTAGAACCTTGTTTTCATGCTCTACTCTTTCCATTGTTTGTATACTATGTAATATTATGTCAAAATATTGTATATGTTTTCTTACGACTCTCATATGTTATACAAGATTACGTCGATGTACCATGTAATGTATTTTCATGAACTATTTTTCTTTATTATTATTTTGTATATTGTGTAACATTGTGCCTATGTAATGGGTTTGTCTAGTACTATTGTTGTTTTAATTCGTATACTAGGTAACATTATTTTGATATCGTATATTATCAATTGAAGTGGTCCATTGCCTATAACTGCTTGTTTCATTACCGACCAAACAAGGTCAACAGAAAATTAAGTAAATTGGTACCACAAGTAGCTTTGAGTATAAATTATAATGATTATAGCACAAGCTTGTAATTATACTTATGTTTCGGATTTAATGGTTACCTGAACTCATACGTTTTTGTTTATGAAATTTAAGAGACCAAAAGCTTGTTGGGTAACGTCATAACATGACAATAACGTTTACGGCACAGTCTTTTATTCGGGGGGGGGGGGGGGGGGGGTTCGGTGTGGTGAAACGTCTCTGTGAAGTCGTTTCATAAGACGCTTGTCGAATTCGGTACAACTTATTCACTTTACTACCTGACTTTAGCTCAATTCATGAACTCTTCCAGAAAGACTGAGCACTCAAATAAGGCCTATTGAATATTATATATGTGTTTTAATGTGGGGTTTCGGTTTTGTTTTGTGGGAAACGCTGAGTTGGTCATCGTCTGCTGGGAGATGATGTTGCTTCTCGTTCAAAGGAGAGCACAGGATGACCAACTTAGGTTTCCAATACCTCAACAGAGAGGTTTACTCATCTTAGTCGAAGGTTGTTTTTGTGTGTGAGGTTGGTGACGGAGGGTAGCTTCCGCTGCACTGGGAGCTAGGTAATCTCGAAAGGAAAAGCGGCACTCTTCACTGAACGCTTGATGAGTACGGATCGTAGCTCTTAAGGGGGGTTTCAGGTGACAGGATGCAGGCTGAGTTAGGACTTCATTATGTTTAACTGTTGAAATACTTAAGAACTTCAGCTTATCTGAAGCGTGTGAAGCGAGTTATTTTTCCAAATGTGCGTTAATTATATGGCTTTAAAAAGGCGAGTTTTTGGTGATTGTGTTAAAAGTGAGGAAGCTGCTTTTGTCTTTGTGTGTCGATTTTGTGCCACGTGTTTGGTAATCAATGAACCTTCTGGTCCACCACGGCACCACAATCGGCTTTATTTTAACAGTTTGCTTGGTTAATGATCTATAATTTCTGCAAGAATATCTGTTCTTTCGTGCGCTTTCTACAAAGCAGCAGAACAGTTTGATTCGGAATGCACCACGGGCTCTAGTTCGTCCGTATGCAAGCAGCAGACGCAGTTAGTATGTTGAATAATTATCGCACAGCCTCGTGCATTGGTTAAAACTCTGTCCAGAACAGCGAATGCGTAGAATCGTAATGCGAATCTCACTGAGATATTTTTATGGTATGAACGCAAAGGAGATTATAGTATCATTGTCTCCTACCCCCGTTTTCTGTGTGTGTTCTTGCTGTAGTTAAATTGTGCTCTGTTATATTCTCAAGTAATTCTTATTTAAATGTTTCTAGTCAGGCACCAGTTACGTGTAGTTAGGATGTGCAGCCAAATACTTAGATACTATAAATAATCTACGTGAAAGATAAATTCTGTGGTGTTGATCTTACCCACTTTCTCCGATTTCCAATCCTGAATTAATCAAGCTGCTTCATGCACGACACGGAGTGCTGTTTTTCTGGCTACTTAAAGAAAATTTGCATACTTGTAATTAAATTATTAAAGTAATTAAACTAATAAATTTCCAGCTCCGTTTTTTTTTTTCAAATGGTTAGGAAGGGCTTGGGCTGGTGGCAACCCTGAATTTCTGAATTTTTATCATTATTTGTGTGAGAGAAGCAGCTAGAAATGCGAGATAACGTATATGGCTCGATGAGAAACGTCGTAAACATAGTAATACGTTACACATGGCCGGCCCTGGCCTAGGATGCGCTAGACTTGCGAACTTCTGAGAGATTGAGCTAGATTTAACAGTGTATTAATTTATGCAAAATTTTTTTTACAGCGCTCAAGCAACTTCTGTGTTGTTTGAGAGAGAGTATTTCTTTCGACGTTGTAAGCGACGTTGTTTGCTTTTTACTGCATTTATGTATGTTTTTTTTAAATTTGGGATGTGTTAATATGTTATTTGTTTGCGTGTGAGGAAATTAAGTGCAGGCCACGTCCAATTTGTGTTCTTTTTCAGTCACGTAATCGTGTGCTCTCTTGATTAGGGGACAGGTATGTTATTTTTGTATTGTGTGGATTTTTTTCTTGAACTATAAAACTATGGATACGCACAGCCATGTAAAAATTAGTAATAGGGATAATCAGGATGACAGTAGCAACAGGATGAATGCAAATGATGAGCCTGTAGAACACGTGGAAAACACGATGCTGAACTCAGTCGAACAAACGGAAGCAGTAAAAAGTCGCGTCGATCCATATTGTCACCAAGTACAAGACATGGAGGATCTAAATAGCAAACAGAATAAATCCAGTATGGAGAAGGAAGGTAATGAACGCACCAATAACCAGTTTAATAGTATGGGAGTAGACATGGGGATGCCCTTACAAAATTTCATAGGGCAATTTGCCAAGATCGATGAGATTCATAAATCTATGATAGAGGCTAATCAACAGACACAAAATCGATTGGAGGTGAATGAGAAACGATTTGAGAAACTTGAAAATAATGTTGTGAATAATGTAAAGGAATTTCAGACTACATTACGTGAAGAAATAGCCGCAGAGATAGGGAATACGGTCACTGTTGTGGAGCGACATATCGGGCACGTGGAAAATGAACAACTAAGACTGAATAACGTGATCGAACAGCAGGCGCTAATCATAACGGAGAAATTCCAGGCTTTGGAAATTCAGGCGGAAAGGGACCGCGCGGAGCTATTGTCTATGATGCGGGTAGCGGAACCGCCGTGTCCAGAGGCCATTAAGACCCAAGTGGACCTCTATAGCAGCACGATTAGTGCTCTGCAAGACGAGTTGTAGAAAAGAAAATAGGGAAACGCTTCTGAAGCCGAGGATATAAGAAATGAGCTCGCGAAGGTCGCAGAAATGGTAGGGAACTGTTCGGCGGCAGGTGCTAGGGAAAACACGGAAGAGGTGCGATCCTTGCTGAAGTTCCAACATGGACAATATTTAATAAACCAACAGCAAGCAGGAAGAACCCGTGATTTAGTTGAACGTATAGGGGATCTTGAAACACGTGTTGAACGTAGTCGAAAGGTGCCCGGACGTAATAAAACACACGAAAGTGCGGAGAAAGACTCTGAGCACGAGGACGGGTGGAAAAGAAGCGAAAACGAGGACGCAGGAAACTCATGGGGGCGAGCAATGAATCTACGCGGACGTTCTCCGTGAAGAGAAAGGGAGCATGTGGATTTCAAACACTTTCTTTCGATGAGAAAGTTCGATGTGTTTAGCAACGCAAGTGATGGGATCCACCCCGTTGCTTGGACGCACCAATTTGTGTTTGTGTTGCCTCCGTCGTGGCCTAGCACACACAAAAGGGAATTTATGTGCAGTTTTCTAATAGGGAAACCTGCCGTAAGAATGAGAATCGTGGCGCGTAGTTGTGGCACAGTACGCGAATTCACGGCAGCTTTCCTTTCGGCCTACTGGTTAGAAGCCAGACAGGACAGGATAAAACATAAAATATTCATGATACCTTTCCTAAGAAACTCAGGTTTTACGAGCACAGCTCGGCTTTTTGATCATATGGTATAGGCGAATCAGTATCTGTATGAACCGTTTGGACCAGCAGAGCTGATCCGGGTTTGGTTAACTAAACTGCCGGCACATATGCACCACATCGTAATTGCTGCGAGATGCAAAGATGATGTGGAGGCTTTCAAAGGAATTCATCAGGAACTTGAGGACGACTCGGAAGCGTATACATCTAATTATGCAGGTGAACCCCGTAGTGAACAAGTACAAAAGTCGAATTGGGGCGCGAACGGAACCGATCACGGATTGATGATCCACAGAACAGAAACAATAATAACGGGTTGCAAAACCGTGGGGATAACTGGAAGAATGGGTTCAATAGGAACCGACAATTTGGTAATGAAAGAGTATACGGAAATCATGTTACGAATCCCGGAAACGGTGGAAATCGTGATCAAGAATCCAGAAATCAACCAGGCAGAGAACGCAATGCGAATAGGAACAGGGGTGCGCGAGTACCACCAGGGGTGGAAATTAGGCCGGCGAATCCCGCACACAATCACCAAATTGAAAATGAGAGGCAAGAATTTTGACACCAGCCTGGCGCGGAACGGAGCGAAACTGCAAATAAGATGGACACAAGTATTTTGTACTTGGGGAACGAAGACATACTGGACGATTTATTACGGGAGGTTCCAGGCAGAGAAGTGGCGGTAATTACGCCCGTTGTAACGATTTAAATTGGTGAATTGAAATTAAAATGCATTCTGGACACAGGGAGTCCATATTCAATTATTGACGAAGACACATTCACGCAGTGTGAGGAGTGGGGAAATTGGTCTATTCTTCCGGTGCGAGGGACAAGAGTAAGGGGAGCGATTCACGGGAAAAGCGTGGAAATCAAACGGCGAGCTCGGATTAACTTCACACGAAGGATACGAGTTTGAATTGAATTTTTATATTGTACCGCTCATGCGGGTGGCGGTCATTCTGGGTGTAATGCTATTGTAAATATAATACTGCCATTAATCTGTATATTTAAAAAAATTTTTTTTGTTCCATAATAATTTTGAAAAATCAAGCAAATACTACAACAAGAGTAAGCTTTTGTTAAGTGTAGTTTATCTGTTTAAAATGATCTCTTTGACGTACGTGGAACAAATGTATTAAAAAAAAAATTGTAATTAATTATGTAATATTTCAAGCGCAACTGTACTTAATTAGGTCAATTTTGTATGTTATGTTGTCATGCAATTGTAAATGATTCACACATAGGGTTTCTGTAAGCAGAAGTGTAAATTGAAAAGGTGTTGGCATGCGAGTAGCATACAGTCGGTAGCTGCCCTGCAAGTGGGGAACACGCATTACGTTGGTCAAGCACTAGGCGCCGCGAATTTACCTGCAAGACTGGGTTTTGGCCTCGGACGTGTTCTACGTGATTGGTGCAGTACGGCAATAAATTAATAGCTCAGAAATTTGCAGTTTTATCGTCGCCACCAACAGGAAGACAGAGCTATGTACATCAAGAGCCGTACCTGCACAGTGTTACTACGCAGCACCGCCTCACGCCACCTTCGACATCAGTAACAGGCAAAGTACTTTATTTAGAAGTGTATCACAGTATGAACCATCCATCATCAATCAGTGGAATATAAGTGTTAAATGTACCTTTGGGTTTAACTGTGATGTTCCTATGTCATTTACCTCAGTAGGATCCTTACCTAAAAGAATTTATTCCGAGTATCCTGATGTTTATTGAAGCCTGAATAATAGTAAATTACTGGCATTGGTACTGTTTTGCTAGTAAATTCTGAAAATCATTATTAAATACTAAAGTTTGCACGTATCAGTTTAAGGGCCAACACCCTGCGTGACCATGAGGATTAGTTTTCAATAGCATTTCTGAAAGTAAAGTACCATAATTGTTTAACTGTAACAATGTTAACAGTTATTGTTTGTGTTGTTTCTCCATGTCAGAGAAAGTCAGACAAATATTGGTGTTAGTAAAATGTTAACAAATAACAGTCCTATAGAAATGAAATTTAGTCGTGCTAAATAATAGTTTTGGTCATACGAATGTTAACTATAAGTTTAATATTTTTTTGCATCCTTGCTGAAACATATGTGTGTCTTCTTTTAAATGATTACTGAAGTATAGTGATAAATTCGATAAGTAACAGGAAGTGGGATTAATAGTACTTACTGCCAAGTGACCGTAGTAAATGGAAATTAAATGGTTGTGATTAAATTACATAGGAAGTGCGACATCATCTTTTTGTGAAGACAATGTGCACAATTTGGGCTGGCAGACGTTTTATTAAGCGAAACAGTTTATTGTAATAGCATGAGAGGCGGCAGACGCCCCCTCTCATATTTCTATCTTACTCTGAGTAATTCGATTTTCCTCTCTAATTGCATGCAGTGATTAGTTGCTATTCCTTCACATGCGGACTTCCCACACAGCGTCTCTCATCAACTGGGTGGTCCGGTGACAGGCGGGCGCTGCTGATCTTGAAAGGGTTAAGCCGACGGGTGTGAGGGTGTCGAGTGACTGCTTTCCAGACGCCGACATTGTCTTAAAAGCGGCGGAGACACGCCCGCAGAAGCCTGAAGGAGCGGTTGGGCTAGAGATTCCGTTACTTCGCAGAAATTTAGCGAAAACACTTTCTGGCGGGCTACCAGCGAGGCGTGGGAATGACTTGTGTTGCCAGGCAGTCTTGGCGGGAAAATTCCCGCGTTTTCTGCAAAATCGTAACTGTGATTGGCTTGTTCAGGGCATAGGTCCGTGACGTAGCAAAATCGGCGCAGAAATTGGCACCAAGAATCTCCATTGATGGAATGGTAGTGCTTTGGCAATAGAGTGGAATTTTCCACCGGTTTTCGAGTTGCTGATTGGAACGTTTAACCACGCCACCGTCGTGGGGGCGGGAATGTTATGTTTTCAGTTTGTATGGGTGCTCTTGTGGGAGGTCGGGACGGCTCTCACTTTTCGGTCGGAGTAGGTTACAAGACTGAGCTCTCGCTGCTCTTGGCAGCCTGCCTTCCGTTGGCTGTCTAATATACTTTTATTTGGTTGTAACTGTTTAATGAAGTTGCTGAAGTTTCGACTTCAACGTAACTTTCCGAGTACAGTTGGCAATTGAGCGTTCTGCGTGGAAGCGGCCTATGTTGTCTGTCTTGGGCCGACAAGTACTAGTAATATTAGTGTGGGCCTGCACATTTAGTTGTTCATCCAGTATAGCGTCACGCACCATGTACAGTAGTGAGATCAGTCTCTACACAAATATCAAGGTAAATTATTTCCACGTCTAGATTAGATACACCAAGATTTTGTTATAATGATAGCCATAGATTGATAACTATAAAATTAAAATAAGAGTGTCTGAAATGACAGACCATCAATGTATCGTTATGTAAATTTATTATAACATAAAAGGTCATGGGAAAAAGTTAGGCATAAGATTTTTGTCAGAATTGTGCAGATGACGGGAATCGCGGCAATGCAGAGGCCAGCCGAAGCAAAACCAAGAGGTCATTGGCTACCTGCAGGAAGGGGAGCGTCAGCGCGCCACCTGACGAGAAGGGCGCGGGAGTGTCTGGTCCTACAAGCTGACAGCCACCGGGCCGTATACCTGAGGGATTAGGCAGGGGCCAACCGTCGCCGGGCCACAAGTGAAAGTGAGGCTGGCCGTTGACACTGAAACGCGAACAGCACGCAACAGCCAGCTTGCTTTCCGGACACGGCAGCCATTTGGAGGGATTCCCTGCAGCAGACCACGTTGTCGTGAGTACACGAAGAAGATCACATAAGGTGTCAGGACCTGCGCCTCATGTGCCTCAGGACAGAAAGGGAAGCTATATAATCACCTGTTTGAGTTCTTACCTCTCACTAGTATTGGCCGATCTGCATACACAAAGCAGTATCGTACCACAAACTCTAACAAATGAATTGTCTGATTTATAACTTCTCCTCTCACTTAGAGAGCAGGTGTAGCAATCGTCGCTCCTAGTTCGATTCTGTCTGGATGACCTCACACACTTGTGGAGTCACTCCACGTGCCATCATACCTTGTCGAACTGCAATATTGGGAAACGTAAAGTACTGTCCAGGGAGAGAAGAGACCTGGACTAGTGATGTATTCCAACTAGTAGACCTCAGAGACAGTTACTCGACGTGAGGAGAGCCTATCACTACGTCTTCCTACCGTACTACCGTGATCATATGCGTGGGTATTGCTGCAATGTCAACAGCGTACTGCAGATGGTCCAGCACACCCTATTGCTGTTGCAACAACGTAGCAACAACACCCGACGTTTAGCCCTATGTGATGTCAGCACTGTTGCCCCATCCCAAAAGCCCCCCTCCGATGCTCAAGCCATGGAACCACGTGCCTCAATGCATATGACTCAACATACCAAACCCCTCAGAGAAACTAATGAATTTGTGAAGTGCTTCGAATATTTCTAACAATGTGATTTAGTGCCTCATTCTCAGCACAGTCGTGAACATTGTGCAATGTGCAAGCACAACTTGATACCCCATGAATCTTGTTTTTTTCTCTTAAATTTCTTTCTCTAGTGTTGTTTTTGTAATGTATGTTATACCTTGTATGTATTGTGAATTTGCACTGTAATTCTTATGTAAGTGATAGAGTAGGGCGCACAAATTACAAATTACTGTATTGTTCTCTACACCATGTTTCTTTTTTTTGTATTCTGAATTTTTTGTTGTGTGTATGCAAACAGTGTGACTGAAGTCCCCATAAACTGAAGCAGATACCACCACTGTCATTATGAATGGACCATTGTGTAAAGGTTATTCTTGCTGCAGGGAGACAGAATGAATCGGAGGTTGTAATTATATTCTGAAAGCTAACAAAGAGATTGTTAACTTAACTGTTATCATGTGTGATTGAGTTCAGGATAGTTTAATGATTGAGATTGTTGTAACATCTTGGGCATTTAATTGCGGAGCACTCCAACTCTGATTGTAAAGAAAAAAACTGCTCCATATTTGGCTCACTTGCCCAGGCCATGTTTAGAACGTGAATGTCTGTGTGAATCAGTGTTTGGAAGGGGCTCCTTGGGAATAGATGTGTGATGTAAGTGTTAAAGTTCCATATTAAGAAGGTGAAGTTGGCTACATCATAATTAATCCTCCCTCTAATAGCTGCATTTTTCAGTTGCAGTGAGTTTTTTATAGAGTGCAGCATGTGGAGTTAGTTTGCAAGATTGTACTTGGGCGATTGACTCACTGCCTTGCTCCTAAGTGAGCCAACCACTCACCAATTACAATCTAAAATGGCGTAAGGGCTATGAGAGGTGGCAGACGCCCCCTCTTATATTTCTATCTTACTCTGAGTAATTCGATTTTCCTCTCTAATTCCATGCGGTGACTAGGTGCCATTCCTTCACACGCGGACTTCCCACGCAGTGTCTCTCGTCAACCGGGTGGTCTGGTGACAGGCGGGCACTGCTGATCTTGAAAGGGTTAAGCCGACGGGTGTGAAGGTGTCGAGTGAATACTTTTCAGACGCTGACATTGTCGTAATAGCGGTGGAGTGACGCCCACAGGGTCCTGAAGGAGCGGCTGGGCTAGAGACTCAGTTACTTCGCAAAAACGTACCGAAAACACATTCTGGCGGGCTCCCAGCGAGGCGTGGGAATGACTTGTGTTGCCAGGCAGTCTTGGCGGGAAAATTTCCGCGTTTTCTGCAAAATCGTAACTGTGATTGGCTTGCTCAGCAAAATCGGCGCAGAAATTGGTGCCAAGAATCTCCATTGGTGGAATGGCAGTGCTTCGGCAATAGAGCGGAATTATCCGCCGGTTTTGGAGTTGCTGATTGGAACATTTAACCACGCCACTGTCGTGGGAGCGGAAATGTTCTGTGTTCGGTTTGTATGGGTGCTCTTGTGGGAAGTCGGCTCTCGCTTTTCGGTTGGAGTAGGTTACAAGACTGAGCTCTCGCTGCTCTGGACAGCCTGCCTTCTGTTAGCTGTCTAATATACTTTTATTTGATTGTAACTCATTAACGAAGTTGCTGAAGTTTCGACTTCAACATAACTTTCCGAGTACAGTTGGCAATTGAGCGTTCTGCGTAGAAGCGGCCTATGTTCTGTGTCTTGGTCAGTTTTGGCTAAAGTTGACTGTATCGGAGTTACTGTGTGACTTTGCTTGTTAAAATCACTGTACCGTCAGTGATTGTGTGGCGAGCCTTCTTGGTCTCCCTCAGAGGCGCATTTGTATTGATAGGAAGTCTTTAGTCTGGAACAACCAGACCAGGACTATTTGTTTCGGGCTATACTCGCGGCATTATCATCACCACGACGGGACGTCGAAGCAACCAACCATCGCTTCCGGTACGCCAGATCGTGTCCCTGCAGTTCAGAAGACAGATTGGTAATGTATGTCCGCAGCACCGGCAGACTAGGGAATTTGCACTGTGGTAATCAGAGCTCAGCAGAGCGCGCCTGTTCAAATGTCAAACCCCTCATTAATGCGACTATAACCGAGCGGTTTGAAGAAATTAAATCTGTAGTACGTATCGAATGCCAAACAGATGTCTCAAATTTGAGAGAAACTGTTTGGAAGTCTGAAAAGCTGTTAGCAGAGAAAGTAGACAATTGTAAACAGAAGTGTAATAGCAACACCTCCAATATTCTCAGTCATATTAATGAGCTGGAAAAGAAAATACAGGTGACACCTAGTCATGTGGTAACTAAAGTAGAGTATCATACGTTACTGGAAGGGGAGGAAATACTCGATCCTTCCAACATACATAATGGGTGGCATCCATTAGACTTTCTGAAAAATTGTGAAAGAGTTTTCCCCGGAAATCTGAGTGACCAAGAGAAAATAAATTTGGTAATTAGTGCTATGACAGGAGACGCCAAAAGAGGGAGTCTCAATATAGAAACTGAACGTATGTCTGTTGATGAATTCAAACAGCAATTCATCAACGAATACTGGTCAACACAGAAGCAGGATTGCTTGTGGCGTGAGTTTATAATGGCTACAATGTATGACAACAGGGGCAGAATGTCTATGAAAGACTTCTGTGAGTCGTGGTACAAGAAAGTGATACATTTAAGGGGTCGCAGATCCGATTCCGAAATTGTCTGGGAGATTTGGAAGAAGCTCCCGAAAGACTCGAAAAGATACATAGGAAGCAACCATCACAATTTCACGATCTTCCTAGAGCGCATTGAAGACGAAGACCACTCGAGAAATAACCGTGACAATCGACCGAATTATTCTAATAGGAATTATCGGAATGTAGACGATGATAACCGGGACGGACAAAATGATCGCGGGAGAAATTATGGCCCGCGAACACAAGAATTCAATGAAGAGGAAAACTAAGGCCCGCGTGGGTGGAGGGTCGTCGCCGCGCGGAAAGGCAATATAGACCCGATAGAGAAAAGTTTCAGCCGCTAGGTAGGCTGCGTATGCAAAGTAATGGAGAGCGCGGCCAGGCGAACAGAGCGCTCACAACCAGCCAGTGGAACTCGACCGGCAAGCCGTCACTTGTCAACAGGGACTGGGCGAGAAGCAGTACAGAGATACCTCACAGAACTACCTACCGCCATACCGCGTCACGAGGCGGAGCAGTTAACTGCTGTGCGTGACGACACGGGAGAGTTCGGTGAACTCGTAACCAGCAGGAATGATCCGGTACGCGTGAAAACAAAGCAGAATTGCAGTCAAGTAAATCGAGCTCATATCAGCACAGCAAATAAACATGAAACAAAAGATACGCAGAATAGTTTCCAAAGTGGAAATGGCGCGAAGAAACGAGTAATTTAGTCACAGGCTTAAAGCAATATGGATGGGAACAGGCGACGAAGGAAGAGTTAATGGAGGTTGAAGAAAAGGAAGACGAAAAGCAGTCCGTCCAAAAGGAGACGATACTTGTTAATGTTACAAATGAGGAAATAATAGACACAGCGCAAAGATCGCGAGCAGTCGACATAAATTATAGGGAAAGAAATAAGGAGGAAAAGGTAGACGAGATATTTGAGTATGTTTTTGATGAAGATGACAATTTGCTAAGCGTGACTAAACTTGATATGGAAGCCACCCAATATCCTCACGATCGGAAAGTAAATGAAATTCGTGCATATAATGTAACAGGAGAAAATGAGAACATAAAGATCATCGAAATAGGGGAAGATTATACAAAGTTTGAAGTGAAAGTGGAGGTCCATAGGTCGTGTAATTCAGAGGATCACGTAAGAGACACAGCTTTGAAAAAAACTAGCCTGGCTGAAACAAGTAAATCAGATGCTATATTGTCAGACAAAGTATTGAAAATGAAAGAGGTTTAGAAACAGAAGAATTGGAAGACAATTTCAATCATGATAGATTAGGTGATGAACAGATCGCAAGGGAATTTGCAATCGGTAAAAGCAAGGAACCACCTGATATAGTACTGGTGCAGGGGCATGTCCCAAAAATCATTGCGAGTCCCACAGAGAAGAAACCATCCGCTATTGACCAAAAACGAATAAGCAACATTTCTTGGGAAGACCTAATGGTTGAACAGGATCTGTTGTGGGAGGAGCAGGAAGGCTCCGATAAGAAGAGTACTAAACAAACTGTTATACCTGTCGATATTTACAACTGTAAAGTACAGGTTTTGCTAGACACTGGTTCTCAAATAAGTGCCATATCGAAATCATTTTTCGAATACATCAAAGACCAACCAGGGCTAGTCATTATGTCTGTGGTAGGGGTAAAAGTCATAAAAGCTACTGGGAAACCAAGCAAGCCTATCAAACATCAGATACTTTCTGAATATAGCATTAAAGGACAGACTTTCGAACACGATTTCCTAATAGTACCGGATCTAAGGTGGTACCAAGTGTCTTTGCAATGCGACGTGGACTGCACTGCGCAGTATAATGTAATTGGATTTGGAAGTAAATTGTTTTACTTTTCTTGTGTATGTGTAATTGAAAAGGACTGCACTGTGCAGCATAAAGTTGAAAATTTTCTTAAGTAGTTATTTGTTTATGAAGAGATTGGTAAATGGACTGCTTTAATTTTTTTTATGTTGCAGCCGAATTTTCTTATGAAATATAATAAGGTTACTGAAATACAGTTGAAACTAAGGTATACATAAAGATCTGGTATATAACTGAAAGTTACGTGAAAAACAGTAGGTTAGTAAATTTCTTGGAATAAGATTACCTGATTGTTGCTGTAGGTAAAAATTTGTGTATTTAATAGTAAAGCTATGTGATGAAACTTCATTTGTAGTTGTTATGTTGGAATGTAAGTATTATAATTGGTACAGGTTCAGGATTTCTTGGTACACATCTAAATATTATTTTTCTGTAACATTACTGGTGAACACCAGAATTTATAAAAAAAAAAAAAAAACATTTATTGCAACTGAAAAAAAATTTTGTCCACTATTGCTTTCCGATATTTATGTATAAAATGTAATGTAATAAGTTTTAAAGAAGTGGCCCCTTTGTAGTCAATAGCATTTGGATGCTTTGCAAAGATTGTCTTGACAGAAATCATTACCAAAACAGGGGCATATGTAATGCTATTGTAAATATAATACTGCCATTAATCTGTATATTTTATTTTAAAAAAATTTTGTTTCATAATAATTTTGAAACATTAAGCAAATACTATAACGAGAGTAAGCTTTTGTTAAGTGTAGCTTATCTGTTTAGGATAACCTCATTGACGTAGGTGGAATAAATGTATTAAAACATATTTTGTAAATAATTATGTAATATTTCAAGTACAACTGTAATTAATTATGTCAATTTTGTACGTATATGTTGTCATGCAATTGTAGATGGTTCATACTTAGGATTTTTGTAAGCAGAAGTGTAAATTGAAAAGGTGTAGGGATCATAGGTAGAACGGAACTCCGTTCTGTAGTGGTGAAATGGAAAAGATGGTGTGGCGCGCGAGGGAGAATTGGCGCGCGAGTAGCATACAGTCTGTAGCTGCCCTGCAAGTGGGGAACAGGCATTACGTTGGTCAAGCACTAGACGCCGCGAATTTACCTGCAAGACTGGGTTTTGGCCTCGGACGTGTTCTACGTGATTGGCGCAGTACGGCAATAAATTAATGGCTCAGAAATTTGCAATTTTATCGTCGCCACCAAGAGGAAGACAGAGCTATGTACATCAAGAGCCGTACTTGCGCAATGTTACTACGCAGCACCGCCTCACGCCACCTTCGACATCAGTAACAGGCAAAGTACTTTATTTAGAAGTGTATCACAGTGTGAACCATCCATCAGCAATCAGTAGAATATAAGTGTTAAATGTACCTTTGTGTTTCACCGTGATGTTCCTATGTCATTTACCTCAGTAGGATCCTTACCTAAACGAATTTATTCCGAGTATCCTGATGTTTATTGAAGCCTGAATAATAGTAAATTACTGGCAATGGTACTGTTTTGCTAGTAAATTCTGAAAATCATTATTAAATACTAAAGTTTGCACGTATCAGTTTAAGGGCCAACGCCTTGCGTGACCATGAGGATAAGTAGCATTTCTGAAAGTAAAGTACCATAATTGTTTAACTGTAACAATCTTAACAGTTATTGTTCGTGTTGTTCCTCCATGTCAAAGAAAGCCAGACACATATTGGTGTTAGTAAAATGTTAACAAATAACAGTCCTAAAGAACTGAAATTTAGTCGTGCTAAATAATAGTTCTGGTCATGTGAATTATAGGTATAAGTTAAAAATTTTTTTGCATCCTTGCTGAAACATATGTGTGTCTTCTTTTAAATAATTACTGAAGTGTAGTGATAGATTCGATAAGTAACAGGAAGTCGGATTAATAGTACTTTTTGCCAAGTGACCGTAGTAAATGGAAATTAAGTGGTTGTGTTTAAATTACGTAGGAAGTGTGACTTCATGTTTTTGTGTAGACACTGTGCCCGTTTTGGGCTGGCGGCCGTTTTATTAAGCGAAACAGTTTATTGTTATAGCAGGCTTTGTCTGATAAAAGGTTTCCAAACGTAATTATTCTCACTGCTTTTCCCACAAACTCTATGATTCGGAGAAAAATAGTTCGATACTTTACCATTGCGTTGAACACGGTTAAAATCTCTCTCCGAGAGTCGATGGTTTGGTGTGTTAGTGTTGCGTGATTTTGTGGTGGTGTTCCTGCTGCTACTTGCTACACAGTTCTGACATTCCGAATCGCGGATCTTCCGTCTTTACAGTGGTAGAACTTAAACGTTCTGGTACCGTATTGACGAGAGCGCGAAAGTACCTTCGCATAGGGACCGATTTTTTGTGTGCACGTGATGTAAGAATTAATGTTAGTGGTGGATTTATGACGGCGGAGGTTCATGGTAACCCCGTCAGTTTAAATTTTGATGAGTGCGTGCTGCGCAGTGAGAGTGAAACGAGCTGCCTGAGATTTTCCGTTTGTACCGAATCGCAATCCGAACTCGAGTTCAACGTTACCCTGGTGGATGGACCGGTTTCGATGTTCTCTGAGCGATGTCAGGATGATAGTTTTGGCAATAATCTGAACGAAAGGATCTCCTGTTCCGAAAATGCGGATAGGGACTGTGAAGCTTTGCGTCGGATTATATCAAACCACGCAAGTGTATTTGTTGAAACACCAGGTGCAATAGAGGGTTTCAAATCATTTTGAGGTAGTGAAGAAGTGCTGTATATAAAAATGTAACTGTATATGTAATTGTTGTTTCTATCTAAAACTTATGTTAAAGGTAGCTTTTCTACTAGCAGACTGTCGAGGCAGCAAGTGATACGGCAAGTAATGAGAAGAGGGGACAGGAGACTGCTAACCATGGTGACAGAGAGTTACAAATTTAAACTTGTTTTGTTATATTACTATGCCAGAGAACAGTTTATTGCAAATGAGTAAAAGAATGTAGTAGCTTTAGAGAATATATAAATGAGTTAAAATAATGACATGTGGTAACAACAATCTTTTTATGAACAGGAAGTTTTTTTATGTAAGATTTACCAGTGAAATAATGTAACACTTATATTTATGTTTAAAGGAGCGCAAATCAACAATGTCACTCGATACCAGGAACCAATGTCACCAGGCCCATAGGGAAAGGGCACACCACGAGCGTGGATAGTGGTGGTATTCAGAATCATGCATGTAGCGCAAATGTAGTAGATTAGTGGAAGTGTTCTGTGTAATTACAAGTAGACTTTGATTGTGCTTTGATGAAGATAGTAGTTAAAAGTGACTTGGATAGTAATTAAAAGTAGGTAGTAGGTGCTGGAATATCACTAATCAACTTCCTTGTGTTGTCTACATCCCTTCAAAAAAGGTGATCACAACCATATTGACAGAACTCAAATATTTCTCTTTTATATTGTTGTTTTATTTGTGAATAATGTATATTTACTGAAATCGTGAAGTAAGACTTAACTGACGTGTGAGCACAAGCTCATGTGTGATTCACATTGTATAATTCACCTTATCTCTGATGAGGTACTCGTGTTTAAGCAAATCAGTGCATTACACACTTGACCAAATTTCTTTACTGGGAGCACTGAATAATTGGTTAACAACAAAAAAAAGTTTTAACGTGATAAATTGTAGACTTGTTATAAGATTTTTTTGTGCTTCGAGCTAGTAAACATTAAACTTCTAGTATATTAGAATCCTATATCATTATATTCGTATTTCCGACGAAATTGACAATCAGGGATCAAGACTTTATTGGAGTAGTTACTTGACAAATGTTACTATATGAAATCCTACTGGACCACTGAAGTTTCATATTTTAATGATGTTGGTAAGGAACAATGTGAAATGATGGAGTTTCGAGACGGGAGTTATTGTATAAACATTTTACTGTTTGCCCAAATTTTTGTCAGTGCAAAATTGTTTGGGTGGAGCATCCAGACGAGTGGCGCGGAAAGTGACTGTGAGAGCCCGGCAACGGAAGACAGCAGGGCCAGAGAACTTCCAGTCTGGCCAGCTGGTGGCCCGGTGCGCCTAGAGGAAGAGGGGCAGCTACCCCTACCATCCCCTCCTTCCGCACACCGGGCCGGTGAATCAACCAGACGCAGTCCGTGCGCGCGCCATCCGCATAGCGGGACCAATGCAGCCTGTCCGGTGGCGTACACACAAATAGTGGATGACAGGCGCTGTGGAAAGATGGGGATGGTGCAAAATAGCCGATGTCTTCTGCTGCCTAGGATGGCGTGCAGAAGACCCATTTAGCGCCATCCTTGCGCGAGGACATCTTACCCACCACAATGTCACCTCGTAGTTCAGGAGTAGCCGCTCCTAGACTTTCGTGGCACAACATACTGGTCGATGCTGTGTGCTGCAGAGGGTGGCACAAACGAGAGCCAATCAGTGTCGCCCTCGTGTCAGAGCATCCACATGACCAAAACCAGCTGTAGCCACAAGAAAATTATCTAACAATGCCAATACTGAGGACGATATAACCGTCACAGGCGGAAGCTGCGACAACAAATTACCACTCGACGTTTCTCGTAGACGATAGAAGCTGGGCGAATTCTCACGGATGTTGCTCTGTAAGGAGAACAATTAAAGTCGTTGGAGTAACAGACAGTTGGACACACCACTGCGAGTTAGTTCGACAAGTTGCCTCCATCTCCATGTAAACACAAAGAAATGTGATTGTGCAGTGCAAATATCCGTATTGCGGCGGCGCGATTCTTTCCGTCCCTTTACGACGGAACTGCACCTACCTGGGAACATTGTCCCAGCAGATCATCAGTAGGAAAGCCGAGTGAAACCTATTGTACTTCGACGTGAACCAGGCTGCGATTTAAGTCACTAATCTACGTTTCGGGAGAAAGTTTTCACACAAAAGAAAGTTTGGAAATTTTGTCCTCAATTAATATAGTCTGAAACTTAGGTGAACAAGTATCACTGCCAAGCCCGTGCTAGTCTTGACACAGTTACTCATAATCCCTTTCACTCACGTTAGCAAGTTTATGGTGTTGCATTTCCCTAAAACGTAATAGCTACAAAAATACTGATTGTTTTTGATTGATAATGCTCGCCAAATATTAAGTCTGTCGGTACCAAATTCAGTCAGTTTTTAGCCACCGACCTGCTCAATACGCCACGCGGAATATATGTCTTTTCTCGTCACAAAATTCACTTAAAAATTCCGAAATTTCTACACACACATCGGAATAATTATGCTGTTACTTTCCAACACTTTTGATGTATGAAACACTGCTAGATCCGGCAACTTATCGCTTCCATCGAAACTACTACTACACACGTCCGATCTGGTTGATGGCTAGCCTTCGACTCTTCTCTAGAATACCCTCAGTCTTCTCTACCAGCAGAGAAAGGCGCGCCGAGAATATTGCTTTACCATTGGTCAGTTTACTCAACAGCCAATAGCAAAGCAACATTCTCCCGCGTCAGTCCGCGCTTTTCATCAATAACCAATCGCAAAATATTAAACCTAACGACTGCACTTTTTACCGAGATCATTATCTAATATGCTGAAGTTCTGTTTATGCACAAAGTTATTTACTACTGTTATTTATACTTGAATTAACTCTCCCTTTACCATAAACGTACTTTGCAAATCTATTCTACAAAAATCCATACTTCTTCGAAATGTTCCCACACTAAATCCCACTACATAATTCGTTAAACAATTATCTTCATATTAACCTTAAACCACACTCACGCATCATTCATACTGCTAAAATATATTTATAACATTTTACATACACAAATAAAACATAATAACTCTTTATGAAAATACTAGGAAAGTTTATGAAAAACATTCTATTACTTTAGTGCACTCTAGTGGGCACAATCGAAACTAAAATCACAGTCCCACTATCCAATATTGTCCTCCATCGGCTGATACATCGACTACATGCGCTTCCAGTTTCACATCACCATGTGCCACTATCCAGCTATGAGACACATCTCCCACTTAACCGCCTCCAAGGCAGGATCGTTATACGGCGCTACGCCTCAGTATGACAAGTAATTTTTGTAAACAAGTGTGCAATTTTTTTAGCATTTTCTGTCTCATCCAACGTTCTAATGAAAGAAAGACAGAGTGCTTTCACAAATTATTACTTAAACATTTTTTAGGAGTTTCCTTTTTAAGGAACCAAGGTTTCAAATGATGTATTTTACAAAGACACATTGTAATGTTGTTGCATTAATTTGTTCTGAAAGCGGTGCTGATATTCAAGACCATAAATGATTAATATTAAAATAAATTTCCAAATATAAACTGATTTATTTCTTTTTATTTAAATTCTCTTTTAATATTGACCATTGAAATTTCAGCATATTAAACTCGATTCATATCTAAACTGGTACCTTATTTAGGATTGTGTAAATGTGAGTTTGTAATCTTGCGGAACACATCTAATAGGGAGCCAAGATTGGGAGACTACATACAACACTGCATTCATAAAATAACACACGAAGAACGTTGAAACTTATGCAAGAGGAAATTAACCACAACCAACCGATTCAATTTTCAGCCAAAGAAGTTATGTTCGTAGCACAATCCTGTCCGTCATGTAATTGCCACACACTGGTATACTAAATACATACTAACTCTCTGTGAAATCTTCCCGAAAAGAATAGCTGAGGGCTACTTTGAGGATTACACCACATGCTTCACGTGGTCAACTTGGTTTACACAAAGAGTGTAACTCCACAATAATTTTGATGATTAAAATAAATTAGATCGAAAAGCAATTTACAAAAGAAAAACCTTGAACTGGTTACTATCGTCTTACTATTAACCCGATGGGTCAAAGAATTGTATAAGCACGTGGTACTGGTCTCACAAAGTACACCCCACGTGGGTTGAACATAAAGAAAAGTTGCTACATTGAAAAATATTGTCAAGACGAGACGTTATAATCTCACGCACATTCACATTGAAGATTGATGATCTTAGTTAGAGTTACTGATCAACACGTGGTTCCACTTTACTCACAAAGTAGTGACAAAGCAAGTACCGGAAGATATTCTGAACTTGACAGTCGAATTACACTGCGTTGCAATTTAAGATAACATTAGATAAAACTGAAATAAAGGTGATTAAATTTTCAGTTAGGCTGAACTTAAGAAATCCATTCTCCTACGGACTTAGCAGACAGGTGCTTAGCCGGAGATCTTACCACTTCAGACGCTCGCCGTGGACAGACTGACCTGGGCTCCTACCGAGCGTGCTTAACAGATACAAACGGAAGTGACGAGAGAGGCAGCTTCCTATGCCAACATGACAAGGGACGGACAGGACCATACTAAGAATAGAAACATCTCTGCTTTTAGAAAGCGTAGCTACCTGTTTCGAAGTTGGTCCTACTGTTCTCTAGCAGACAGGCTTGTCTGCTACCATCAAGCATGCAACTAGAAATGCATTTGCTCATTCATCCTCTCACACAGAAGGGAAGGGGCATGACAGTATCTTATCATATACAGTATATAAAAGAAAGCGGATGTAGGTTCCGTATGAGACTGTGTGACATGATTTACATATAAACTGTGTTTTAAAGTGTAGTACTGTGACAGATCGTTCTTGTTTATGTGTAAAAGTAACACGTTTCACTGCTCAGTCTCCTCCCAGATAGTCAGAAACACCACAGTCAATTTAGAAGAGGAATTTATGCCGTAAATGACAACAGATTTAAGAAATTAACATGGCAGGAATCCGACAGAGACCTTGCAACATGTTCCTTAAATTTTATGATACAGTCACACATTAGTATGACATTAGAACCTTGTTTTCATGCTCTACTCTTTCCATTGTTTGTATACTATGTAATATTATGTCAAAATATTGTATATGTTTTCTTACGACTCTCATATGTTATACAAGATTACGTCGATGTACCATGTAATGTATTTTCATGAACTATTTTTCTTTATTATTATTTCGTATATTGTGTAACATTGTGCCTATGTAATGGGTTTGTCTAGTACTATTGTTGTTTTAATTCGTATACTAGGTAACATTATTTTGATATCGTATATTATCAATTGAAGTGGTCCATTGCCTATAACTGCTTGTTTCGTTACCGACCAAACAAGGTCAACAGAAAATTAAGTAAATTGGTACCACAAGTAGCTTTGAGTATAAATTATAATGATTATAGCACAAGCTTGTAATTATACTTATGTTTCGGATTTAATGGTTACCTGAACTCATACGTTTTTGTTTATGAAATTTAAGAGACCAAAAGCTTGTTGGGTAACGTCATAACATGACAATAACGTTCACGGCACAGTCTTTTATTCGGGGGGGGGGGGGGGGAGGTTCGGTGTGGTGAAACGTCTCTGTGAAGTCGTTTCATAAGACGCTTGTCGAATTCGGTACAACTTATTCACTTTACTACCTGACTTTAGCTCAATTCATGAACTCTTCCAGAAAGACTGAGCACTCAAATAAGGCCTATTGAATATTATATATGTGTTTTAATGTGGGGTTTCGGTTTTGTTTTGTGGGAAACGCTGAGTTGGTCATCGTCTGCTGGGAGATGATGTTGCTTCTCGTTCAAAGGAGAGCACAGGATGACCAACTTAGGTTTCCAATACCTCAACAGAGAGGTTTACTCATCTTAGTCGAAGGTTGTTTTTGTGTGTGAGGTTGGTGACGGAGGGTAGCTTCCGCTGCACTGGGAGCTAGGTAATCTCGAAAGGAAAAGCGGCACTCTTCACTGAACGCTTGATGAGCACGGATCGTAGCTCTTAAGGGGGGTTTCAGGTGACAGGATGCAGGCTGAGTTAGGACTTCATTATGTTTAACTGTTGAAATACTTAAGAACTTCAGCTTATCTGAAGCGTGTGAAGCGAGTTATTTTTCCAAATGTGCGTTAATTATATGGCTTTAAAAAGGCGATTTTTTGGTGATTGTGTTAAAAGTGAGGAAGCTGCTTTTGTCTTTGTGTGTCGATTTTGTGCCACGTGTTTGGTAATCAATGAACCTTCTGGTCCACCACGGCACCACAATCGGCTTTATTTTAACAGTTTGCTTGGTTAATGATCTATAATTTCTGCAAGAATATCTGTTCTTTCGTGCGCTTTCTACAAAGCAGCAGAACAGTTTGATTCGGAATGCACCACGGGCTCTAGTTCGTCCGTATGCAAGCAGCAGACGCAGTTAGTATGTTGAATAATTATCGCACAGCCTCGTGCATTGGTTAAAACTCTGTCCAGAACAGCGAATGCGTAGAATCGTAATGCGAATCTCACTGAGATATTTTTATGGTATGAACGCAAAGGAGATTATAGTATCATTGTCTCCTACCCCCGTTTTCTGTGTGTGTTCTTGCTGTAGTTAAATTGTGCTCTGTTATATTCTCAAGTAATTCTTATTTAAATGTTTCTAGTCAGGCACCAGTTACGTGTAGTTAGGATGTGCAGCCAAATACTTAGATACTATAAATAATCTACGTGAAAGATAAATTCTGTGGTGTTGATCTTACCCACTTTCTCCGATTTCCAATCCTGAATTAATCAAGCTGCTTCATGCACGACACGGAGTGCTGTTTTTCTGGCTACTTAAAGAAAATTTGCATACTTGTAATTAAATTATTAAAGTAATTAAACTAATAAATTTCCAGCTCCGTTTTTTTTTTTCAAATGGTTAGGAAGGGCTTGGGCTGGTGGCAACCCTGAATTTCTGAATTTCTATCATTATTTGTGTGAGAGAAGCAGCTAGAAATGCGAGATAACGTATATGGGTCGATAAGAAACGACGTAAACATAGTAATACGTTACAACTTATGAAACAGTTGACGTCGCTACTATTGAAGAACTTAGCTGTATGATGAATGAAATTTATTTATTTACTTAAACGTGAAGTTCCGTAGGATCAAATTCAGGAGAAAATATCCAAGGTCAGTGCATGAAATTACAACATAAAAGTAATACGAGATATAAAGAAATGCTTATGAACTCGAAAAAAGTAAGTCCATAAGTTTAAGTAAACGCAATCAACAATACAATAAGAATCAGCTTAATTTTTCAAGGAACTTCTCGACAGAATAAAGGGAGTGAACCATGAGGAAACCCTTCAGTTTCGATTTGAAAGCGCGTGGATTACTGCTAAGATTTTTGAATTCGAGTGGTAGCTTATTGAAAATGGATGCCGCAGTATACTGCACACCTTTTTGCACAAGACTTCAGGAAGTCCGATCCAAATGCAGGTATGATTTCTGCCGAGTATTAACCGAGTGAAAGCTGCTTATTCTTGGGAATAAGCTAATACTGTTAACAAGAAATGGCAGTAATGAGAGGTCAATGTCTTAAATACCCAGACTCTTGAACAGGGGTCGACAAGAGGTTCGGGAACTTACACCACTTATTGCCCGAACCGCCCTTTTCTGAGCCAAAATTATCCTTTTAGAATGGGAAGAGTTAACCCAAAATATAATGCCATACGACATAAGCAAAAAATGGCAAATAGCCCTGAGCACTCTGGGACATAACATCTGAGGTCATCAGTCCCCCAGACTTAGAACTACTTAAACCTAACTAACAAAAGGACATCACATACATCCATGCCCAAGGCAGGATTCGAATCTGTGACCGTAGTAGTAGCGCGGTTCCCGACTTAAGCGCTTAGAACCGCTCGGTCACAACGGCCGGCAACGACATAAGCGTATGAAAATAAGGAAGGTAGACTAATTTTCGTGTCGAACGATCACTCACTTCATATACCGTTCGAACAGTAAAGATGGCAGTATTAAATCTTTGAACAAGATTCTGAACATGGGCATTTCCTATGCGCAGCCTGGTGAGCAGCATTTCCTTGCATCAGTGAGGTTGCCATGAAGTCTGGCACGTGTGTGGTCGATTTGAGTGACTGAAGTTTGTTTTCCACCAACTTCAGCCGTTCAGTTTCCCACTGATGCATAATTCGTCTATCAGATAATGAGATTACGGTATACTAGGGCACGTCACATTGGCGTATATCATTATGAGATGCTTTTTTGGCTGCTTTGTACGCTGTTTAGTTTCCCTATGATACCCTGTGTACAAGTACCCAGAAAAAGACCTTGCCACAGTGTTGGAGCCGCTGAAAGGAGTAATGGATGAGCTGAATCAAGTGATGAACTGGATGCATATGGTGGACCTCTTCTACCTCACTGAGCAAGTCAGAACAGACGAGAAACCTTGTATTGTGAGGCCTGTGAATCCATTACACTGTCGTCATAATGTCGTATCACTCCGCACCGTAATTTATATATTGTTTCAGAAGGCGAACTGCGAAAACCCTCTCAGTTAAAACAATGCCAATTACCTTGCCGCAGTGGTAACACCGGCTCCCGTCATATCACCGAAGTTTGGCGCTATCGTGCTTGGCTAGCACTTGGATGGGTAACTGTCTGGGCATGCTGAGTACTGTTGGCAAGCGGGGTACACTCAGCTCTTCTGAGGTCAGTTGAGGAGCTACTTGGCTGTGGAGTAGCGGCACCGGTCACGAAAAGCGGCAACGGCTGGGAGACAGGGCGTGCTGACCACATGCCCCTCCATATCCGTATCCGGTGAGGCCTAAGGCTCAGGATGACACGGCGGCCAGTCCGTACCGTTGGGCCGTCTAGGGCTCCTCCAATGTTTGTTTTGTTTTCGTTTTTATCAGGCAAAACAGCTGAGCAACCAATGCCATTCTCTTGCTGGGATCCACCTGTATAAACAGCAATAAAACTCTGATACATACTTGTAATTAAAAATCGTTATAGAAACGTACAAGTTTTCTTGTACTGCGTCGAGCTTAAAATAACTTTGGTCATCTGAAGACGAGAAGGTGCAGTTTGTTCCATCTCCGGAAGTATATTCAGAGGCCTGATACATCCAGATCTTTCAGAGAGTCCATAGCACGTATCCCAACCGGCTTGTTCACATGGGGCCTATTCCTGAAAATGCAGTCAAAGATGGAGGTTGACTGCCGCACTAAATGCCAATAACTGAAGCAGTGCTGAGATTCTCAGAGCCTATCGAGCCAGAAGGAGGCGGTGCTGAGTTCAGGGATGTGGTTCACCAGCCTCTTCACACAAACTCCCACGCCTTTCTGCTGAGGCGTTTCAAAATATTAAATGATATGAAGCCCTCTGTTTGCAGGTCTTTGAGGAGTGGGAGCCAGGTTAACTTTTTGTCAAAGAATAGGGCCAAAAAGAGTAATTTTTTCTTAATGTGTAAAAATTTATCCCTCTCTGTGAGCTTTGGTTTGTTAAAACTTCGACGAGCACAATTGACATTGCCACACACAGTCTTCTCTGCCGAGAACCTAAAACTAGTTTTGTTGGCTCAAGATTCTAGCCTTCTGATGGTCAGCAGCAGTAGCCTCATTGTGTTGTAAGATCAGAGAAAGAATACAAGATTGAGAAGTCATCCTCAAAAAGAGCATTTATCAGGGTTCCTGACTGTGGAGGAGATGCCATTGATAATGAGTGCAAACAGTGTGACAAAGTACACTGCCTTGTGGAATGCCATTCTCTTGAACGTGGCAATCAGGCAAGTCATCAGCAACTTGGTACCGAAAGCAGTAATCCCCGAGGAAGGATTGGATAGGAAGTGGCAGACATCTACATAGTCCCCATCCATGAAGTTGGCGAAAGATGTTGTACCTCCAAATGGTGTTGTACGCTTTCTCGACGTCATAAAACACAACAATCAAGTGGTTTCGTGGTGAAAACCAATCTTGTATCGCCATCGCCAGTAGAATTAATTTGTCAAGGGCAGAACAGTAGTGCATGAAACGCCATTGGTATTAGGAGAGGTGGCACTGCGATTCGCGAAGACAGGCGAGGCGGCTGGTGGCTAGGCGCTCGACAGTCCAACCTATACGAGTGGAGACGGCTACACTCCGGTATATGTTATGGTCGATAGATCCTTCTCTGGTTTCCATAATGGAATCACTATTACTTCGTTCAAAGTAGTGGGGTACTGCCCATCGAAAGAGACCTGATTGAAAAAAGATAGGAGCTTGCCTTTGGCTCCTGGACACAGATAATGGAGCATGGCATAATGAATCTGATGCAGTCCTGGATCATTGTCTTTGGCTGCAGACAGAGCTGATTCCAATTCCTACATGGGGCGTGGAAGATTGTAGACCTCCTCACTACACGTGAAGCAGTGGAGCCTCCTCACCTCCACATCTTATAGAACATAAGGAGTGTAGGAGTTTGTCTCGATGATGCAGTGACAGTAAACAAGTGTTCAACTAAAACCTGAACTATGTCTTTACGAGTGTCCACCAAGACTATTTCTCAACAAAGCTGTAAGGGGAGCTGCACTTCCGTTGCCATAAATCCGCATTATTGAGTCTGAAAGCTGCACAGCGGAAGTGAACCAACTAATGCAAGTCACGAATTCCGTCCAATAGTTCCTGTTCCATTCTTTTACCACTTGCCTCGCTTGTGTTCCCACAGACCTAAAGGCACGAATGTTTTCTGTAGTTGGATGGTGTTTGAATTTCCACAAAGCTGCACGCCTGGCTCTGATTGCCAAGTGACATTCATCATTGAACCAAGTGACAGGTCGTCATCTGAGGTGGTTGCTAGACTGCGGAATGGAATCTGCGGCAGATAGTTGGGCCACACAGGAGACACGATCCACCATCTCCTGGCTTTAATCGATGTTCAGTTATGGCTTGCTGACTTTATGACAATCAATTTGCCCTTTGAACCATCACTCTCCGCGGTCTCTTGTCGACCATCACCCTAACAAGCAGACGAATCCAAACCAGAAAGTGAACACTGGAATGAAAATCTGTGGCCACTTGCCACTGAACCGAGTCTGCAATAGCTGGGGAGCAAAAACGATGGTCAGTAGCCAAAGAGTGGCCTGTTGGTCTCGAAAAGTGTTTCGTCTGACCAGATTTCAAAAGGCCGATATTCTCTCAATGGACAAGGCGCTCGATAATTCGATCCTTCGAGCACGTGGTCGCTGAGCCCCACAGTACACTGTGTGCACTGAAGTCACCAACGAGGAGTATCGGGCTAGTAGATGCCCAGAAGAGTTCTATCAGTGCATCTGAATCCAAGAGATTATGAGGTGGAAGATATAAGGAACACAATGGGATTTTAATTGGTGTGACACCATGGCTACAGTTCCTTGTATGGCCGTCGCCTAAGTCGGACAGAAGACGAGTGGCATCTGCCGTCGACGAAAACAGCTACTCCACCCTTAGCCCTATCTCTAGTAACACCATCGTACCTGTGAAGTTGTAGCCCTTTAACGCAGGTGTGCCGGTGACTTTAAAATGAATTTCTTTTACGTAGAAGGAAAACGGTCTTACTTGGCGAGAATAAATGACGCGCGACGAACGAGTGCGGGCAGAGTTGGTGCCGACGGCTAAGCTGTGGCCTGAAAGCGGCCTGGTTCCACGTAGTTTCTCGCGGGCCGGGCGTGACGGCAGCGTCCGGTAGCTGTTGAGTCGTTCAAACTGCGTTGTCCTTCTTTTGTCAATACGCTGCGCGAACTGTGCTGACTATGGAGGAACACAAGGTATCAAATAAAAGAGAGTTTGATTACGAATTCAGTGGTGTACAGGCGTAGTCTGGAAATGTCGTATGAGAGGAGATACAGAGACAAATGTATTTGAACACCAGCAATTCATTAAATAATTTATAACTTTTAAAGTATTTGCTAGACCAAAGAGCTCGAACACTCAGTTTGTAGCTCATGATAAGATGCATCGTCGGAACTACTTACATGTTCATTAAGCTTAATAATTAAGCTGCGAGAGACATTTTACTTGGAAAATTAATTAAAATTAGCGTATCTTTTGAATAAAGACAGCTACATGGGCAGCATTACAGTTTACTCTGAACAAGGACCCGTGTCCGGAAACGTCATCCAATGTCACTAAATAATGTCAAAGTTACAGGCGCCGACGCGTGTAAGTGGAGGTCTATGTATATACAGGGTAATTCCATGATGCTGTTACAAACTTTCGATGATGATCGAGAAGGATAAATGTATGGATTTGAGCTAAGGGTCCCTGTACCGTAAATGAACAACGAAGTTGCACGCGAAACCCGTTCTGATGCCTCTGACAACGTAATCCATCAGTCATGCACAGAGGCCCCGTCTGCAGGCTGCGGACGCACTGATCTACAGGTCTCAGGACGAAGCGAGTCCGTGACGTCACCGCACGAATCGAACGAGCACCACCTAGAGAGCAGAGACAAGGCCGCGGCGCGATACTCATAGCAGGTCGTGACGTCACTCCAAGTGGGCCACCATTTTGTGTTTATAAGCGTCTGTGTATCTACACGTTTGTTGGATTCCAGTGCTACATTCGTGCTTAAAACTAGCGATTATAGTGTTTACTTCTAGTGAATTTACTGTGAGCAATGTTTACAAATGTTGTGTACCACGGTGTTGTGGGAATTACGGAACTGGACCGAAAGTAATGTTGTTTTCCTTTCAGAAAGATTCGAATCTGCGTCGGAAATGGCTTTCAGCGATTCATCGGGTCAATTTGCAACCCACTCAGCACACGAAGGTATGTAAAAACTGTCTGCCTAGTACAATTTTTATTTTGTTTATGCTAGTGGAATATCTTAAATTTTCGCGACGTTTGACTGAAATTGTGAGCAAAAGTTCGCAGTAAATAGTATTCGTTTTCAAGTGGCTTTATTTTGATTTTGATAACGAAATATAAATTTGTTGCTCGTTTACATTTTATTCGTGTTTAAATTTCTCTGCAATTTGTATTTTGTTACACATTACGGATACGTTTTATTCTCTTTTTGTGAGTGGGTGGTGTTTTTCATTCTCATATTAGTAAGCATGAGTGCTAACGAATGTTGAAACTGCTGATTTAATGTTTAAAAAGCGATCTCTCTGTATTAAGCATATCTATGTTGTTTTTTTGTGTGTTAGTTTTTCCCGAGATTCGCCAACTCACAACCAAACAATCATCTTTCAACCTAACCTACACTTCAGGTTGCGCTGCAGAATAGGTGTCATCACAACCAGATTTCAGTGGCGTCCTGTATCACTTGAGTCGCCTCGCATAACGATATTCTCATCAATAACGCATCCAGTTACTTAATCTGTCCGGTATCTTAAATTTTCCAGTCGGTTAATTGACACGTCAAGTGTTGTTTAGCTCATACAGCACAGCTTGGTACAGAATTTTTAGTTGATATCTTCTTCACATACTTCTAGTTGGATGGTCATGACTTGTTCAACTTTGCGTTTGGTATGCACTTGCTTTGCAGTTATTCTTCTATCCAAACATGAAATTTGTGCTATATCAAGACCCTCATTCAGCGTTACCTGCAATGACACAGTTTTAATATGTGCTGGCACAATAACACCCACAGTGAATTATTATTCTGAAGCTGTTTATATCTGATATACCATGACAATGAAGAAACTCTAAAGTTAAAATTACATAATAATTGCTATGTTAACATGTAGAATCCAACAGATCACTGAAATTTGGTGCCACTTAATCCATGATAGGGACTTCACTCTTATAGTTGATATCACAGTACTGCTGTAACACGAGCAGTTCACAGGTATATTCATCATATACTGATGCATGTTGAGGCATGCTCCTAGTGCTTATAGTACCAATTAATAAAAGATGCAACATGCATGTTGTTGCAGATCATGCTACATTACTATTAGGCCTAAATGATTTATGTACTTCCACTAAGGTGTGACCTGCCAAGTAGATATTGGTGGAAAATGAATGAGTGTCCAGTGTTTTTTATTATCACATTCAGACACACCTCTCTAGGTCATGCTGTATACTTTACTGACTCACATTACTTTGTTGTAGGTTTGTGAACTTCACTTCACCGAATCTGACATCTGCCAGCATACGGAATGTTATGAGGAAGTGAAAGGCACAAAGCTTACTGTTAAGCTTTCAAGACCAAGACTTAGAGAGGGTGCTGTTCCATCAGTGTTACCAGGCTGTCCAACCTATTTGTCTACCCCATCCACCAGCTCTCGAGAAAGTGCAGAGGAAACGCGAGCTAGAATAGACAATAAACGTCTTTCACAAGCAATTAATCGTTGTATAGTAACCAAAACAGAGTATGATTCGAGGAAGTTATTTTCTGCTTTTGGAGCATTTCTGCAGTGCTTAGAAAGGGAAACTATTCCCAGAGAGTGGACCATTGTTAGGAAAAGTGACTGTGTCCTATTTCTATTGCTTACTGTATTACCCACTTCATTTGTGTCTGTATCCGTTGTAGTGACAAATGAGTTGCAGTTGTCCGCTTATCAAAGTAACGCTGAGTTAAGAACGATAGGCAGTAGCAAAATATCAGACAAATTTTCAAATATCAGTGATTTGTTTACAGTATTAGACAAAGTGAAAGAATTAGTCACTGCAAAAGAAAATTCATTAAAAAGCCAGTGCCTTCTTATACAGGAGATTTTAAATGATATGTGCAGTTGTGTAGATGAAGAAAAACAGAAACAGATTGAATTCTTAAGTGAGCAAGTTAAGTTGCTATGTAGCAATGACGAAAACTGTAGGTTCATTCCTCACTTTTCTGTATTTTGTTGTATCCTGCATTCTATGTCCCCTCATGCCTACAAATTTTTCAGATCTTCAGGCAATCTTATTCCTTCTCATCCAAGAACTTTACAGATAATATCTTCCTCATATGGTAATGGTCCTCATAATAAACAAAATGAAGGTGCTATGCTCCTGAATATTAAGGAAATATTTAAATCTTTGCAGGAAAGTGATTGTACCATTTCTTTAATGATGGATAAAATTCATTTTAAAACTTATTTTGATTACAACGGAGGAAACATTGTGGGGGCAGCATTTGACAGCGGCAAGGCTGCTACTACAGCATATGTCTTTATGATACAATCATTGCTGTCTTCTTTTAAAGAAGTAGTGCATGTCCTTCCAGTGAGAAACATTGTAGCCGAAGAGTTATTTTTGTATGTAAAAAAAAAGTATATGGCCTTCATGACATTGGTTTCAAAGTTATTTGTGTAGTTAGTGATAACAATGCTATCAATAGGAAATGTAAAGCACCTTTTAGCTTACCTCCACACTCAGTATAGTTCACCCACATGCAGTTAGTCCAGCTCAGCCACTATTTTTTGTAACTGATTCTGTCCACGTCCTTAAGTGTATGCATAATAACTGAGTTAATCAAAATGAGTCTCAAGTTTTGCTTAAATATCCACAATTTGATATAAGCGGTGAGCATTGCGGCAGCTTCATAAGATTGAGTGTAATGGTCTACTTAAGCCCCTTTTATGGCCTTATTTTTAAGTCTCTTTGTTCATCTTCACTAGAGGAACAGAATGTGGTCCTTGTTTTGCAGGTATTCAAATAATATGCAGCTGAAGCCATCTCAACAACAGGGGAACAGGAAAACTTATTACATTACCGGACAACTGCTGAATTTATTAAAATTATACATACATGGTGGAAAATTGTAAATGTTAAGACAGTTCACAAAGGTGTTCGACTAAATTATCCCTTCCAGTGTCCTCTGTCTTTAAGCAATAATGATGAAAAATTAGTTTTTCTGGAAAAGTTTCTTGTGTGGCTCGATAGGTGGAAGGACTTAGGCCTGGAAAATAATGCCCTTTCAAAGGAAACCCATATAGCTCTGACACACACAACCTATGGTTTGAGTGAGATTTAGATGTTAGGACATTTATCAGATGTCACAGGAAATTTCTACTAAGTGTCACACATTCAGTTAAACTCTATTTGGTCCAGTGAAAGCAGAGGAAGGTTCTATAATCCATATTGGTGTAGTACCTTCAACTGAATGCACACAAATTGTCATTCGGTCCATATAGCCTGCATTTTTTGGAAAATTTGCTTCCAACAGTTTCGAATGTCAAAAGTCATAAGTGTTTCCGTGCAGGCTATTCAGCCTTTGCAGGCTGTCCAGCACTAATGGCTAGTTTCAACCTCATCATTGTCAAATGATATCAGATTGTGTACACATCCATCTGTGCACTTGACATTGGCCTAAGGTTGAGACTGGGTCAGTTTTTTCTAGTAAAGTATTTGTGTTTTCCAGCTATTCTGTGCAAAAATATTTACATGTTCCTTTCAATTTGTTGAACCTATGCTGCCCAGGAAGAAGAAATCTGTTAAAGTAATTCTGTATTACACCTCATAAAGTTCATTATAACTATGTATGTAATTAGAGGCTATTATTTTGGCATGCAGACATATAAAACTTACAGTAGCATATTACAGTACTACATAGGGAAAGCCAAAAATAGATTGCTCCCATTTTCCTGAATCAGAATGACACCAGGATATTTCCTAATGTCGTTACTTCTCATAACAGTTGTTCATCTAAATTTTGATACAGGCTGTCTGTAGTGTTGCATATGGGTAACAGTTATTGCTTTGCCTATATTATTTTACTGAGACAGTTATATTCTAGTAGTTGTATACCGTAGAGACAGGCTGGACAGTGAAGGGGGAGGCGTGTTTATAGCGATAAGAAGTGCAATAGTATCGAAGGAAATTGACGGAGATCCGAAATGCGAAATAATTTGGGTGAAAGTCATGGTTAAAGCAGGCTCAGACATGGTAATTGGATGTCTCTATAGGCCCCCTGGCTCAGCAGCTGTTGTGGCTGAGCACCTTAAGGATAATTTGGAAAATATTTCGAGTAGATTTCCCCACCATGTTATAGTTCTGGGTGGAGATTTTAATTTGCCGGATATAGACTGGGAGACAAACGTTCATAACGGGTGGCAGGGACAAAGAATACAGTGACATTTTTTAAAGTGCTTTATCTGAAAACTACCTTGAGCAGTTAAACAGAGAACCGACTCGTGGCGATAACATATTAGACCTTCTGATGACAAACAGACCCGAACTATTTGAAACAGTTAACGCAGAACAGGGAATCAGCGATCATAAAGCGGTTACTGCATCGATGATTTCAGCCGTAAATAGAAATATTAAAAAAGGTAGGAAGATTTTTCTGTTTAGCAAAAGTGACAAAAAGCAGATTTCACAGTACCTGTCGGCTCAACACAAAAGTTTTGTTTTAAGTACAGATAGTGTTGAGGATCAGTGGACAAAGTTCAAAACCATCGTACAATATGCGTTAGATGAGTATGTGCCAAGCAAGATCGTAAGAGATGGAAAAGAGCCACCGTGGTACAACAACCGAGTTAGAAAACTGCTGCGGAAGCAAAGGGAACTTCACAGCAAACATAAACATGGGCAACGCCTTGCAGACAAAGAAAAACTGCGCGAAGCGAAATGTAATGTGAGGAGGGCCATGCGAGAGGTGTTCAATGAATTCGAAAGTAAAGTTCTATGTACTGACTAGGCAGAAAATCATAAGAAATTTTGGTCTTATGTCAAAGCGGTAGGTGGAGCAAAACAAAATGTCCAGACACTCTGTGACCAAAACGGTACTGAAACAGAGGATGAGAGACTAAAGGCCGAAATACTAAATGTCTTTTTCCAAAGCTGTTTCGCAGAGGAAGACTGCACTGTAGTTCCTTCTCTAGATTGTCGTACAGATTACAAGATAGATATCGAAATAGATGACGGAGGGATAGAGAAACAATTAAAATCGCTCAAAAGAGGAAAGGCCGCTGGACCTGATGGGATACCAGTTCGATCTTACATAGAGTACGCGAAGGAACTTGCCCCCCCCCCCCCCAACCCCCCCCCCCCCCACCCTTCTTGCAGCGGTGTATCGTATGTCTCTAGAAGAGGGTAGCGTTCTAAAGGATTGGAAAAGGGCATAGGTCATCCCAGTTTTCAAGAAGGGACGTCGAACAGATGTGCAGAACTATAGACCTACATCTCTAACGTCGATCAGTTGTAGAATTTTGGAACACGTATTATGTTCGAGTATAATGACTTTTCTGGAAACTAGAAATCTACTCTGTAGGAATCAGCATGGGTTTCGAAAAAGACGATCGTGTGAAACCCAGCTCGCGCTATTCGTCCACGAGACTCAGAGGGCCATAGACACGGGTTCACAGGTAGATGCCGTGTTTCTTTACTTCCGCAAGGCGTTCGATACAGTTCCCCACAGTCGTTTAATGAACAAAGTAAGAGCATATGGACTATCAGACCAATTGTGTGATTGGATTGAAGAGTTCCTAGATAATAGAACGCAGCATGTCATTCTCAATGGAGAGAAGTCATCCGAAGTAAGAGTGATTTCAGGTGTGCCGCAGGGGAGTGTCGTAGGACCGTTGCTGTTCACAATATACATAAATGACCTTGTGGATGACATCGGAAGTTCACAGAGGCTTTTTGCTGATGATGCTGTGGTATATCGAGAGGTTGTAACAATCGAAAATTGTTCTGAAATGCAGGAGGATCTGCAGCGAATTGACGCATGGTGCAGGGAATGGCAATTGAATCTCAATGTAGACAAGTGTAATGTGCTGCGAATACATAGAAAGAAAGATCCCATATCATTTAACTACAATATAGCAGGTCAGCAACTGGAAGCAGTTAATTCCATAAATTATCTGGGAGTACGCATTAGGAGTGATTTAAAATGGAATGATCATATGAAGTTGATCGTCGGTAAAGCAGATGCCAGATTCATTGGAAGAATCCAAAGGAAATGCAATCCGAAAACAAAAGAAGTAGGTTACAGTACGCTTGTTCGCACACTGCTTGAATTGATAGAAGAGATAGAGAAGATCCAAGGGAGAGCAGCGCGCTCCGTTACAGAATCATTTAGTAATCGCGAAAGCGTTACGGAGATGATAGATAAACTCCAGTGGAAGACTCTACAGGAGAGACGCTCAGTAGCTCGGTACGGGCTTTTGTTGAAGTTTCGAGAACATACCTTCACCGAGGAGTCAAGCAGTATATTGATCCCTCCTACGTATATCTCGCGAAGAGACCATGAGGATAAAATTAGAGAGATTAGAGCCCACACAGAGGCGTACCGACAATCCTTCTTTCCACGAACAATACGAGACTGGAATAGAAGGGAGAACCGATAGAGGTACTCAAGGTACCCTCCACCACACACCGTCAGGTGGCTTGCGGCGTATGGATGTAGATGTAGATGTAGTTGCGTATTCCACTCACAGTTTGGAATAGTTTAATATCAGACACAGTAGTAGGTCTCCATTCCCACATTTGCATCTCATCCAGACTGTGACCCTTAATTTGTTACTACTGTTACTGTTTTTTAAACTTTACTCATAGAAACTCTTTGCAGTGTGAGGCTGTGTGCCAGACTTGGAGCGCACATGCGTTTAATGTGCTAGAAAATTTCATAACAGCACACACTTTGGCACTGAGTGAAAAGTTTGTTCTTGAACTATCGTATTAGAGTAAACGGCCACAGCAGTCTCAAGTTAGTCACTGTCTTAGTTTTAAGAGACTCTCTTTTATTATAATTCAAAGTGAATATAGTTTCTGCTAGTAACTGTAGAATGTTGTGTTACAGAAAATCACCTCACAGCATTAAAGTAAAGATTAGGTGTCCCATACACTCAGTTCAATTGAAACTGTTTATTCTAAGATTTATGCAGCAGTAATAAAGTGAAAGAGTACTACAACTTCTTTTCTTAATGTGGTGTTTATATAGTAATTAAGGTAAAGTTCTTCCCATCTATTTACATGGAGAGTATTTTTGCAAACATTAAGGAGTGTCGTGTTGCTGCATTTTATTTGAATGTCTAGGACGTTATATCATACACCATTCAGTTTAATTTGGAATCAATGTCAAATTATTACAGTTTTGATTTATGTCGTACATCTTTAGCTAATCCCAGAGTTAGTTCCTCTGATTTGTTTTGTTTACACAGAAGTTCATTACAAGGAGACTGGCCTGCTTCTAGCTTATGGCTGGGTTTTCAACAAATGTTGCGTAGCTGTGCAGTAACGATATAAAAGAATTGTTTCTGTTGTGTATCATGTGTTCAACTGTAATGTGAGGTTGCTCTGATATGTCGTCATACTCACTATTACCATTACTTATTAGTTTCCAGTGACTACCTACATTTTCCTTTTGTTGAATGTCCTTCAGTAGTGCATCATCCCAGTGGCACCTTTATATCATGGTGCATACATTTCAACAAATGTTTGTTGCTCTATTGCTCTGTCTCAGTTACTACATTTGTCAGCAACATAAGTCATCCTTATTCACAATTATTAAATTTTTTAGACAGTAGGACTGGTAATGTAACCTGTTATATGTGTCTGACATGTTTTGCAACTGTGTCATTTTTCACGAAATGCAATATATCAGATGTGTGCAACGCTTGCTGCCTTTTAAGATGGAAATTGTGATGTATTTCTGTAATGGAACCAGGTTATGCCCTGGATTTTGTAACAGCTTTTTCAGGGAGAACATGTACATGCGTCTGACTTAAATAAATTATTGTTCATTACTTCTGGTGTTTTATACATCCTACATGAATATAAACTGTTGATAATTTATATTATTTTAAGCATGCTGAGGACTACAGTTCTCATGTTACAATAATTTGTCAACATATTACAAAGAAATAAACTTGCTATAGTTACCAGCAGTGATTTCTGATCTATCACTGGAGTTACTACAGTGCAAATGTAAATTGTAGTGTCTCTTGTCCTGAGGTTTAATACAATTCTTCGTATCATATACAGCATTCCTTTACTTGATAGGTTCCTGGGAATTACGCGGGATAATATTGTAAAAACCGCACAATATTTCAACGAGACAACTGCCCGCCATTTTCAGGTGCCACTGTCGCGTCGCTGAGAAGCTCGCCAATGTATATGTTGGCTTTCTAGAACAGCGCAGGCGCCAGCGGGGGCATAACGTCATCAAAGACCAATCGTAGACGGCGTCGAATACTAGAGCACTCTGCTGGAGAAACGGGTCGCGGTTTGTGGAAGCGAGCCGCGGCGTGGGAAAATGCAGTCCGGATCGACGGGCCCCGTTCGCGCGCGCGAAGTGTTGGCGCGCGATTTAAACATCTGAGCTAAGGCTTCCCATCTGCGTTGACTCGGTGCAGTTGCTAATCTGCGGCTGACGATTCCTTAGTGCCGCCAACGCTGGCCTTCAGGTTTTGCTCTGGTGAAACCCCGTGTCTCTGTTTATTAGTTCACTGCTTAGACGTATTTCGATCGCCTCTTTGATGATGGAGTCCCAGTATGTGGAAGCATACGGGAGGATCTTGGTTTCTTCATAGTTCATGTCGGGTCCCGTGTCACGGCTGTGTTCAGCAACCGCAGATTTCTCTGGCTGACCCAACCTCGTGTGACGTTTATGTTCGTCGCGTCTGTCTTTAACTGTACTACATGTCTGGCCAATATAAGGCTTCCCACAGTGGCACGGGATTTTATATATTCCTGGTCTTCTCAGACCGAGTTTGTCTTTAACAGAGACCAGCAGTGACTGCACTCGTGCTGGACGCCGTAAAACGCATTTAATCCGGTATTTCTGGAAACTTCTGCCCATCTCAAAAGACACGCCATCGACATACGGTAGAAAAACAAACCCCATGCTGTTCTTGAGGCTTGGAGCGTGCTGGTCGAAATGCATCCCGGATCTACTTCTCGGAGTACCCGTTCTGGGCAAACACAGAGCGGTGACGGCTAAGCTCTGCCGATAAGCTGTTCTGATCTGAGATGGCTCTAGCCCTATGCACTAGCGTCCGTAATACACCGCTGTGCTGTGAGGGATGATGACAGCTTGTAGCTTGTAAATACAAGTCTGTGTGTGTACGGTTCCGGAACACACTGTGGCCCAAAGAGCCGTCTCTTTTTTTACGAACCAAAACATCCAGAAACGGGAGCTCACCATCTTTCTCTACCTCCATGGTCGAACAGATGCTTGAATGGAGGGAGTGCAGATGTTCCAGAAAAGAAGTAAGCGTTGCTTTCCCATGCGACCATACCACAAACGTATCATCTATATATCTCCAACAACATCTGGGTTTCAAAACCGCCGTCTGAAGTGCTTTGACCTCGAAATCTTCCACAAAAAGTTAGCTACTATGGGAGACAGGGGGCTACCCATAGCAACACCGTCAGTCTGCTAAAAATACTGGTCGTTGAATAAAAAGTAAGTCGAGGTAATCACGTGTTTGAAAAGGTGTAAGATGTCCTTATCCAGCTTAGCTCCTATGAGTTGTGATGAGTCCATCGGAGGCACTCGTGTCAACATAGAAACCACATCGAAATTCACTAGTAAATCGGTAGATTCAAGGCGCAGATTCTTCAGTCGCCGTATAAAATCTTCTAAGTTTCGAATATGGTGTTCACGTTTCCCCACCATGGGACTCAGAAGAGAAGCCAGATGTTTAGCTAGGTGGATGTCGGGGCACCTGTATTACTGACGACAGGGCGAAGCGGAACATTCTCCTTATGTATCCTTAGCAGGCCATAAAATCGTGGCGGAACTGGTGCTCGTTCTCTTAAACTCTTTTTCAGATGGTCAGGAGGTAGGCTGGATTTGAGGAGAGCGGGTGTCTTCAGTTGTACGGCATCCATCGGATCTTTCTGGAGACGATGATACCCTGTATGCTGTTGTAAGTCCAGCAGCTTGCCAAAATAGAATGTAGCAGGCAGAAGAACATTGGCGTTACCCTTGGCAGCTGGTAAAATTACAACATCACTGTCTTCTTTTAAAGAACGGAGTGCTCTTCTTTGTTCAGTGGCAACATTCTGCTTGGGTGCAGGCATCCTGGATATTGATCTGCAAGCCTCTCACCTTATTTCTTCAGCAGCGTCGTTCGGAAGTTTTAAAACACCTTGTTCAACGGCACTGCTGAGCTCCTTGATGGGCAAAGCCTTGGGAGTAGGCGCAAAATTAAGTCCCTTTTCTGACACTGACATTGCAGCGTCACTCAGTGGTTTATCTGTGAGATTAAACACAGTCCGTCTGCTAAATATCTCATCTTGCAGTGACCGGTGTGTAAGGCGTTGGAACTTAGAGGTTTGATGTGCTGTGATTTGCTGCCGCGCCCAGTCCGAAAGCGCCCAAGTGGAGCTGTCCACCCACTCCCAGGAATCCGCTGACAGACACGACGAGATCTTCAGATGAAGTGAGAGCAGGCTTCTGGAGACCTGGTCTAATACTCATCTAGTATAACGGATTCTTTCTCTCACCAGTGCCCTGTTTGCTCGTTGTTAAATTCTCCTGGCCGCCACAGAGTCCACATAAAGGGTAAACTTGGCGAAAGTCGGTGCAGTTTGCTGGTGCCGACATGTCAGTAGGAACGCGGAGGGGAGCGCAACAGTCTATCCATTTTGTTGCGAAGTTTATCGAACTCACGTACTGTGTTAACCATCTCCTCCCCGTAGAGGTAACAGATGTGCTGTTTGAGGCTTTCCTGGCGATGCATCTGCTTGATAGGTTCCCGGGAATTACGCCGAACAATATCGTAAAAACCGCACAATATTTCAGCGAGGCAACTGCTCGCCATCTTCAGGTGCTATTGTCGCGTCGCTGAGATGCCCGCCAATTTACATGTTGGCTCTCTAGAACAGCGCGGGCTCCAGCGGGGGCATAACGTCATCGAAGACCAATCGTAGACGGCGTCGAATACTAGAACCCTCTGCTAGAGAAACGGGTCTCGGTTTGTGGAAGCGAGCCGCGGCGTGGGAAAATGCGGCCGGGAGCGACGGGCCCTGTTCGCACGCACGAGCTGTTGGTACCCGATTTAAGTATCTGAGCTAAGGTTTCCCATCTGTGTTGACTCGGTGCAGTTGCTAATCTGCGGCTGACGATTCCTTAGTGCCGCCAACGCAGGCTCCCAGGCTTTGCTCTGGTGAAACCCCGTGCCGCGGCACATCGTAGAAAGTGCTAAGAGCCTAAGAGATAAAATTATGCCTGTGGTAATTACTCGTATACTAAAAGGTGAACGCTCAGCAACCACAGACAAACGGACATGCAGCACAAGAACAAACCATTATCTGGCATGCGTTGTCTCCTATTTTGTTGACTGAACTCTCAGGTCTCGTGTTCTGTTTACAACTTATTTTACAGATGAACCAAATATGGGCGATTACTTACGAAGAGAATTGTTGATAAGATTTATGTCACTTGGTATCCACGACTGTGCTTTGAAAGACATTTATTTCACGACTTACCAAGGTGCCAACACAATCGATTATAGGCCTCATAGGGTCAGAGTCGATGTTCCCTCGCCTAAGGAATAACAGAATATATGAATATACTTTGTCACATCGCCTGAATGAATTTGTGAGCGACCTTGGTGGAGCCCTCTGATTGGATTAAATAGTTCAAATACCTTAAACAACTGTCCATTTGGTTTTATTTTCAAGTAAGTTTCATATTCTGAGTAGGATTCATAATGTCACAGATTTGCAAATCTATGAATTAAAGAGCTTTTGTATTTCGCCAATCAGATAAAAAACATTATGGTAAAAGAGGCATGTACAAGCCATGAAGACCCAATTCCTTCATCAAATTCCACAAAAACGTTTCTGCCAGAGAAAGTACAGAAGTTTGCTTTGTGGGCAGGTGTCGATGATAATCTTACTCTAATGGACGAGTCGGAGAGATACTGAAATGGAAGAAAATTTGGCTTCTTACTGGAAAACGAGCGGGCAACATTTCCCAACCCTTCATAAGACTGCCAAAAAAATATTGTGTATACAAGCATCTAGCTCTGCTTCTGAAAGAAATATTAGTTCTGCCGGTTTCATTCTCAACGCAAGGCGGTCACTTTTACTCCTGAGCAATGTTGATGTTCTTCTTTTTATTGATAGTAACTCTGTCTGAATGAAAAAGTAAGTTGAAACTCTTTTCGGACATTAAGTTTCGTTTTCCGTTTTTTATAGTGGTGTAAAATTTTTGTTTCTTGCTCATTTGTTGGGTCTGTATGATTTACGTACACCGCTTTTTCAAATTAGTTTTGAATTTTTGAAATGAATTAAAGCTTAGATTATTTCCAAATTATTGTTGAGCAGCAGGACCAATATTTGCAGCTGTATTTCATCCTCAACTTCTCAGTTTTAAAATTTAGTATTAGGCGTTTTGACTGTAATGGTTCACCGTCAGAACAAAAAATCCAGTGTCTTGTTACGAAAGTAACGCGCAAAGTCGTCATCACACACTCACTCTGGTCGTTAATCTCACAAATTTGAGCAATATATCTGTGAATAAAAAAAAATATTTCAGTGAGGGCAGGTGACAGTGCGCAAGCTGCATAGTAACATTAGGCGTGTCGCTGGTCGCGTGCGTCCCCAAGCGCGTCCACCAAGCGCTGCCCACTCTGTCACGCAGTGTGGTGGGCTACGGAGTAGCCGTGAGCTCGGGAACTTGCTCTACTGTGGAATACATGTACTGGTACTGTCGTTGCTCAGATTGTAGGGTAACAAAGTTTGTTTACTGTCATATTAATTATATACATGAGCATACTGAGATCGTTATCTGCTTCTATAGTCAGATGAATTGCTTTACCACCGTTTCAGAAATGAACCACTTTCAGCTGTATACGAACCTTTATTTAAAGGAGCTCGTAAAATTGGAGCCCGATGCTTAATAAAACTCACTTCAAACCAGGAAGTGGTGGACAGCAACCGTCCAACCGCCAGAGCCACACTACTAGTCAACGTGCTCATGTGTGTCACGTAGGGCTTTAAAAGTTACTAGCCGAGAAATTTTACCTTTTTTTGTTCTTTTTATTTTGCTCTTTTCTTTGTAGGTTAGCGCCCATTCAACATGTCAGTTTTTCAGCTGCTGGGTCATCTACGACGTCCTGCTTATTCAAAGTAACAGTATTTTATTTTGAGACAGTTGAGTCCCCCTTCTTCCCATATCAAGGGCTTAATCTTTTACCGATGTGTGAATATTTCATATTGGTAGTCATAGAGCTAGACTCTTAGGGTAGGCATCCGGTTTTTTTGTCTCAACATCGATTGTATGTTTCCTACAAGATGTGATCTGACATCACGAATCTAGTCGTGCTCCTGTAAACAAAAGTTCATATACGCCTAAAATCAGTTTACTTCTCAAATATGGATTACTTCTGCTGCGGTTGCCCTCAACAAAATCTATTTTGCCTTTAGCACTGTTTCGACAAGTGATGATTTACTTATGTCAGATATACAGGACAAATTTAAGATATTTAATGTGGACACTCTTCGTCAGGGCCTTCTGCTGGGGCCTTTCCGGCTTGGTTGAACCTGGCAGTAGCTATGCTACTGCCAGCACAGACCTCAGCGTCATTAAGGCATGAAAATTCTCGCACCTGACACTAAAGGCGCCTACGATAAGACGGACAAGTAATATGAGATAGGAGAGGGGGAAACCAGTGAGACAGTTACCAACGCGGTGGCCATTTTGGAATCCATCGTCTTGGATGCAACTGGAAAGAGGTGTGATGTGACAGATCGAATATATGGAAAATTACACTAGAAAAATAATGGTGCCATTCATTTGAGAGCAGCTTTATTCATTCTCGGGTTATGTCCCATTTTGTAAAGAACAAGGTGAATGCTGGCGATAGCACACAAAGGGTACAGGAGAAGCTGTAGGAGTTGTCAGCACACTGTAAGGTGATTGTTACCTGTTTCGCCTATTCCTCTTGGATTTTAAGCAGCAGATGTAGCACAACGTGAGCGCAAGCGTAAGGAACAATCCACTTGCTGAAATTTTCAACGTGTATGATCTTCGCCATGTACACAACTGCCTTCATATGTCCCAACAGATATAAATCTAATGGACTTAAATCCCGGGAACGTGGTGGCTACTCTACTCAATCTCTACGACCTATCCATTTCAGGTGTTGCGACCGTAGAAAATATTAATTTTTATTCTTGCTTTTGTGACCATAATAAGAGTCCAGGCTCCATAGGCAAACAGCCAGCCGGCATTAAGAAATAGTTCGCCAAGACGTAGGGACAAGATAAGTGGCGGAGGCTGCCAAGTATGGCTTGTTCATCAAATAACTTAGTGTTTGACTTCCTGCCAGAGGAAGCAGCATGAATCAAACTTGCACAATGGAAGATACAAACACCAGGGCGATAATACAGCAAGAGAGAGTGTCAGTCACGTGCGGGAAAGACTCGTGTGGAACCAAATTAAGTTGTGTGTAGCTAGAAACGAAAGTGTCGTGTGGAATCGAAGGCATTCTTGCGCAATCCGATCACTTAGAAATGAAAGGGTCGTGTGAAACAAATTAACTCGTGTGCACCCAAGAACATGAGAAACGAAATAAAAGGCCAGGCAGCGGAGTAGCTAGAGGCAGAGATTCAGATGCAGATTCAGAGCCAGTGCCGGAAGTTTGGAGATGCCGCAGCAAGATCCCAGCGGGGCCGAGCACACCCGTAGCAGCCGATACAGCTGATAAAGACTTCAACTACGAGAAGACAGTGATAGAATCTGGTGGACACTCAGGAACTGCAGGTCAAGTAGGATTTTTAGAGTTTCATTGGAATAGTGTCGAACAGAGGCTGTCAGTCTTTGTCTCAATTATTTAGAGAGATTTCAGTGCTAACCAAATAAAAGTGATTGCTTTGTACTTGTTTCTTATATGTAGCGGCAATTAGCTTTGAAGTTAGAAGTCCGAATAAATAGGGTGAATTTTACTAAGGGGTTTATGGCCCAACACCTCACGTAAGTATATGTGAGAATAAACTTGATGGAAACTAACCAATCTCTTCTGCCTATTCCAATTCTGTAACATATTTTCAGGAAATTTATTTGCTTCAAACCAAGGAGATTCTCTCCCTCTCATCTCCGATATAAAGGCTGACAGCAATTAATAACTAACGCATTGTCGTGAACGTCCCGATTGCGCTACGCAGTTCGCACTTACTTCATTCTGGTATAGTGAGGCTGTGCTGGGACGCTACATAAATAAATGGTGCCAGGTGTAGGGTAGTCTCGGAATTAGGTGGAGTTTAAGGAAAGTAAGACAACAAAGATTAGCAGTTGTGTCACTGAGTCTCACCACAAGAAGAAGAAGCCGTTACGAGTAGCAGCGCTCAAGATTCACAAGCAGAGCCAAACAGAGCCAAGCAGAGCTAGAGCACCACCGAGCAGCGCAGAACATCGCAGGCAACATCAAGACATCTGAAAAAGGCAAGCCACTTAGACAACTTAAATATAAGGTCCCTTGTGCTTGTATACAATGACTTCCTCCAGTAGTGACAGAACAGGTATAAGTGCTAAAGATGCGTTACTTCTTGTTCCGAAAACATTTAAAGGGAACAAAAGAGAATTTCAAGAGTTCATTGAAAACGTGAATGCTGCATTTGAAGTCGTGAAAACTGAGGATGCAAAATTATTGTTTCAATATGTCAAATCAAAAATAACTTGCGTTGCTAGATCAAAATTATTAGTAAGAGAGAACACAAGTAATTGACCTGAAGTAATAAGCATTTTACAGGAAAATTATGCAGACAAAAGAACTATTGACTTTTACGAGTGCAAAATGTTCCAAGCTAGACAGCATAAAGGGGAATCAATTGCCTCTTGGGGAAATAGAATAGACGAGTTATCCAAATGGTTCAAGGTTGCCGTAGCATGAGTAACAAATAAGGAACAGTTGAAGGGTGCAATAGAATTGGTTTATACTCTAGGCCGTGCATGTTTTATTCAAGAGTTAGCGAATGAAAGAATACAGACGATTGTACGCAGTCGAGGCAAAATCATTACTTTAAGTGAGGCTGTAGAACTCGGGCAACCAGAAGAAAGTGGAATCATGTCAGTGAGAAAAAAGAATCAAAAGTCAATGGAAATAAGCGGGCAGAATTATCAAAGACACCAACCAAAGCAGATGAAATGTTACAACTGTGGTAAAGTGGGGCACATATCCAAGCACTGCAACAGAAATACCAAAGTAAGATGGATGCAGACACCCAGCAGGGCAGAAGAAGCACGGAAATTTCAAAATTATTGTTACCATTGTGATGAACCAGGGCATACGGATGCGAACTGTAATAAAACTACTATATGCGAAAAATGCCAGAAGCGTGGGCATAGGGAGAAAGACTGTCGAACTCCTAAATGTTATCAGTGTAATAAATATGGGCATTTAGCATGGCAGTGTAGAGAGAAAATAGAAAAGTTCCGAGGAAAAGGGACGGGAAACGAAAGCGGTGATACGGGCAGCAGTCAGCCGTAGCCACCGTTATATGGCCCAAGGTGAGGGCAGAAGCTGCGAAGCTGAAATGATGTAATGATGCCTAATTGCAAGGAATTGGGTAAAGAATTGATGCTTTTAATAGATACAGGAGCCCACATCAGTTTAATCAAAGAAGAAGTGATAGATAGTGGACTGCTGGTGAATAAGGACGAGGTACGGACGTTAAAAGGAGTAACGCAGGATACGACGAACACGTTGGGTACTGTGACGTTGAATTTACGAGTAGCTGGAAGGGTTTTAGGCGAGCATACTTTCCATGGGTTCAGAAAAGTCACAGATGTCCCGCATAGTGGTTTGGTAAGTAGAGATTTCCTACAAAAACAGAGAGCAGTCATTGATTATGGCGATAGCCGACTAGAAATAAATGGGAGGAGTATTACGTTGATCCCAGCACCTGCAGGCGAGTTAGCAAAGGGACAGAGGAAATACGAAAGTTTAATGTACCGACGGGAACACGGCAAGGCCGTCAGAAAGATAAGAGTAAGCTGAACGAGTTACATGAAAGGAAATATTGGAACAGAGAGTTAAAGGGACAGCGCGTTATCAGTAGTAGTAATGGACTGATACCACGGTCAAGTGAGGCAGGGTCACACACGCTGTCTCACGGCCAGGCAAGTGAAGGCCGCGACTGCACGGAAACATTGGTCCCAGACAAGAGAAGGTTATGAGAATCCGATTATTAGAGCGTAAGATGATTTCGGAAAGCGAAGAGATTATAGTACAGAAACAAGGAGTAATGAAGGGTGTATACATTCCGGAAGCTCTTGTACGAAATACACAAGGTACGTGTATTATTAGTGTGCTGAATATGAATGAAGTAGAATGTGATGTTAGTTCAGTGTGTTTAGTTAATGAATCCTTACACGAAGAAGCAGTACTAAGAAGAGTAACAGAAACGCCGGAACAGGCACCGGATTACAAGAATCGTATAGCACAGGTCAGAGATGCTTTGCTGACAGAACACTTAAATGAGGAAGAAAAATATGAGGTAGAGAAATTGTGTAGTGCATATTGAGATATATTTCACTTAAAAGACGATAAATTATCATATACGGAGACAGTAAAGCATGTACTTCCACTATTACCCGAGCATACAGGCAAAGTTGTAAATGTCAGACCATATCGTATACCAGAATGCCAGAAAAAGGTATTACGTGAGCAGACAGAAAAAATGTTGGCAGACGATATCATCATAGAAAGTCCAAGTCCGTGGAATGCTCCAGCATTGTTAGTTGAGAAAAAAGTAGAGCTCAGTGGGAAACGAAAATAGAGGTTGGTGGTTGATTATCGTAAGGTAAATGAGATTTCAGATTTTTCCGAATATATCGGAGATCCTAGACAAGTTTGGGAAGGCTAAATATTTTTCCACTCTAGATTTGGCCAGTGGATATCACCAGATTTTAATGAATCCGTAGGACAGGGAGAAAACAGAATTTAGTGCAAATTACCAACACTATGAGTACAAGAGGCTGCCTATGGGATTGAAAGGGGCATCTAGCAAATTTCAAAGACTAATGAATGTTGCATTGTCAGGTTTACAGGGAACGAAATACCTAGTATATTTAGACGATATTATATGCTATGGAAGCTCTTTAAGAGAACACAATAATAAATTGCGAGAGAGTTTTGATCGACTTAGGGAACACCGGCTGAAATTGCAGCCAGACAATTGTGAATTTCTGCGAAAGGCGGTAATGTTTGTGGGACATAAAATAACCGATAACGGCGTACAGCCAGAAGAGCGAAATGTAGAAAAAGTAAAGAAATTCCCAGTACCGAAGACAAATAAAGAATTAAAATGGTATTTAGGGTTAGCTGGATATTATCGCAAATTCATAAAAGATTTCAGTAGAATAGCAGCTCCTTTGCATAAATTAATAAAAGATAATGAGAAATATGAATTGGGAAGGCCACAACAAGAAGTGTATGAAACACTGAAGGAGAAGTTAATAAATCCTCCAATACTACAGTACCCTAATTTTGAAAAACCTTTTGTGATTACAACAGATGCATCTGGAATAGGAATTAGTGCTGTTATATCTCAAGGCAAAGTTGGGAGCGACATACCAATATCGTACGCATCTAGGTCACTGAATAAAGCAGAAAAAAGTTATTCAGCTACTGAGCTGCAACGTTTATGGGCAACAAAACAATTTAGACCATATGAGTACGGAAGGAAGTTCACATTAGTCACAGATCACAAACCATTGACAAGGATTTTTGGTGTAAAAGACCCATCCTCACGTTTTTTAAAATGGATACAAAAACTAAAAGAATATTCATACGACATTATATACAAACCAGGCAGCCTGAATGCTAACGCAGATGCATGAAGTAGAATACCTCGACAAGATGAAGAGGCCCACGTAAAGGAAAAGCCAGTAAGAGTGGTAACATAGACTAACGAGTCAGATAACGAACCAGCAGATCTAAGCGAGGAACAGAAAGCCGAAATATTGAAAGAAGTACACGACAATCCATTGGGTGGACATCAAGGGATACACTGAACGCTAGACAGGTTAGCAAGGTACCGTTCGTGGAAGGGAATGAAAAGAGATGTAGAGGACTGCATCAGGAAATGTGGTAAATGTCAGCGAAGTAAATTTACTCAGAGCAAGACCAAAATGCCATTCGTAATTACAGATACAGCGGAAAACACGTTTGACAAATGTTATATGGAGGTAATCGGTCCATTAGATGTAACTGCTCAAGGTAACAGATGTATTTTAACTTTTCAAGATGATTTGAGTACGTTTATCGTAGCAATTCCATTAGAGAGACAAGACGCAGATACAGTAGCAGAAAAGTTTGTAGAAGAAGTTGTCTTAAGGTATGGTATTACTCCAGTGCTGTTGACAGACGAAGGTTCAAATTTTTTAAGTCAAGTATTTAAAAGAATATGTAAATTATTGAGAATACAGACGGTACAGACAACCGATTTCCACCCCCAAACGAACGGAGGTTTAGAGAGGATACATCGGACTTTAGTGGAGTATTTGAGACACTTTATAAAGGAAGGTCACAGCAATTGGGATAAGTGGATTTCTTACAGTGTTTTTGTTTTCAATACTACCCCCCATAGCAGTACAGGATATACCCCTTGTAAGGTGTCAGGCAAATCCAACACCTTCCATGAAAACCCTGACATGATAGGCAAATTCAGTAGTATGTCACATAGCTCCGAATAAATCGTGACATTAAATTAACCAAAGTAATACGAGTAACGAGTGAGCAAATGGAATACCACAGACTAACACAAGAATGCCTAAATGCATGTCGTACCTTCCTACCGTGAGACAGACGCAGTTCCGAGGGGAGAAACGAGAACAGAAGCAGAGAGCAGAAACGTGTTACGTTGGAAGGCCCTACGATAAGGGACGGACGGACACCCACGTCGCCAGCTAACTCCTAGGACCACACCACCCACAAGTTTTTAGCGTGAGACTTTTTCGCGTCTCTGTTACGTTAGGACCACCCCCCAGCCCATGTTAAAAGCTACAGCCCTCCAGAAGAACAGTATAGATCTTACGATAACACAAAAGGGACTACACCACCCACAAGTTTTAGCGTGAGACTTTTTCGCGTCTCTGTTACGTTAGGACCACCCCCCAGCCCATGTTAAAAGATAGAGCCCTCCAGAAGAACAGTATAGATCTTATGATAACGCTAAAAGGACCACACCAGCTGCAAGTTTTAGCCTGAGACCTTTTCGCGTCTCTGTTACATTGCAAACTTTAAAAAACATTGCCCCACCACGAAAAGTATAACGTTTCTCATTGGATAGACAGAATTTTTGTAGGCGGAGCTTAAGGTTAACATTGAGACCCTGATTGGTCAGATGAAAACACAGCCAGATAGTTTTTTTAAAGCAACTTCTGTAAATTGTAGTAAGGAGAACTTAGGAGAGGAGTTGCTTCCGAGAGGGCGAGCTGGACGGAGCTGTGCTGCCCGCCGCCCCCTGACGAACACCGACAAGGTAATGAACGCACGCGATGCCACATTTTTGAGCACACAAGGCTTCACTCAGAACTGCAGAAGTCTCATCTGTTACATCCCCTTTCTGCGTAATACTAGTTTCGATCGCCAATTAAAGCTCACGGTGTTCACATTTGGCACTTGAAGTAAAAATCTGAAATGCGATGATTTTTCTGTTATATAGTTATTCAGAAGCCACATCAGCCACTGTTATTTACGACAAGTTAGATAAGCAATTAAAGATAATTGAGGGTCACTGTAGACCATTTTGATAGTTTTCTCTTTTGTGAAACTTAATTTAAACCTAGATATAGATGTGATATGGCATAGGTCATCCTTCGATCCATTGTAGAACTTGGAAACCCATTCAGGGAATATTCGTTCACATTTTTGTTGAACGCAGTTGGTTTTTACCATCCTGTATTAAAACATTTCCTTTTATCAATAGTGCAATTTATAAACAATGTTTTGTGAGTAGAATAAAATTTCCAACGGTAAACTTAACTGCTTTTCCGACGTTATTTTACCAGCTAACTGAAAATAGGAAAGCCTTGAACCCCTTCCACTAAATTTAGTTAGTATTAAGATTCTTTTACAGGGAGTGCAGTGGAGCTGACGCAGAAATCATTAAGTATTTGGTTATATCATCGGTAGTCTCACTGACCTCTTCTGAATTCTACATGTCATGTGTGGTCTGGCGTCTCCTTACCAGCAACAAGTCCCAGGTTCAAACTAGTCAATTCCCTAAAAAACACGCTCAGAGCGTCGTTGCGCGAAAGTGGTAACGAGACACGATGTAGAACAAACAGTCACCACGCAGAATGTTTAGACCCTTTTGAATTGATATTCGGAAGAACAGTGACCTTACCAGGAGTGCTACAAAAGGAAGCAGCCACAATAGGATATAATTATGAGGATTCTGTACACCAATTCAAAGCTTGGATGCAAGGGGCACATCGAGTAGCGAGAGACAAACTAAAAGAGGCCAATGAGGCAAGTTAAGTTTATTATGAGAAAACAGAAAAGTACAGAACGTTTGAAATAGGGGATAAAGTACTTGTAAAGGACGAATCAGTAAGACATGGGAGATCAAAGAAATTAGACTCTCAGTTTAGAGGCCCATACGAGGTAATAGATGTAGAATTGCCTAATGTAACATTAAAGACAAACAGGAGGCAGGAATTGAAAGTTCATGCCAATAGATTGAAACGGTATTACTGAGATTAGGACTTCACTTACAGACCCATCATGATGCCCTCAACTTCAATGATGTGGATGCTGTGTTTGATCAGCGGATGGTGGACCAATAATTGGCAAGTGTGTGGAGACACAGACAAGATTGTGGACGTTCACACAATACAGACATCACCAGGGATATATTGCCATCATAAAGGCGACATCGAGATAACCAGAACAACCTGGAAACTGGTAACTTACGTGAATCTGAAACCCTGGATGAAAGGTCTCACTCGGTAAGACGGGTAGGACTAAGAGCGAAACAACAATGTAAAGAGAGATTAGAGCAACTCAGTATTAGTCAGGTAGAATGTAATAGACTAATTCAAGGGGTTTCGCACAATGTAGATCGATTACAAGAGACACAGTCCTTAAAACATCAATTAACAAGACCAGTAAAGCGACAGAAAAGAGGAGTTCTCAATTTTGTAGGAAAAATCAGTAAAATCTTATTTGGAAACTTGGACGAGGCAGATGCTGTTTATTACAAGAAGCCCATCGATCAGATGGAATGTAAATCAGAACAATTACCGATACTCTCAAAAGAACAAGTGGCGGTAGTCAGGGCCACATTGTCAGGTTTAAATAGAACTGTGGATTCAGTCGCTACAAACGAGCAATTGATTAAAAATTGTATGGATAAACTAGAATAATTTATTACGTACTCACTGAAGACTACAGATTATGGTCTGAAGAGAAGTGCTGCATTCATGACGATCAATGAACAACTTCTACAGTTACAAATTTTGTTTAATAAATTAAGTATGGAATATGATAGACTTGTAAGCGCAATAGTTCATGCACAGAAGGGAATGTTAGCCCCTCACATTGTAAATCCAGTGCAAATTGTAGAGTATTTAAGATTAATACAAAATGAGATGAGAGAAGTAAAGTTTCCAGTACCGCTCATGGAGGAGTATGGATACATATTGTTAAGAATTATGGAACTTGATGTATTTGTAACTAAGGATGTATTATGTTATGTAATTAACCTTCCATTAATTGAGAATAACGAGTTTAACTTACATAAAATTTTGCCATTACCAATTAAAATGACCACAGGTGAAGACCAATATGCTTACATACAACCAGAGAAAGAGCATTTGCTGATTGATAATTCTAAAAAACTATATGGTTAACTGTCCTCTGATCAGTTAGATTGTAAGGAAATGGACAAGCAAAGAAGTATATATAAACAAACCTTTGGGTTAATTTCAATGTGCAATCAGGAAGACTGAGAAGTGAAATTATTACAGGACAATCACATCCCAAGTAATTGTCTCAAGAAAATGATCTCATTAGACAGAAGTTTGTGGACTAGTTTAAGTACTAACGAGTGGTTATATTTAACACCTAAGGAGGAAGACATGACTATTTTGTGTAGTACGTATCCAGCTAAGGATAAAACATTAAGGGGAATGGGAATAATCACATTCAAGAAAAACTGTAAGGGTTATGGATCACACACACACACACACACACACACACACACACACCATATATATATATATATATATATATATATATATATATATATATATATATGGTGTTACAAAAAGGTACGGCCAAACTTTCAGGAAACATTCCTCACACACAAAGAAAGAAAATATGTTATGTGGATATGTGTCTGGAACCGCTTACTTTCCATGTTAGAGCACATTTTATTACTTCTCTTCAAATCACATTAATCATGGAATGGAAAGATACAGCAACAGAACGTACCAGCGTGACTTCAAACACTTTGTTACAGGAAATGTTCAAAATGCCCTCCGTTAGCGAGGATACATGCATCCACCCTCCGTCGCATGGAACCCTGATGCGCTGAAGCAGTACTGGGGAATGGCGTATTGAATCACAGCCCTCCACAATAAGAGCACGAAGGGTCTCTACATTTGCTACCGGGGTTGCGTAGACAAGAGCTTTCAAATGCCCCCATAAATGAAAGTCAGGAGGGTTGAGGTCAGGAGAGCGTGGAGGCCATGGAATTGGGCCGCTTCTACCAATCCATCGGTCACCGAATTTGTTGTTGAGAAGCATACGAACACTTCGACTGAAATGTGCAGGAGCTCCATCGTGCATGAAACACATGTTGTGTCGTATTTGTAAATGCACATGTTCTAGCAGCACAGGTAGAGTATCCCGTATGAAATCACGATAACGTGCTCCATTGAGCGTAGGTGCAAGAACATGGGGCCTAATCAAGACATCACCAACAATGCGTGCCCAAACGTTCACAGAAAGTCTGTGTTGATGACGTGATTGCACAATTGTGTGTGGATTCTCGTCAGCACATGTTGATTGTGAAAATTTACAATTTGGTCATCAGATTCGAGAAAGTACAGTACATACTGACGAAACTAAAATGAGTTCTAACATGGAAATTAAGCGTTTCCGGACACATGTCCACATAACATCTTTTCTTTATTTGTGTGTGAGGAATGTTTCGTGAAAGTTTGGGCGTACCTTTTTGTAACACCCTGTATATATATATATATATATATATATATATATATATATATATATATATATATATAACAAAATACCAATATATATATATATATATTGTCTCTCCTGGTGTAATTCGTCTGGATTACTTTGTCTGACTGAAAGTTTGGGCGTACCTTTTTGTAACACCCTATATATATTACCCTATATATATTACACCAGGAGAGACAAAATACCAACTGTAGATATGAATTTAGATTGTTGTGATGTAATAGAGACAAAAATTAATTCTTGAACAATAGAACTTGAATTATCTTTGAAGCACGTCACATCCAATTTAGATGATTTAAGAGTAGTGGGTAAAAGACTAGAAGACATTGATAAATTCATAGATAAAGAACAAATGGAACTGAAACAGGACACGAAGGTCAAAACCAATTCTGTTGTTACTTATATCAGTATAAGTGTAATCATTTTTGTCATTGTATTTATATGCTGTACCAAATATAATTGTTGCAAATATTTGTACAAAAAATTCTTTCATGGCCCAGGAGATGGGAACTGCTGTCGATATATTTGCGTAAAGACGACAGTAGTACAGACACCTGAACTTAATCGAATAGCATTAAGATCAGTAAACAGAGACGAGGAAATGGTCAAACATGAAAGACATCCAAGACACACGGATGACAGTGTAATTAGAACCAATAGACGTTAAAATGTTTTTGTAACTATTTTTTTTTTGCAGGTATTAATGGCACTTTGGATAAGTGCACATGAATGTAATTTTGGGGGGAGGTGTTGTGACCAGAGAAAATTTTAATTTTTATTCTTGCTTTTGAGACCATAATGAGAGTCCAGGCTCCATAGGCAAACAGCCAGCCGACATTAAGAAATAGTCCACCAGGACGTAGGGGCAAGATAAGCGGCGGAGGCTGCCAAGTATGGCTTGTTCATCAAATAACTTAGTGTTTGACTTCCTGCCGGAGGAAGCAGCATGAATCAAACTTGCACAATGGAAGATACAAACACCAGGGCGATAATACAGCAAGAGAGAGTGTCAGTCACGTGCGGGAAAGACTCGTGTGGAACCAAATTAAGTTGTGTGCAGCTAGAAACGAAAGTGTCGTGTAGAACCGAAGTCATTCTTGCGCAAGCCGACCAATTAGAAACGAGAATGTCGTGTGGAACCATAGGAATTCTTGTGCAATCCGATCACTTAGAAATGAAAGGGTCGTGTGAAACAAATTAACTCGTGTGCACCCAAGAACATGAGAAACGAAATAAAAGGCCAGGCAGCGGAGTAGCTAGAGGCAGAGATTCAGATGCAGATTCAGAGCCAGTGCCGGAAGTTTGGAGATTCTGCAGCGAGATGCCAGTGGGGCCGAGCAGGCCCATAGCAGCCGATACAGCTGATAAAGACTTCAACTACGAGAAGACGGTGATAGACTCTGGTAGACACTCAGGAACTGCAGGTCAAGTAGGATTTTTAGAGTTTCATTGAAATAGTGTTGAACAGAGGCTGTCAGTCTTTGTCTCAATTATTTAGAGAGATTTCAGAGCTAACCAAATAAAAGTGATTGCTTTGTACTTGTTTCTTATATGTAGCGGCAATTAGCTTTGAAGTTAGAAGTCCGAATAAATAGGGTGAATTTTACTAAGGGGTTTATGGTCCAACACCTCACATAAGTATATGTGAGAATACACTTGGTAGAAACTAACCAATCTCTTCTGCCTATTGCAATTCTTTAACCTATTTTCAGGAAGTTTATTTGCTTCAAACCAAGGAGATTCTCTCCCTCTCATCTCCGATATAAAGGTTGACAGAAATTTATAACTAACGCATTGCCGTGAACGTCCCGATTGCGCTACACAGTTCGCACTTACTTCATTCTGGTATAGTGGGGCTGCGCCAGGATGCGACACAGGGAGACAGGATATCTAAGTATGACTGGATAGCTAGCAGGTAATGAGATGAGACACTATCATGTTAAAAGAAACTTGGAAATGTCTAACAGCTGCAGCTAAGGGACTGATGTTAGAGTAGCCTAAATGCAGAAGGGTCCAACAACACGAAACCTCATATTCCGCATCAAATTACCTTCGATTCGCCAACTGTTTATTGTGCTCTCCGTTCACAAATGGTTCAAATGGCTCTGAGCACTATGGGACTTAACATCTCAGGTCATCAGTCCCCTAGAACTTAGAACTACTTAAACATAACTAACCTAAGGACATCACACCCATCCATGCCCGAAGCAGGATTCGAACCTGCGACCGTAGCAGTCGTGCGGTTCCAGACTGAAGTGCCTAGAACCGCATGGCCACCGTGGCCGGCTCTCCGTTCTCAAAGAAATTAGTTTCACCCATAACAGACCGATGACCTCAGCAGTTTGGTTCCTTCGGATTCAAATATTTCACCCGTAAATAGTATGTCATACAGGAAACAACAGTTTTCGTCAATACCGTATGTCACATGTAGTGCAACTTGTACCTGACTACCTGGATCGTTTTCATTTGGTAAGGGTACCATTTATGTGTGGTCGCTATATTTATAAAGTGACGCACGGCGGTGCCACTTCCCTTAGAGGTGCAACGCGTACGGCGCAAAACGATGCCAGAATGGCGACTGGAGCTGCTTCATTTGTAGCCATTTTGGATTGTACAGCTTTCGGTTTATTTGCGGCAGAGACTGTTTCACGGAATTTCGAGAGAAGTATCATCACCGCACTATAGATAATGGGTGGTCTATCTGTGTGTTGTTTGTTGAAATCTGTTGCGGCAACTCAGGCGTTCCTCGTCCTAGATATTAGGGCGATCTGATATCATTCGTCGTGTTGTAACACCATCAGCTTTCTCGTCACCTGTAGCGAATAAACTACAGTGATAACTAGATGAAGAATAAAGCTCTGTTCAGCCGAAAGGCATCGCCATTTCTCTCGTGCAACTCTCTGTTTAATGCTTCAGATGACCGTCTTTCATTCTGAAAGTTACGAATTTCATCCACCAATACGGCTTCCAAAATGGCGGCCATTTCGGTAACACAGCCTCATAGGTTTCGCATTCTCCTGACTTATACCAAATGACTCAAAATTTCCGATTATCTAACTGTTTTTGTTCCACACTAATGGACCATCCTGTACTTCAAAAACATGCTGCAGGAAGAACATGAGGAGAAGTGGCAGGAAAATGTCTCTAATCTGCCTAGATTTGGGGTAGAAATTTTGTGTCACAGGCTGAACGTCCATCCGGGAGCATTAGTTTTACTCAAAAAATGGTTCAAATGGCTCTGAGCACTGTGGGACTTAACATCTGAGGACATAAGTTCCCTAGAACTTAGAACTAATTAAACCTAGCTAACCTAAGGACATCACACACATCCATCCATGCCCGAGGCAGGGTTCGAACCTGCGACCACGCGGTTCCAGACTGAAGCGCCTATAACCGCTCGGCCACAGCTGCCGGGTAGTTTTGCTCGTGTATAGTGTTGTTACAAGGGCTGTCAGAGTATATAAGGGGCGTGAACAGCGTGAGATGTCGAGTGATCACTTTGAAGGGTATAGAGATTCCACATAGACAGCGTTATCAGCACCTGGCAGAGATTGAAAAGAGACTAAAAATGGGTCTCCATTATACTACCTTGTTGAATAGTTCAATATGTAGATCTGTGTTGCATTCGAATGTGACAGTGGCCGTCCCACGAGTAGGCTCCTGCTTGTACCACAAGCCAAACTTTTGCATTTGGAGTGTGTCGTAATGAGGAAGCATGGCTGCGCATGAATGGGAGCCATTGTGTTCAAAGACGAATCTTGGTTCTGCACTACCTCGGATGACCATCCAAGGGAAGAATGTCGACGATCTGGTGATAGGCACCACTCTCCTGGTGTTTTGGAGAGAGGCAGCGGGATTACCCCTGCATTACGGGGAGGGGGGGGGGGGGATCGGGTGACTTCACATCGCGGCTGGTAGTAATTGGCGGTCCTCTAACGGCACAACGGTAGGTCACAAACATCCTGTGTCTGCATGTGTTACCTGTCATATGACAGTATCGTGGTTACAGTTCTTCAAGTGGTTAATACACGTGTCTCTATGAACTGTCTGTGTGGTAAGGTATTCCGGTTGCCAACAAGATCCGACCTATCACCTATAGAACTTGTGTGTTACCAGCTGGGACCTCACCTCCATCCAAGTGCCAGTATCCAGGAAACGAAGGATTAGTTACAGCAGCTGTGGGCCAGCTTGTTTCAGTGGAGGACACAATGGCTGTATGACGCCCTGCGCAAGCGAGTGAATGGCTAGAGCGTGTGCAACGTAGTTATGACACGTTACTGCAAATTTAACTCTCTTTTGTAATAGCAGGTAGACATGTGTATTGTAATATGCTCTGCATTGTTGACAGATGCCCAGTGACGGCATGCACTGTTGCCAGATTTCTGACAAAGGCCAATTGCCCTATGTATGAAATGACAGAGAAATTTAAATTTTGGCGGAAAATTCAAAACGCAACATGATTTTCAAAATAGTCGCGGTTCTGCTACATACCCATGATATCACTGTCGAAATAGGGCATTTATCCTAAGCATAAATTGCTCGGAAATTAAAAAATCCAAGGTACCATGTGGTCATGCTGGTGTAAGTGGGGTTCTTGTGCCAAGTATAGACCTGGAACGCTGGGGTGGCTCTATGGCATCAGAATCCAAGATCGCTGACTAGAAATAGGTGCACAACCTGCATTGTTGGAAGATTTCCTGTAGGTTTCACCTAAGACAAAAAGGGTTTGTTTCCCATGCAGATCCAAACCTATCTGCTAGGCAGTGGATGACAGTCTGATGACCTACTTAACATATTTACCCAAAGCTGTTCTTCACTCAGATTAGTTGTTCTAGGTATAGAATTCAAGATGGTTATCAGGTTTGCCCCTAAAATTACTCACCACCTGCCCCAAATTAAAGTCCAGCTATCCATGGTTTAAACAATTACCAAGGCCCTCCGGCATTACAGCTTAAACATGAAGTTTGAAGCTAACTTCTCTAATGCTTCATTCCTCCTAGGGTGTCGCTACCGCCTCACAGTCCACTACACCATCAGCAGAGAGTTGCACCAATGTCAGTCAGCAGCATTTGCACTGAGCCCTGCACGGCTAGATCGGGCCACAAGCATTGAGTCCCACTCAGTCCGAGGTCATCCCACTGCTACCACCCACATGTGATAGCTCCGACCACAGCTACACCACATACATTCTGTATTCAAAGTGGAGGTGGAGGATAGAAGTTTGGTCTCCGGCAGCATATTCGTCCTCGCACAAAAAAATTATGTGTAAGATGGATGGTGGCTATTTCACCAGTAATAACATAGCCAATCACCACAGAGAAATCTTTCTTTTACTTTATTATAAATTCATACCCCTCCCTCCACTCCATTTGGGTGGGGCTGAGCTGGCAGTAGTATAAATAACCCTCTCTTCAGCCATCAGAACTTAACACTAACTTAGCTGCTAAAAGAAGAAAAATCAAGGAGACATATGCACTATGAATTTTAAATTATCTGAAAAGGTGATGTGTATGGAAGAAAGACAAATAATATAATGGTGGTCTCATGAATTGTTAAAAAGCAGTGCTAAAAATGTGGACAGACAGCACAGTTAAAAAATTTGAGAAACACTTGAAGAACACGAAACACTTAAAAGAAAAAGGACTTGAAAAACATTGAACACAACAGAAGATACACTAATCATTAAAAATGATGTGCCGTGCACTTTTACTACAACTAGAGAAGGACCTGCCCTGGGACAGCAGACTGTAGATGAAAAGAAGGGTAGTTATAGAGGGAGACAGGAGAGTGGTGGTGATGAGAACTACGGACTGCTAAGAGGTGGTGACGAAACGAAGATGGGTGTGGGGGACAAGGAGAGAGTGGTAAATGGTATTAGGATCTATAGACTGGAAAGGAAAATAGGGTGGCGGCAACAAGGAAGGGAAAAAGAAAGAGGTGTGGTATGGGGAGAGGAGGATGGAGCCCTTGGGGGAGGGAGGGAGGGAGGGTGGAAGTGGATAGGATAGGGTGGATTCAGAGTCGTAACTATGGGCAGATGTTGGGGTGGAGTTCATGGTCCACGAGAGAGAGAGACGGTTGAAATTTCTTTGGCAGAGGACATGGAGAGTGTGCAGATGGTGTGTAGGTAGAGGCGCAGCAGCACACTAGGATTGGGAAGGAGACAGGACACAATAGGGCAGTTGGAGTCAAGTTTACAGATGGTGTAAGTTATTGGGAGGTGTTCAATGTGAGTGAGGAGAGGTGAAAATTTTATAAGTTGAAATAGGGTTCTTGTGGGGGGATGTAAGCAGATGCAGAGAGCGAGGGGGAGAGCATGGCGTTTGAGGATCTGGAGAGACTTATAGCACTTAGGAGGGGAGGATATCCATGCAACATTTGCATAGCAAGGGATGGAGCTGATCAAGTTTTTTATGTGTGAAGGACAGTGGAGGTGTGGCCAGTTAGTAGCTTTAGTAGTTTTGGTCTATTGAGGGCTCTCTGTTGGATGATTAGTAGGTGAGGTTTCCACATTAGTTGTCGGTCGAAGGTTAGTACAACTACAAGGTACTTTAATGTGTTGGTTAGCTGGATGGTACAGTTATAAATGGTGAGGCAAAAGTCAGGTAGACGGAACGTGTGGATGGTGCATCCTATAGTTATTTCCTGGGTTTTGGAGAGTTTAATCTTAAGGAGCCATTGGCTACACGAGGAGATAGATTGACTGAGATGGATTTAGAGGGATCGTTGGAGTTTATGGAGCTTAGGAAAGAGGGTGAGGGAAGTGGTGTCATCAGTATACTGAAGGTGGTGGATGCGAGGAGGTGGTTTGGGAATATTGGCAGAGTATAAGAGGTAAGGCAGAGGGGATTGTTGGGGGGGGGGGGGGGGGGGGTGAGAATGGAACATTGGGGCACTGCTACAGTGGAGTGGCTGTTACAGGAACTGGTGTTGTAAGCAGTGACATAGGATGGACGATTGGAGAGGAAAACTGCAATAAAGTGGACGTAGTTGATAGGAAGTGCAAAAGTCTGTAGTTTAAAAAGGAAACCAGAATGCCTTACACAATCATATGCTTTCTTCAGATCAAGGGAGTCGAAGATGGCAGATTTACGGTTGTTGAGCTGTTGGGGCAGGAGATGGGTGAGGCTCAGTAGTTGATCATAAACAGGGAAGGAGGGACAGAAGCCACGCTGGGTAACAGAAAGCAGATGGTGTTGGTGAAGATGGCAGTTGATGCATTAGGAGAGTATGGGTTTCAAGAGTTTGTTAAACACTGGGGTGCGACATATGGGGCAGAACGAGGAGGTATCAGTATCAGTGGGAAGTTTGTCTGGTTTGAGAAAAAATTGGATTTTGGAGGTTTTGCATAGATCAGGTGAGTATCCTGTGGAGAGGATTGTGGTGTACAAGGATGCAAGGATAATCAGAAAGGGGGCAGGGCATTCTTCGAGGTGGCGATAGGTAATATGGCCGTGGACAGGGGATGTGTTGCGTTTTCTGTGAAGTAATTATTTTATGTCCCGTGTCGTAATCTGGGTGTTTAATAATGTTTCTGATCTGTTGATCGAGTACCGGAAGCTGGGAGCCAGGAGTGAGACTGTGGTATCTTGCATTAGTGAACGGGAGGGAATTGGGAGCAGGCAGCGTGAGGGTCGTCAGGAACGGAGAAGATGTCAGAGAGATAGGATGCAAAGTGATTGGCTTTACTCAGGTCGTCAGGTAAGAGAGGGATGTTGTGAAGGATCAGGTAATAGGGGGTAGAATGCCTAACAGCAAGTCAGTGGAATGCTTTGCAGTACTTGGACGTGCATGTCTGGCAACAGTCTCGGGAATTTTTTGGCATTTTTTAAAATTTCTAATGAGCCACTCTATCTACCGAAGGTGTGTGGTTGTATGTCGGTCACGAGTCCGCAGGAAGGAGTTATACTAGCGACGGGAATCGCAGAGAAGGAGTACGGCTTGTGGTGAGAGAGCGGGACGATCGGGATATTTTTTTATTGCTTCCTGTTGAAGGAACGCTGTGGAATGGAGGATATCAACGGATTGTCAGAGACATCTTCTTTCTTCTTTATTGTTATTTCATCAACCCACGACCCATTTGGGCGGGGGGGGGGGGGGGTGTAGTGGGAGTGGAGGATTGGCCGTCAGCGGTAAGGCAACCCGCTCTTCAGCCAATTGACAGTTAAATTTAATTATATGTGAAGAAAATAAGAAACAGATAGGGGAGATATTTAAATTGAAGTTAACACTTTTCTGAGTGGAAAAATAAAATCGAAATTTCTAGATATACGAGGTGCATGACCTCTTACACCGTTACATAAAAACAGTAATAATAAAAGGTAAAACGACATACATTAAGCACACGTTTAAAAACACTTATATCTTGATGCCGAGACACTGATATTTAATAGAAGTGCGTGTCGGTGACAAAGAACCGGAAGGACACGCCGAGAGATAGGAAGTCTGTTGTTGAAGTGGGATATGATGGCCGGTGAGGAAGGTGGGAGTGTGCTGGTATAAGGATGCAGGACTGGTGCATAGCAGTGAAGCGTTTAACGAGTGACTGCTGGAACACGAGGCGGTAAAGCAGAGGGAGAAATGATGACACTAACAGTTGGAAAAAGAGGGGGGTGCGGACAAGAGCCATGAAATACACCTACAAGCCTTCAAGGAACAACGTTTGAGAATGAAAGACAGTTATACCTATTTACAACTCGAATTGTAGCTATTAAAAGCACAGAAAATACATATGTTGAGAAAGCGTGATATCTGATATGAGAGCAGTACACGACTTTTGGAGACAAAAAACTGAACTGCCATCACCAGCAGAGCCTTGCGCTTTCTACTGGAAGTAATACGTATCCAGAAACCTCCAGCAACAGTCATTTAACGAAAATCACGCGAGAAAGTGCTAGCTGGCCGCATGGTGTGCGTACTGTTCATGTGCCGCCCCCACCTCGGCGCTGCACTCCCGAGTTAACGGGCAGAGAGACGTCAGATCCTCCGTCAGCTACATCGGGCCGTATACGCTGACAACGGCGCTATTATTAGCCGGGTTCAGTTAGTTAGTTATTTAGTTGGCTGCGTGTTCCATTGATCAATCGCACGGTACGGTAGCAGTTATGATGTGGAACGTGTCAAGTTATGATTCGATTTGCGGAATATATTCATCACCGTAGCTGAACGACTAGGGATAACAATTCGAACTATCTAAGTTTCAATTCAATTTCATGCTGAAATCAAGGAATAATGGACCTAAATAAATGATATTTGTGTCTAAAGGAGCCTAAAGTCCCTCTCGAGGTGTAGTCTTATGTCTGTTACACCGAATTTGGTACTGACAATAATGAATCTTGTGCAGAAATCAGCGAATAGAACACGAGATGATCAATTTTACGCCCAAACCAGAGAATTTCCGCGTCACGACCCTAGCAGGATGTCTGTGATTACGTTCGAATCTGTTATCATCCACTCCAGAAATAATAATACCGGTGCCTTCCTCAACCGTAGACCTACTAGACATTTACCAAGAAAGTAAGTCCTCCGTACACTACTTCCATTCTTTATGAAGTTAAAGAACGATTCCAGTTATCGACTATATAGCAAAGAACGATTCCAGTTATCGACTATATAGCAAAGAACGATTCCAGTTACCCACTATACAGCAAAGGAATTGTCGTTATATATAGTTGACGCACCAGTTATAGAACCAATGCTGTCAAAACAAATTACTGTACAGAAATAAACGTGTTAAAGAGAGCAACGTGTGTACGTAGCAGTATGCAACTGATACTGTACTAACACACCGATCTTGGTCTCATAACAACTGTCAAGCACACAGTGTCATTATCCAAGAACCACTCCAACAAATCTGAGTCTTCCATACACTTCTTCTTTGCTTTTCGAAATCAAAGAACGATTCAAGTCAGCCAACATATGATGTTGTTGTTGTGTTCTTCAGTCCAGAGACTGGTTTGACGCAGCTCTCCATGCTACTCTATCCTGCGCAAGCTTCTTCATTACCCAGTACCTACTGCAATCTACGTCCTTTTGAATCGGCTTAGTGTAGTCATTTCTTGGTCTCCGTCTACGATTTTTACCCCCCACGCTGCCCTGCAGTACTAAATTTGTGATCCCTTGATGACTCAGAACATGTCCTACCAACCGATCCCTTCTTCTAGTCAAGTTGTGCCACAAACTCCTCTTCTCCCTAATTCTATTCAATACCTCATCATTAGTTATGTGATCTACCCATCTAATCTTCAGCATTCTTCTGTAGCACCGCGTTTCGAAAGCTTCTATTCTCTTCTAGTCAAAACTATATATCGTCCATGTTTCACTTCCATACATGGCTACGCTCCATACAAATACTTTCAGAAACGACTTCCTGGCACTTAAATCTATACTGGATGTTAACAAATTTCTCTTCTTCAGAAACGTTTTCCTTGCCATTGTTAGTCTACATTTTATATCCGCTCTACTTCGACCATTGTCAGTTATTTTGCTCCCCAAGTATCTCAACTCATTTACTACTTTAAGTGTCTCACTTCCTAATCGAATTCCCTTAGCATCACCCGATTTAATTCCATTATCCACGTTTTCCTTTTGTTGATGTTCATCTTATATCCTCCATTCAAGACACTGTCCATTCTGTTCAACTGCTCTTCCATGTCCTATGCTGCCTCTGACAGAATTACAATGTCATCGGCGAACCTCAAAGTTTTTATTTCTTCTCCATGGATTTCAACTATTACTCCGAATTTTTCCTTTTTTCCTTTACTGCTTGCTCAATATACAGATTGAATAACATCGGGGATAGGCTACAACCCTGTCTCACTCCCTTCCCAACCACTGCTTCCCTTTCATGCCCCTCGACATTTAAAACTACCATCTAGTTTCTGTACAAATTGTAAATAGCCTTTCGCTCCCTGTATTCTACCTCTGCCACCTTCAGAATTTGAAAGAGATTATTCCAGCCAACATTATCAAAAGGTTTCTCGAAATCTACAAATGTTAGAAACGTAGGTTTGCCTTTCCGTAATCTATCTTCTAAGATAAGTCGTAGGGTCAGTATTGTCTCACGTGTTCCAACATTTTACGGAATCCAAACTGATTTTCCCCGAGGTAGGCTTCTAGCAGTTTTTCCATTCGCCTGTGAAGAATTCATGTTAGTATTTTGCAGCCGTGACTTACGAAACTTATAGTTCGGTAATTTTCACATCTGTCAACACCTGCTTTCTTTGGGATTGGAATTATTATATTCTTCTTGAAGTCTGATGGTATTTCGCCTGTCTCATACATCTTGCTCACCAGATGTTAGAGTTTTGTGATGGCTGGCTCGCTCTCCTAAGGCAATCAGTAGTTCTAATGGAAAGTTGTCTAGTCCCGGGGCTTTGTTTCGACTTAGGTCTTTCAGTGCTCTGTCAAGCTCTTCACGCAGTATCATATCTCCCATTTCATCTTCATCTACATCTTCTTCCATTTCCATAATATTGTCCTAAAGTACATCGCCTTTGTATAAACCCTTTGTATACTCCTTCCACCTTTCTGCTTTCCCTTCTTTGCTTAGAACTGGGTTTCCGTTTGAGCTCTTGATATTCATACAAGTGGTTGTCTTTTCTCCAAAGGCCTCTTTAATTTTGCTGTAGGCAGTATCTATCTTACCCCTAGTGATATATGTCTCTACATCCTTACATTTATCCTCTAGCTATCCCTGCTTAGCCATTTTCCATTTCCTGTCTATCTAATTTTTGAGACGTTTGTATTCCCTATTGCCCGCTTCATTTATTGCATTTTTATATTTTCTCCTTCCATCAATTAAATTCAATATATCTTCTGTTACCCAAGTGTTTCTACTAGCCCTCGTCTTTTTACCTACTTGTTCCTCTGATGCCTTCACTATTTCATCTCGCAAAGCTATCAATCCTTCTTCTATCTTATCTCTTTCCCCCATTCTTGTCGATCGTTCCCTAATGCTCTCCCTGCAACTCTGTACAACCTCTGGTTCTGTCAGTTTATCCAGGTCGTATCGCCTTAAATTCCCACCTTTTTGCAGTTTCCGCGGTTTTTATCTATTGTTCATAACCAATAGATTGTGGTCAGAGTCCACATCTGCCCCTGTAAATATCTTACAATTTAAAGCACGGTTCCTAAATCTCTGTCTTAGTATTATATAATCGGTCAGAAACCTTCCAGTATCTCCAGGCCTTTTCCATGTATACAACCTTCTTTCATGATTCTTGAACCAAGTGTTGGCTACGATTAAGTGACGTTCTCTGAAAAATTCTACCAGGCGGCTTCCTCTTTCATTCCTTATCCCCATTCCATACTCACCTACTACTTTTCCTTCCCTTCCTTTTCCTATTACCGTACTCCTGTCACCCATGCCTATTAAATTTTCGTCTCCCTTCACTATCTGAATAATTTCTTTTATCTCATCATACATTTCATCAATCTCTTCGTCATCTGCAGAGCTAGTTGGCATATAAACTTGTACTACTGTGGTAGGCGTGGGCTTCGTCTGTATTTTGGCCACAATAGTGCGTTCACTATGCTGCTTGTAGTAGCTTACCCGTATTCCTATCTTGTTATTCATGATTAAATCTACTCCTGCATCGACCTTATTTGATTTTGTATTTCTAACCCTTTATTCACCTGACAAAAAGTCTTTTTCCTCCTGCCACCGAACTTCAGTAATTCCCACTATATCTAACTTTAACCTGTACATTTCCCTTTTTAAATTTTCTAACCTAACTGTCCGATTAAGGGATACGACATTCCATGCTCCGATCCGTAGAATGCCAGTTTTCTTTCTCCTGAAAACGACGTTCTCCTAAGTAGTCCCAGCTCGGAAATCTGAATTGGGGGACTCTTTGACCTCCGGAATATTTTACCCAAGAGGACGCCATCATCATTTAACCATACAGTAAAGCTGCATGTCGTCGGGAAAAATTACAGCTGCAGTTTCCCCTTGCTTTCAACCGTTCGCAGTACCAGCACAGCAAGGCCGTTTTGGTTAGTGTTACAAGACCAGATCAATCAATCATCCAGACTGTTGCACCTTCAGGAAGCACACGTTTGTCTGGCCTCTCAACTAATACCCCTCCGTTGTTGTTGGTACAAGTGGTTCAAATGGCTCTGAGCACTATGGGACTTAACATCTCAGGTAATCAGTCCCCTAGACCTAGAACTACTTAAACCTAACCAACCTAAGGACATCACACACATCCATACCCGAGGCAGGATTCAAACCTACGTCTGGAGCAGCAGCGCGGTTCCGGACTGAAGGGCAGACCCGGGGCAAAAAATGGAAACAAATAATTTTTATTTTTTTGTTTCATTAAAATCTACGGAGTCTCCTGAACATTCTGATATATTATTTATTTGGTGGAAATATTTTCTTGTTGGTATTATCGTCCTTTACTGTACATCTGCATTGTCAGTTTTCCTCCTCGCGACTTACATTGATTCATTTGAACGGTCATGTTTCCGAAACTATTTGCTGTAGAAGGCTGTGGTTTTGCTGTTTTGTAGTTGACAGTCTGCTCTACACGATAGATTGTTTCCATAGCTCTTTGTTTGAATGGCGCGAAGTGTTTCGTTAATAACTTACTGTTTAGTGGGTTTTAGTTCACGCAGCAAGCAGATATTGGCAGCATTTTGCAGAAGAAAAATGACAAAACCACGCGGAATATTCAAGAAGCGGAGAAACAAAGGTAACAGGTTTTACCGAAAATGTGTAGCTGATGAAGCTTGTTTGAGTATATCACAAGGAACTACAAGCGACAGCAGTGACAAGAAAAGTGCAGTGCCTACACCCTCTCCCCCCACTGCTTCAAAAAGGAAAGTTGACTTCAGAGTTTATGAAGACTCAGTGTAGAAAAAGACATGGATATGAATATAATTGAGGAGTTGGGTATTTTGGCTCGTGTTCTAAGTGAAGCAGTGAGTTGTGGTGGTGCAGTAACACTGTCTGAAGATGAATCAGACAGGAAAGGAATTGTTCGTCATTTACGTATTTCCTGTCACAACTGTGAATTCTCTAAATCGTTTTACACATCAAGCAAGTGCAAAAACAACCTGTATACTAATAACGTAAGATTAGTATATGGACTGAGGTGCATTGGGAAGTGTCGGGCAGCTGCGAAATTATTGTGCAGCATCATGAATTTGCCAGGGCCTCCTACAGAGTATGAACACTACACAAATGTCGTTGGTGATTGTACAAAGGAAGTGGCTACAGATTCCATGATATTTGCAACAAAAGAAGCAGTGGAAGCAAATGATGGTTGCACTGATATCAGTATTGCCTTTGATGGTTCCTGGCAGAGACGAGGACACGAATCTAAGAATGGAGTTGCTACGGCAACAAGTGTTGACACAGGAAAAGTCCTGGATCTTGAGATTTTGACAAAATATTGTCAAAGAAGCACATGTGCTGGCCTTGGATAGAGAGAGAGTAGAAGTCCATAAGCCAAAGTGTGGAGAAATTACGAAAGAATAAGTGGAGGGATGGAAGTGGCTGCTGCCATAAATACTTTTCAACGATCTGAGGAAGAAAGGGGAGTTAGGTACACTCAGTTCCTGGGAGTTGGAGACAGCAAGTCTTTCAAAGCACTAGTGTACAGCAAACCTTACAGTGTGCTCACAACTAAACTAGAGGATGTAGGGCATGTGAAAAAGAGAATGGGTGCACGTCTCAGACAGTTGAAAATAATACTGGGCAAACCAATGCTATCAGATGTTAAAACAATAAAAGGTCCTAGCAGACTGACTGACAGGGTGATAGAACAGTTTCAAGATTATTATGGCAAAGCTATCAGAGATAACACCAATGATTTGCACAAGATGGTGAGAGCTATCATAACATTTCAACTGATAACAACCCCGAATATTGTTTGTGTCCTCCTCCTCCTGAGACATGCTGCAAATATAGAAAATCTGAAGCTGAAGGATCGCTGGCAGATTTTAAGCATAAAAACAGTCTGCCTCATGGAGTAATGGAGGCTCTGAAGCCTATATTTAGAGATCTGGCCCATCCAGATCTGTTGAAAAGGTATTTGCATGGATAATCACAAAACGTCAACGAATCTTTCAATAATCTTCTCTGGACTCGCATACCAAAAAGTGTATTTGTTGGGATGTAGACCCTACACTTACGAACGTATGACACTGTAATCACATTTAATAATGGATGTAGTGGCAGACTGAGAGTACTTGAGAAGCTGGGAGAGATCTTGGGGAAGCATACAGTGGAAGGTCTTCACAACGTTACATCGGAAGAGTGAAAAAAGCTGAGGTTTCAGCAAAACATGTGACCAAAGAGGCAAGGAACAGGAGAAGGCAGCTGCTACTTGATAGAACTGGTGGTGAAGATGACCTAGAATATGGAG